>NC_046159.1:129607218-129925551 GCF_011064425.1 Rattus rattus
AGGAAATAATGAAAATATCAACATAACGCCAGTATGTTTTCTTCTACGAAGTAAAGAAAAAAATATGATTAAACATATAACCGAAATCATGCGACCTACAGATGAAAAAAATGGGTTTTTCCACCCACTCAGTAAAGAAGCCTACTGGGGTTTATAGTGGATAGGGGAAAATGTACTGGCCAAATTCAGATTCTCTTTAGGCATTTGAAAAGACACACAGCAAATTCATTATGGTGGTTGTCTTAGTTTGGGTTTCTACTGCTGTGAAGAGACACCATGACCATGACAACTCTTATAAAGAAAAACATTTAATCAGGGCTGCTGTACAGGTCCAGGGGTTAGATTTATTACTGTCATGTGGGGGAGCATGAGCATGACTTGTGCAGGCAGACATGGTGCTAGGGAAGGAACTGGGAGTTCTACACCTAGAACAGCAGGCAGCAGGAAAAGAGAGAGCTGCTAGACCCGATCTGAGCATTTGAAACCTCAAAACCCACCCCTAGTGGCACACTTTCTCCAACCAGGGCATATCTAGTTCAACAAGGCCACACCTCCCAATGGTGTCACTCCTATTCAAACCACCACAGTCACTAACTCTGTTGATGCCATATTGCCCATTAGTATCTGCTATGAGCCTAGAGGCCTGGAGAACAAGGACCAATAGTGACTTATTAAAATATGCTAAGTCACCATACAGTTTAGAACAAACTATAAAGCCAATAAACCAAGTAGTAAGAGAAACTACATAAACAAGGAAACTGGGAAATGTCTGTCTGAGAAGGTGACATTTTTAGCTGAGACCTGAGGAAGAACAGAAGAACACAAAACCCACCCAAAAATAAAATAAAATTCTAACAGAGGAAACCAGTATGAGCGAAATCCTTGGATAGGATAACATTTTTAAAATCCTAGTGTAGATAGAACTGTATGGATGAGATTAGAAAGACAAGCAAAGGTTGAAGGTCACAGAGTCAGGAGACTTCCTCGCTGTATTGTAGGAGGCTCTTAGAGGCTCTTCAGCCCACAGTCAATAAGCAGAACTTCTAAACAAACCATGTACTACATGACAGGTGCTCAGAGGGCTGACTCACATGTTCTTGATTGGGGACCAACAGCCATTACTGTCCCTTCTGCCCTTCCTGTGTGTCTAAATTCATCTTCCTCTTCTACATAGAGGAAGGGGATTTAGGAACAATATTTTAGAAAGGCAGGTATACCAATCGGATTTACTTTGTGCCTACTATTTAAGAAAGAACCTACTGGTTATGCCAGCATGTCTGCTGACTTCAGTGTCTCTGACTCAGTGTAGAAATGAATAAATGTTAGCAAAGCTAACTGCTGCTCTAAATAGCAAAGGCTATAAATGATTCATGCAGAAAATGGTTAGTGTTCCCAGAGTAAATATTTCCCCACAGTCATTTATAAATAATTGAGACTTCTGTTTGAGCCACCTGTCTGCCTGTGTTCCTAAGGAAACTAAAGTGAATAAAGATCTGCTTGTGAGTCCACTTCCTGCTTCAAAAGCCACGGAGAACGAAGGAGAAGAGGTTTTCTGCACGTTCTCCCTGATTGAACCTCTTTTGTCACAGACGTTCCAAGAGCCGTAGACAGCGTTCAACAAAGAGTTGCTGAAGGAGTGGGACAGTGGGCATCTTACCTTCCAGGGGCATTGAGTGGGCTGTGAAAAGTTAATGCCACAGAGTATAAGCTGGGTTCAGGGTGTGTGTGTGTGTGTGTGTGTGTGTGTGTGTGTGTGTGTGTGTGTGTGTCCCCTCATGTGGCCCAGCATTCATGTGTGTGCATGTGGGCATACACATGACACAGAGTATATGTAGAGGTTAAAGGACAAACGTGGGTGTAATTCCTTATCTTGTTAGAAGCAAGGCCTCCTTGCTTTATTTTTCTGCTGTACACGTCAGGTTGGCTGAAGTGACTTTCTAGGGACTCCCCTGTCTCCCATCCCATTTCCTCATAGGAACACTGGGACTACTGATGTCTGTGCTGAGTCCGGCTTCTATATGGGTTTTGGGGATTTGCAAGCTGTCAGGTCTCTATACCTTCAGAGCAAGATTGAGCCACTGTCCCAGACAAGAAACTGGATTTGGTCCCTTACTTTGGTCCTTATTAGACTCTTAGGAAAATTCTTGTACATACTAAAACCTGATTTTTTTTCATCTATATGTCTCTATGTCTCTGTCTCTGTCTCTGTCTCTGTCTCTGTCTCTCTCTCTCTCTCTCTGTGTGTGTGTGTGTGTGTGTGTGTGTGTGTGAAATATAATATATATTAGGGAAAAGCAGAAAATGACAAAAAAAACAATATTTTTAAATGACCTCAAAAATTCCTATGTGCAAAAAAGAGAAAAATAGAACATTATAAAAAAGACTAGGAATAATGGAATTCTGAGTCCACAGTTTGGAGAAAGGCTAAGATAGGGGAGATGATCCTGTGAGCTAAAGGGAGCACTTACATTCCACATGGAATAAGTTGTGACCATTATAATATGAGGTCAGACACTAAGCATTCCATAGAGCTGTGTTCACTCACACTCACGAACAAAAACTACAAACGAGGTCTAGGAAAACCAGAGCTGGGATTCAAAGCAGGGGTGTGCACCGGCTATGGTAGAAGGAACTACAAAATCAGGATAAATGAAAGAAACAAAACCCCAAATTCGCCCCACTTCTCTTTACAAAACGAAGGCTCAAACTGCAGGTGGTACGTGGTCAGCTGGCGAACTCCAAGCCAGGCCTGCAGCAACTCAAGCCTTTGTGTCTGAACCCCAATCTTGCATTCAATCCAGCTGCCCCGGTATGGAGGCTGGCAGAGAATGGGACTTGGGTGAATGACAGAATAAAACCAATTAACTTACTTTAAAATTTAAATTGGCACAAACCCCAGCAACTGTGGGGCTGTGCGATCTGTTAGCAAGGAGTAGCTACAAAGACAAAACAATTCAGAGTCGTATTTATTGTGTTATTTATAGTGTGTGTGTGGCGGGGGGGGGAGGGTCAAAGGACCATCCATGTTTTTTATTTCGTCTGTAAACAAAAAAACAGTAAGATTTCTAACTGGCCTTTGACACTTTACAGTATCACATGGGGAAAGACAGCCATTTTAAAACTGAAGTCAGTGCTACTGGGGAAGCCTGAAGGATGCTAATAGACGTTGGTATATGCAGCCACCAGATGTCACTATTGGTTTAAACAAATATGCCAGATCTAGCTCCAGGCTATTTTATGTGATTTTTTTTTTTTTTAAATGTATCTCCAGATCCTAGCGTCATATCCCAAGCTAGACATGTCACGAAACAAGGACTTAATTACTTCCTGGCTGAAAAAAAAATCAAAACTCTGTCTAGAGCCGCAAACACTTTCTAGCCCTCTTCTTGTTTCATGTTTTTGTTTTGTTTTTCCGTGCTTTTCAATTAAACCAGCCCAATGACACCCTTGGGCTAGGGTGCGGTGGCTTCGAAGAGCCATATCAAAATAATGGCCCATGTCAAGTGTCAGTGTTTGCTCATTTGCCTTTTTAAAACTTCTGCTGGGTGCCCTGGCAAGAAGACCTTCACTTGCTCACCAAAGTCTACTTAAAACTAATTCTTTTCATATAGGTGGCATCCAAGCAGCAGTCCCTAAATGCAGTGTATGCTTGTGATATCTCGGATGCATAGCTCATCGGATGAGCAGACCTGAGATTAGCGTTTACTTTCTCTATTATATAGGAAGGATGAGCTGCTGTACTCTCTTCCTTATAGGCCAGAAAGCCACCCTCCATTCACACGAATTCATGATATCTCCAACAGAGCTCTTGCATCAGCGACCTCACTTAAGTATGCCAACCAGAGTCTAATTCTCTGTCCTTCCCACCTTCAGGACTTCTACTCCCAGTCTCTGGGAGAAAATGCCCAATACCTTTCTATTCCCCCATAGAGATGCATCTTGGAAGTTGTTCACCACACGGAAACACTCAGCATTGTGTCCTGCACTATGAAAAGCTCAAATCGACTGTGCATGATGGGTGTTGGGACCAAAACACCAAATACAAGGAGAAAGCAGAGAGGCACATGCACCTGGAACACAGAGAAAGAGACCTCCAAGGAGGCATTTGCTGCTGCCTAGTTTGGGTGAAATTGTGTGATTCCAGGACCATGACTTTTTTTTACTGTCATGTGCCATGAATATTCTTTTGCTTCTGTTTTATTTGACGGGAGAACGATGCTCGATATTCAAAGTATCAAAGAGTTGTGAGTCAAGATGAAGCAAAGCACATCGCTGGTTTGCTTTCCTCCTAGGGGTCATGGTCGGAGTCTGAATACCAAGGACACCTACAAACAGGGCATTAAAGATCACTGAAGTCAGTGCTGTCGCCGTCCAAGTTCCTGTATGTGTTGTTGCTTTTTTTTTTTTTTTTCCCTTTTTTTTTTTTTTCCGGAGCTGGGGACCGAACCCAGGGCCTCGTGCTCGCTAGGCAAGCGCTCTACCACTGAGCTAAATCCCCAACCCCGTGTTGCTGCTTTTTATATGTAAGATGCTGCCACTGGGCCTCTCAGACATTCACATTTCTGGTCAATGAGTTGAGCAATTCAGAACTTATGAAATTATGTAGTGCCATTCCTTTGCAAATGAGGTGCCTATTACAGCCATTAACATAACCGTATCGACCTGATTTCATATTTTCAGTGGAGTGCGGAATAGAAATATAAAACTGACAAATAGGAGCCAGGTGAGGACATGGGGTTTTCACCAGGGGTCATCAATCACAGAGCCTCAATAAGAAACATCCTAGATGTCATGATCTGCAGAGAGTAAGTGATGTACATTTCATGAATATTCTTTTTTTTTCTTTAATAGAAAATCTTGCACATCTTACCCAGACCGAATCTTTTCCTGGTGGCTCCTTGGATCTCTTTTTAAAGAGGTGGTTTAAAGTGGGTCATTGATCATATAAACCCTGATAGGTTTCAACCACAGCCTTGGATCTTCATGTTCAAATCCTACCCCTGAGGTTTAGATTTAATTGGCCTGGGTATGCTGGAGTCATCAGACATTTAAAAGCATCCCAAGAGAGTCTAATGGGCAGGCAGAGATGAGAAACACTAAGTATATACTCTAAACTTCACACTGTAGGCGTGCATGTGTTAGTGTATTGTTGCTTTGCTACTCTCAGTGTTATTGTAAATGTGTTTACTCCTCAGTGAAACTTGTACATTGTGGGGTGGGGGAGCTAAAAAACACCTCACAACCAAGCGAAAGAAAAATCACAATAACTGTACTTGTATCAGTACAAGTACTGATTCTATCTTAGAATTCATGAGTTTCATGGCAAAAGTTCCAAAAGTGTTTTTCTCATTATTTATAATTTTACCTTTTACTGAATATAGATTATTTTCATATAGTATATTCTGATAATGATGTTCCCTCCCCCCAACTACTCCCAGAGCCATTCAAATCTAAATTATTTTCTCTCTCTCTCTCTCTCTCTCTCTCTCTCTCTCTCTCTCTCTCTCTCTCTCTCTCCCCTCATTAAAAATGAACAGACAACAAAAATCAACAGAATGGGACAACAAACAGGGAAGAAAGAAGCAAAGGAAGGAAAAAAATACAAGAAACACATACAGTCACACAGTCACACATACAGAAATCCCATAAAAACACAAACTCAGAAACCATAATATACAAGCAAAAGACCTTATAAGGTATAAAAATGACCTGGCAAAAAAATTAAATCATTCTGTATCTAGAAGACCTTATTTCCTTAGTGTTTTCCATCCCCACTAATTTCCTGCCTCCTCTTCTGTAAAGTTCCCAGAGCTTCAAGGGAGGGATTGGACCTAGAGTCTTCACCCCTGATCACTAGTGTTCACAGAACTGGAAGATATTCAGCACACTACCAGAGGACAAAGGTAAACACCAACCCTGATTCCCTTTGATGTACAGTGGTGACCTGTCTGCATGATATGCTGGGGCAGTAGTGGTATGAAAGTTATACAAGTAACCAACCAATCTGATTTGGTTCAAGACCCAAGAGATGGAACCCATGCTTGCCACTTCGCAGATGGTCAAGAACATGAGACTAGATTGACTATAAGTCAAATACCACTGTTTTGCTAAAGGAGCATAACGATATAATGGCCCCTAATTACATTCTGCTATATTCATAGATTAATATCTTGCTAAGCCAACATCAGAAAAGTCTTAACCTGCAGTAGATGAGAAATAATACAGAGACACACGGCTTGACAAGGTAGAGAATGAGAGATCTTGACACATTCAGTCCTACATGGCATGTCTCCATTTAGGAATTCTAGCAAACAGCCAAAGAATACCATTGAGGATGAGTGGAGATAGGAAATCCAATAGAAACAATTTGCTCTTGAATATACTTTTATTTATTTTGCATGATTTCTTAGAATCTGCTTTATGCTAGTAAATTGTACCTTTTACAGATTTCCCATGAGGCCTGGAGAGCATTCATGTTGACTGCTTCAAAAACCTCAGACTCCAGCCTCCCCTCAGTTTCCTACTGTGTAATTTCCACCCAATGAATGAGGAATATATTTGAGAAGTGTAGTATAGAAGAGAGTTTAGTGCCGAATGACAATAAAGCATTCTGGACGGTAAAGGTGGGCACAGCCTGAGGGCCATTGTACCAAAAGTGTGAGTAAACTGTGTTGATTTTGAAAGATCTCTGGGACAGGTGTCCTGAGGGGCATTTTCCTTCTCAGGTGATTGATAGGACCATTTGGATTAACTGTTAAGAAAGGGACAATCATAGTTCTTTGTTTTTTTACCAGGAAGTGTTCTGCTAGACTGTAATTTTATAATACTTCTGTAAATTCACAACGTCTGCCTCCACCCAATAGCAGAGATGCAACTTATAAGTGCCCATTCTTTGAGTAGAAGTCAGTACACGTTCCTGATTTTAGAGTATTGACCATTACAAGAGAGGAGTCCACCTTCAATGACCTTCAAAGACGTTTGTTTCTAACTAGTTACCAAACATACATGACAACACATGTTAAGAAATATTAATTCAAGGGTTTATATCCAAAATATACAAAGAACTCATGCAGTTAGACTGCAGGGAGACAGATAACCTTATTAAAAATGGGGTTCAGAACTAAACAAAGAATTCACAGCTGAGGAATGCCGAATGGCTGAGAAACACCTAAAGAAATGTTCTACATCTTTAGTCATAAGGGAAATGCAAATCAAAACAACCCTGAGATTTCACCTCACACCAGTGAGAATGGCTAAGATCAAAAACTCCAGCGACAGCAGATGCTGGCAACGATGTGGAGAAAGAGGAACACTCCTCCATTGTTGGTGGAATTGCAGATTAGTACGACCATTCTGGAAATCAGTCTGGAGGTTCCTCAGAAAATTGGACATTGCACTACCTGAGGACCCAGCTATACCTCTCTTGGGCATATACCCAAAAGATGCTCCAACATATAACAAAGACACATGCTCCACTATGTTCATAGCAGCCTTATTTATAATAGCCAGAAGCTGGAAAGAACCCAGATGCCCTTCAACAGAGGAATGGATACAGAAAATGTGGTACATCTACACAATGGAATACTACTCAGCTATCAAAATAATGACTTAGTGAAATTCATAGGCAAATGGAGGGAACTGGAAAATATCCTCAGTGAGGTAACCCAATTACAGAAAAACACATGGTATGCATTCATTGATAAGTGGATATTAGCCCAAATGCTCGAATTACCCTAGATGCACAGAGCACATGAAACTCAAGAAGGATGACCAAAATGCAGATCCTTTACTCCTTCTTTAAAAGGGGAACAAGAATGCCCTTGGGAGGGGATAGGGAGGCAAAGTTTAGAACAGAATCTGAAGGAACTCCCATTCAGAGCCTGCCCCACATGTGGCCCATACATATACAGTCACCAAACTAGATAAGATGGATGAAGCAAAGAAGTGCAGGCTGACAGGAACTGAATGTAGATCTCTCCTGAGAGACACAGCCAGAATATAGCAAATACATAGGCGAATGCCAGCAGCAAACCACTGAACTAAGAACGGGACCCCTGTTAAGGAATCAGAGAAAGGACTTGAAGGGGCTTGAGACCCCATATGAACAACAATGCCAACCAACCAGAGCTTCCAGGGACTAAGCCACTACCCAAAGACTATACATGGACTGACCCTGGGCTCCAACCTCATAGGTAGCAATGAATAGCCTAGTAAGAGCACCAGTGGAAGGCGAAGCCCTTGGTCCTACCAAGACTGAACCCCTAGTGAACATGATTGTTGGGGGGAAGGCAGTAATGGGGTAGGATGGGGAGGGGAACACCCATATATAAAGGGAGGAAAAGGGGTTAGGGGGATGTTGGCCTGGAAACTGGGAAAGGAAAAAACATTTGAAATGTAAATAAGAAATACCCAATTTAATAAAGATGGAAATAAATGATTAAAAAAAGATATATTAATTCAAAGGTCTGTCATTTGAGGCACTAACCAGTAGCACCTGGAATGAATGTATTAGCCAAAGACTTCTCTATGCAGTTCCAATATACCACTTGATATTAGGCATTCCCTTCTGCATATATCACTGAAGTATCTTGAGATAGTTAGAACTTACTATGCTTTGAATCTAAACAATACTCCAAATGTTTGCTCCCCAGATGGTTGTACTATTGAAAGGTGGTTGATCATAAGGACACTAGCTTCACCAATTATTATTGACAAATCCTAATGAATGGGCTACTAGGAAATATATCCAATATGGATGAAGCGGGTCCTTAGTTGCCTTTGAAGAGCATGTGTAGCATATAGTTCCTACTACCCTTTAAGCTCAGGCAGACTGCCCTACAAGCCCCTTGCTGGATCCATCCCACATCTGAGGATGAAACACCACACACACACACACACACACACACACACACACAAACTTACTTTTAATGTGCTTTAGCTGAATGGCCGAGCTCTTCTAAGCCTTTCTCAGCCATGGTGCCCTTCTTTTCACTCCCACCTCAACATCTCTAATCTGCCTTCAACTTTAGTCGCTCAGTTACCTTTAGTCTTTGCTTAGCACCCTTTATCTGCCCTCAGCTTAGTTGCGTTTCTAATCTCCTGCCTGCTACTCCAGACCCAGTCAGGGAAGTGGCCAATGGCCACTCCACCCTAGGTCTCACATGACTGGTGGCTCTTTCTCCCTCCAAAGCATGGCGAATCTTTTCTTCTCTTCTACATCTGCGAGCCTGCCTATGGAATACTGAAAGTCCCGCCTCTTCTGCCCATCCATTGGCTGGTAGCGTCTTTATTGATCGATCAAGAACAAATTGGGGAACAGAACCTTTAGGGTTCACACCCAGATTCCAATCACAGCATGAGAACCACCCCCTACAGGCATGACTGGTCCCTGGCCCGCGTCTCTCTTCGCCTATTTCCTGACTGCCATATGGTGAACAGCTTTACTCTACGGTGCCTTACCGCTTGATGGCTCTCCCGTGACATAAGCCTAAAAGTGATAGAACGATCTAGAACATACAGTTTTTAAATGTCCAGGATGCATTTTACACATGCATATGCTATGTTTTGACCAACGCTACCCTCGCCCGCTTCCCTCCCATTCAAATTCTTCCTTATTGGTAAAACACTTTTCCCTTACACTGAATCCTTCCGTGTTAGCAGAATGTATTTAAGTATAGGACCACTTACTATAGCATTGGTAGCCGATCAGGAACTGCATCCCCCAAAATACCGACCTTTACTCCTCAGCAGTCACCAGTTGAAAATATTTCCTCAGCTCGGGGTAGAACCAAAAGCACCCCTCCCAACCATCCAACCATCCTCGTATCTAGAGGTTTTTATTTAATCTTTGTCACTTCTTTTTTTTTTTTTCACCTGTAAAATAGGAGATGTATGATGCTTCATGATATTAGACTTGCTACACTTAGGTTATCATAATATATGTTATATATAAGAGAACATCAAGTAATATTTAAAGAGGGCAAAACTCGGCAACATAAACAATGTCAAAGAAAAGTTTAACTTCCAAACCCTCTGACACGACTTAAGAATATAAAAAGTTTGAGAAAGAGAGAAAGGCTACCCCTGAAGAAAGCACTGGGGCATGCGGATTGACTTGTTCATAGCCTCCCACCATCACACTTTGTCGACAAGGGTTCTCAGCTTCCCTAATGCTACAGCCCTTTAATACAGTTCCTTGTGTTGTAGTAACTCCCAAACATAAAATTATTTTCATGGTACTTCAGAACTGTAATTTTTGCTACTTTTATGAATTGTTATATAAATATCTGTGTTTTTCAATAGTCTTTTGGGTATAGTATAGTATAGTATAGAGGATTCTAACAGGCTCTTTGGACACCCAAGCACTGCACTTTTGAGATCCTGGATCCCATAAAACCCAGGGAGCCAGGATGGTTGAATAACTGCTCTCAGGAAAGATAGACCTATCCTTTCAGAGTTTTCCAAAGGAAAACACATCATTGTGTTTCTTAGGGACCAGAGGAGAAAGCAGAGGGGAGAACAAGTATTAGTGTGGAACACAGGGGACAGCATAAGATGGTGAGAGGGAAACCAGACTCCTAGACTTCAAATCAAGAGTAGCAAGTGTTCATTTGGAACTGCAATAGCTCCTTTAGCCAACAATGAGAAACAGCAGGAAGGAGGTCCTCAGGGAAGGAAATGATGAAAATTCCCAAAACAACCCAAGCAGGAAGAAGATCTACTTTAAATAAAAGAATCCAAGAAGGGAAAATAGAGAAAGCTAATGAAGTCCCTTTACAGGGCCAGCTTTCAGGGAAAGGAGGCCCAGGCTGGGCCACATGAGGCTTCCATATTAAATTACAATCAGAACTTGCTTAGTGTCTTGGGCCTGCAACCTAATTAGTGAGTGGGTTCTTGTGCTCATGATCTTAATTAACAGTAGGATGGTCTATCATTACATAAGCTGTGAGTAGAAAGGCATAGTGTCTGGGGGAAATCTTTACCCAGTGTCATGAAATGATGCTTGTAAACGTTTTTGGTTTTTATTTGTTTTTAGTGCTGGAAAATAAAAATAAAGGTGATTTGGCGATGCACCCAGAGTCCTGAGGTGAACCCACCAAAATATGTGCATGTGTGAATGCACGTGTTTGTATTTATAGCTGAACATTCTGTGAGTCCCCAGAACTGAGGAATAATATCATTACTATTACATCTGCGTCACTTGAAGGCTAGTTCTTGACCCACAGACATGGACCTGATCTGAGAGCTTTGAGACAATGTCTTCTCAAGCCAGCTCCAGACTTGCTGATACCAGAACCTGCCTTTTAACAATGTCCCAGAGGGAGCCATTCTATGTGAAATTCGAAGAAGTGTTTTTTCCTGGGCTGTAACAGTCTCGGCCTTCCTTAAAAAAAAAAAAAATTGAGGGATCTGAGAACTGTGACTTTTCCTGTCCATTATAGCTGACACCATAAAGGGCATACAAAAAGACACATTATAGCACTTTGGTGTCACCATGCTCTTAGCCGGTTTCCTCTAGTCTCTCTTCTCTTCCTAGGCAACCAGTTAACTTTTAACCTGGCTCAATTATTATCTGTCATCTCTCGAGCTAAACATGTGTGTCTGGTAAGGAAAGCAAACAGAAAACCTGGTCCCCAGCACCTGGTACTCCCAGGCCACCCAATGGCTTATTTTTTTCACTGTGGCCACTGGTTTTCCAAGTCACTGGATATCAAATGAAAGACAGCTTTGCAAATCATCGTAGCCTCAGGAAAATGTGCTTGGGTGGTTTCATCTGCAGACGCGGAGACAGATCGCCTCCTTGAGCTCTTCCCTCTCTGACTAACTGGAAAGCCCCTGGCTCCAGATGTAGAGGCAAATTACCATCTAAACTTTAGTCAGTGGACACAGCATCAACATATAAACAGGTTTCATGTCGGAGAGCCAAATAAAACAGAACACAGCACCGGAAAGTCTCCCAAGGCCCACACCAAGTCTGAGAATCCTGAGCTCATGGTGTGTAGAAAATGCCAAATCAATTTTGAATAAATAAATCAAAAATGCACCGACAGAGTGAACTGCCCTGGAAAGCATGTCCTTGAATCACTTCGCTTCTTTAAGACACCGTGTTTCCCTGGAGTCTTCATGTAATACTGCTTGTTCTCACCTTCTTGAACTTGATCTCAGCTATCAGGTTGCAAATTCTATACTGAATTTTCACTAAAGCAATACTGAAATCCAGGCAGGTCCAGTGTCTCAAGATCACTACCAATAAAGTAGTACAAATTCAGGCACTACCACATCAGTGCTGTACCAACCTGAGCAACTGCCTAATTCCTGGAACCCATATATTCTTCCCAGTAAGACAGAGTTACAGCATCTTCTATATAGGGAATGATTATCGCTTCTCGGCCTTTTGGCTAAGATCAAGTGTAGTATATAGGGAATGATTTAACTAGACTAACATCTACGGAAGAGCATAGGACTGTATTAAGTGCATGTTAAGTTCTCACCTGTACACTTCCTCACCAACCTCAACACATTGGTCCCACTTCCCTGTCCTTACCAGATTCAAGAATGACTTGAAGCCTGTCGGGATAATTTTAAAGTATTTCAATATTCTTATTGAAATAAGAATATTTTACTTACTAGGTGCAATGGCAGACTCGAACTTTCTCCCATCTAATTTAGTACATAACTGCCAGCTTTATCCCTTTCCCTTTATAATCCTAAGCCTCTGGTAACCCCCATTTAACTTCCGAGCCTCCTTAAGATTAGTGACTTTAGATTGCATGTTTGAGTAAGTTCCCACAGTATAACTCCATGCCTGACTTACCATTTAGCATAATGTCCTCCACAACCAAGCATTACTTCAAGTAACGGTTTCATCTTTCCGTGACTGGAGTGTTCCTTTGTGTTTATGCCTCACAGTACATCTACTCACCAGTTAATAGAGGACTCTTCTTCATTTCTCAGGTGTTCTGGTTATTTTGCATGGGGCTGCAATTTAATTGGGAGCACAGACATTCCTTAGTCCTTCCACATACTCTCACTTCCTTTAGCTTCGCACTCAGTGCTAGGATTGGAGGATCATGTGATGGCTCTATTCCCGCCCCTCTTTTTTTTCTCTAAATTCCCATGTGCCCCTGATGAATGAACTCTGAAATGTGTTCTATTGGTTCATTCCTACACTTTCATACCAATACTGTGCTGTGGTGACCAATAGCTTAGTAGTGTATTTCGAAGTCAGGTGATGTAATTGGGCACTGCTTCAACTTTATTGTTGTTGTTGCTGTAGTTGTTCAAGATGGCCCTGATTAGTCGAGGTTGTTTCTTTGGGGGAAAAAATGATATTTTTCCAATCTCCACGAAGAATACCATTTTTATTTTGATAGAGAATGCCTAGAATCTGTGGATCACTTTGTGATATGTGGACAGTCTAACATTACTAATTTATCAACTCACGAGTAAGGAATATATTTGCATTGTTAATGTCACTTTCAGTATGTTTTGCAAATATTTTACAATTTTTATTTTATCGTCTTGATTTTTTATTAAGTTTTCATTTTGTAGCTATTACATAAGTGGGGTATTTTTCAGATAATTCCCAATGGGTATATAGAATTGTTGTTTATGTTTTAGGATCATTGTGTATTTAAACTTTGCTAAGTTCATTTGATAGTATTTGTAGTTTTGTAGTGGAATCCGGACTTTTCTACGGTTAGGACCCTGTCATCTGTAAAAAGCGACAGTCTGGCTTTATCCTTTCTCATTTGGATACTCTTTATTTCTCTTGCCTAATTGCTGTGGCTAAGATCTCTAACACTATGTGGAATGAACAGGGAAAGGTTAGCTCTTTGCTTGTTCCAGATCTGGTTCCTCTTCCATGTGATGTGAGCTGTGGGCTGGTTTCATGGTTTCTATCACGCTATGATGCAGCAACTGAAATTGTCTAATCCTATAAGGTATTATAACAAGCAAAATATTTGGTTAGATTCCCACTCTCTAATTCCAAAATCATTTATTAATTCGTTTATTCTCATTTAAAAACATGTATTGACTCCTAAGCATCAAGTATAATTCAAATACATCCAACTAAAAATAGGCCTCATTAAAAGAAAATTCCAGAAGTTTCCTTAGTACAAAGCTTACCTTATGTGAACAAAGCTCAAGGTTCAAATCCCAACACAGCATAAACCAGGCAGAGTGAAGGATACCTATAATCTAGCACTAAGGAGGGAGAAACAAGAGGATCCATAGTTCAAGGTCATCCTTGACTATGCACTGAGCTGGAACCCAGCCTGGGGAACATGCGAATCTTCTAAAAGCAGGGACACACACACACACACACACACACACACACACACACACACCTCTCTCTCTCTCTCACACACACATACACACACACACACACACACACACACAGAGAGAGAGAGAGAGAGAGAGAGAGAGAGAGAGAGAGAGAGCAACAGGTAGAAGTAAGGACAGAGACAGACAGAGTTAAAGACATAAAGTGTGCTACTATAAAGTTGCTTACAAACTTTTCTGTTCTATATCAAGATCCATCTGCAAAGAAGTTCATGTACATATGTGCCAGCGGAAATGTCAATGACAAATATCTCTACAGTGATTATTACATATAAATGCTTATGTAGAGGTCTTTTATATAAAGCCATATTAAAGCTATGCTATTAAAAATTCCTGACGTTTTATATTTATGTTTATATAAAATGTCAGGTATTATTTGCAAGCAATATTTTATCATTTTTTCACCTAGGGAGGAAAAGCTCAAATATTGAACAATCTGCACCATAATGGAACAGCTGCCAGTGTTTTTCATCTCCATTTGATGGGGAAAGTCGTTGTTAGAGTGTGAAGTCTCCAGAACATTAAGCTGTAGCCGCCATGATTCTTCCTGGAACTAGCCATGAAGTATGGCAAAGCACACTCTATTTAACTGTGCTCATTAACGAGTTGTTTGCATCAGTGTTCCTGTTTCATTTCCTGTTGCCATGATTTGAATCACTCTGACTATGGGCAATTCAAGGGAACAACGTGTTTATTTCATCACACAGGTTACAGTCCATCATTGGGGGGAATAAGGACAAGAACTCAAGCAGGAACTTGAAGCAGAAACCATGGGAAGATGCGGCTTCTTAGCTGGTCCCCTCACTGGCAGCTCTCTGCTCAACTGGCTTCTACCTGCCAAGGGGATGATGCCATCCACAGATGCTGAACCCTCCTGCATCACTTATCAATCAAGATAATCTCACACAAATATTCCCACAAGCCAATCTGATCTAGGCAATTCCTCAGTTAAAGTTTCTCCTCTCAGATGATTCTGAGATAAATTGGTAGTTAAAGCTAACCGGGACAATTAAGTATTGATATGTCTTCAGATACTTCGAAATCTATTAAATCAAGCTGTATGACTCAGACTAAAAAGATTCTATAGGAAATTACTATACTGTTCTATGTATTGGATATAGATTTCTCTCATGTGATTTTATAACCTTTACTTCAAAGGGCGTGAATAAACCTTTAAAAATGTAAAGTATAATTTTGACATTACATATATGTATAAAACTATGAAAGACTAAATTTTTAAAGTATAAGTATATTCAAAGATGAAACTAGGAAATGTAACCGAAAAAAATATGAGAGAAAAAAATATACTTTCAGAGATAAAATGTTAAGTTCTGAGAACACCTGTAATCACAAGAATAAAACAAAAACAGTTCTGGTAGACGGAGAAGAAAAAAATGGAACTTCTGATTAGAAGAGTGGGTTGCAAAACACCAAGCAAAAAGCTCACCCAAAGGTGGGGGCACAGGAGTTTTATTCTAGGCCCCTCTTTGGGTTTGGGGAAATAGACTATCAGGTGTTTAAATAATGTTGCAGAAATATATTCCACCTTAATTATCTGGCAACAAAGTTTCCTGTTACTTCCACACAGTGTCCCACACCTAAATGCAGGCAAAGAGATCATCTCTGTGCTCATGATATACATAAGCAACCGCTCCACTTCTGCATTTCCTCTGTTCATTTTCACTTAATAAAAGATACTGAAATGAACAAGAAATGTCTTTAAATGGGTCCATTTACCAGAATTTGAGAATTTGTTGTAACCTTTTGGTGCATGTATGTTGTATCCCCACTAACAGAAATTAAACTATTGAACAGGACTTACTTCATTAAAAATGCCAAGTTGGCAATATTTTTCTACATTACTGAAACAGATGATCAGCTCTGCAAAGAACTAAGTAGTTCTAAGGTACGATTTAAGTTTGAACTTTCTTTGGAATAATGAAATGAAACCTAGCTGGAATGCTAAGGCGCCACACGTCTCCCATTAGTCAGTGTTCCCTACCCAGAGAGTAAACATTCAAGTACAGATAGGAAGTAGAATGGATGCTGATAAAGTTTAACAAACAGCCAATGCTCTCCAAGGCAGCTTTTAAGATTGGAGAACACCGCTTAGGCTGGGACACACAACGTATCATCGCTCTTGTTTCTTTCACTCTGGGCTCCTCTTTGTTCTACTTGTTATTCCAGGAGATCCACTATTCTCACAGCAAGGAGGGAATCAATATAAAATCGGTCCTTATTGCCAAGCTATGGCAAGGAAGCTGACAACAGGGAGGCTCACATTCCTTGCCTAAAGTTGCCGTGTCCCTTGTTATCGTTACATATCAGCAGCCCAAGCCGAGCCTCGTTATAATTTGGGAATACGGGGAAGATGGCTGAACCACTTCTCTTACAGGGAAAGACATTCTAGCTCTCTTAGCCCATACGAGTTGGGATTTAGGAAGCAGGAAAGCCTACAGAAGAGAAGACAGAAAGAGTGTAAAAGCCAGAAGGAATGAGGACCAGGAACCAAGGCTCTCTAAATCAACTATGATCAAAGAACATATGCACTCACGGAGATCCGGACAGCGCGCATGGGGCCTGTATGGTCTGGACCGCGTGGGGCCCTAGAGCTGAAAGAAGTGGACATACGTCCCAATCCCTAACCCAGAAATAATCTCCAAGTAATAACCACTTACAGATGAAATCTCAGTTTCCTTCAAGGGAGTCTCACTGGGAAACACACTATATTAAGGGCAGGCTGTGTGCTTAGCAGTAAGTGGCCAACAGAAAGCAAATTCAATAGCATCTTTGCATGTTTCTTGTCTTACCATGTAAACACATCCTTATTTCTTTCTTTTCTTTCTTTCAGTTTTTTGTATTAATTTCATCTTATTTTTATTGATATATTTTCCCTCTCCCTTTAAGTCATATAGATCCTTTGCAAATATATTATAGCTTTCAGCTCAGTGCTTTTGTCAGGTTCCCAAGCATGAGAACAAGTCTCTGCTTCTTGTACCTTCTCTTGGGCTCTTTTCTTTATATTTGTTTTCTCCAATTCCAATGTGTTAGTTTTTGTTTTATTTTTACATTATATTAACTTATTATCTTCCCTTTAAGGCTTGTTTTGTAATGAGAGACAAAAAAGGGAGTGGATCTGGATGGGAGTGGTGGTGAATTGGAATTAGTAGCAAAAGGGGAAGCCA
This sequence comes from Rattus rattus, assembly GCF_011064425.1. Lineage (NCBI taxonomy): Eukaryota > Metazoa > Chordata > Mammalia > Rodentia > Muridae > Rattus > Rattus rattus. The sequence goes on from NC_046159.1 coordinate 129,624,750, forward strand.
TAATTAGATATATTATGTGAGAGGAAAAAATCTATTGCTAAAAAAAGAAAAATATTACCCTTAAACAAAAAAGAAATACAGGGGTTGGGGATTTAGCTCAGTGGTAGAGTGCCTGCCTAGCAAGCGCAAGGCCCTGGGTTTGGTCCTCAGCTCTGGGGAAAAAAAAAAAAGAAATACAATTCCCATTTTTATTCTTGTACATAGTTGAGCAGTTGAAAGAAAGCTTGTCAGGATGTCTCAATAATATGTCGTGAATGAAAATAGTCTTACATGGTCATCTATTTCTCTAAAGGCAGATAAGTCCATGAATTGAACTCACCATTCAAGTATGTGTTCACAGCATTTATTGGTCTTTGTGTCACATCACGGAAGTGTGCTTCTCTTTGTTTCAAGTTGAGTTTTTTCTCAGTCCTTCTGCATAGAAACCGTTTGCTTGCTACAAAGGGCAACCTGTGTACTGGGAAAACCTTAACTGAAGTCATGCGTCCTATGAAATGAGAACATTGTAGTATTTGTTTTTTTGTGACAATTATTCTCATTACTTAAGTAAACTCTGTCATGAACATTAAAAAGAAAACAGAAAAGTGAGTATGAATGAGTGTACATCAAACCTTAACTATGGCCCACCACACAGTCTACCCAGTTGGCCTATCAATAAAAACATGACCCACCCAATTTGTATGAGGTTCTACAGAAACTAAAGGAATAGTTAAAAGTGAGCATGCTCCTCAACAGGTCCCAAGAAATTACTAGAATCCTCCCTTGCAGGATGGAGAGAGACTACAGTTCCCTTTGTGTGACATCTCAAAGGTGGCAATTAATGTTCTACGTAGAAGTTACCATTGGTCTTTCAAGTTCATGGAATAGAGTTGACTTAAGAGAAAAAGGAGACTCTGAAGAAACAAGGGTTAATGGCAAGTTCTCTCTAGAAGGTCAAAAGCTAAGTCGACCCTGACAAGTCAGGTGTGCTTTCTTTCTATCTCTCATACTTTTTTTTGTTTCTCTTGCTTATATATGAGCTGACTTCATCCCTCAGTCCAGTCTGCTTCCAGCTGACCTCCTCAGTTAACTCAGACACTTTTCTTCTTACATAGACATGTATGAAGCTCTCGTCTACTTGACCTTTAAATGCAGCATCAACCATTCGCTGACTTTTCTTGTGTGACATTAGTTCACTACCCACCATGACTATTAGTTTCTAAATAGTGGCCTTGCCCTTGAGTGCACTAACCTCTCAAGGCTTCCTATAAACGAGCCTTTCATTCCACACAGGAAAGAAAACATTCAGGATCCACTTCTCTGAGCCTGACTTATTTTATTTAACATAGTGATTTTTGCTACTATCCTGCAACTATTTTTCTCCTGCAAATGTCATACTCTTATTTCTCTTCCTGGATATGTAAAATTGCATGATGTGATTACCATGTTTCTTTGTCCGTTTATCTGTTGACAGCCATGTAGGTCATCTGTCGATGGTCATGTGGGTTAGTTCCCTTCCCTAGTAACTGTGCATGCTAACTTTTTCAAAGTCGTTTTAAAGAAGGAATGGGGGGGGCTTTTCAAAATACAAGTCATAAATGGCTGGCTAGGTAGCAGCTGAGTCCAATCAGTTGGGCAAACTGTAAGTGCTGTGAGCTCAAGAAGTCAAAGTCAAGAATCCCCGGCAGCTGCTCTGGGATGCCTGCTGCACTGATTAGCTCAATATCTTCCTTCCTCCTCCTGCTCTTGCCCAAACACAGCTGACTGAGAGTAATGATTTCCAGTTGATTAAATCATGTGTGAAAATTTTCCATTTTTTGATTTATTTCCTATTTCTCTTGCCAATTTCCTCATAGTGTAATCTATAAGGATCTAAAAACAAGAACTTGATTTGAAAACAGTCCATTTTTCAGCGAATGGAATAATTTTAACATGGCTGCCAAGTGGCTCTCATGGTTTAGTCCATTTTTGCTACTAAATGAAATCAACGATTTGAGCAAGTTGGTGCCTAACTGAATATTGTGTTACAGACTGCATTCATGTATGTTTACTTTGCCCTCTTAAATACAAGTATTGCCAGTAGAGCTAGCCAAGTTTCCTGTCACTTTTTTCATTAACATCAGTGAAACTTTATATGTCCATACAAAGCACATAAATGATTTCAGTGCGTACTTTTAGTATTACGAGAACTACCAGTATATTTGCTTGGTAGCTATGTCTCTTAGAGATAAGCAGGATGCAGTTTATATTTGCAATAAGACCCTACCTAATCAGGATAAGAGGATTTTAAAGTGTGTGTGTGTGTGTGTGTGTGTGTGTGTGTGTGTGTGTGTGTAGAGCATTCAAAAGGTAACCAAAATTTGCAATTAGAAGCATTAGGACTGTGAGATAGTTCAGTCAATAAAATACCTGTCATATGAACATGACAACAGGAGTTCGGTATTGAGGCTTTGTCTTTTATTGTCTGTTTCTAAGTGTCAGCCTCCAGCATTTGGAATCTGTATGTAGTCTCTGGGACCCAGCCCCCAAATTAATTTTGATTGGTGAACAGAGATGTGAATAGCCAATAGCTGGGGAGAAGAGACATACGCAGGATTTAGGTTTCCCAGCCTTGATACCATGAGGAGGAGAAAGGGAGAAAGGAACCACAATAGAATAAGAAGACCCTAAAGGAGAGAGAAGGAGACCCATAGTGGGTTAGGTGAGCCATAAAAACATGGCTATGTGGGCTGCCTAATTGGGTTAAGAGCAGCCATGGTAAAACATAGTAAGTAGTGAGTGACAATTTGAGGTTATTGATGGGAGAATAGATTCTAACAACATGGAGAATAGGCAGCTGCCCAACTATTATGCTACCTAGGGCACATTTACAAACATAAAGACTATATGGGTCTTTCATCTGGGAACATAAATGGTCAAAGGCAGGTTAAAAACCCTGCACCAGGATTTTTTTCTTAATTTTTTTGTAACAGTTGAGGTCCCCGTTAGCCATGTAAAAGGCTGGTGCAGTAGTGCATAACTATGATCCTAGCATAGGAGGCTCCCTGGAGCTCACTGGCCTGTCAGCCTAGCCAAGTCAAAGAGCTCCAGGTTCACGGAGAGGCCTTGTCTCAAAAACAGCGTGGGCAGTGGTTGAAGAAGACATTAGATGTCATGATCTGGCCTCACAACTAGGTATTCACACACACACACACACACACACACACACACACACACACACACACACACACGAAACAAAGCAGATCAATATAACAATGTTCAAAACTGACAAGAATTCAGTAATTCCATGGATGGATAAGTGGACCCAGAAAAGGAAAACAATGCAGATAGCGAGGATGTAGTTTTTCACTCAAAGGACCCCAAAGATAAGATAATGTGCGGCTTCTCAAATGACTATGGGAAATGATTATATCACAGTGGAAATGTTTTCATTCTCTTTATTAGTTTGAAGCCATAGAAAATACAAGGATATAAGGATAATTACAAGTTTAATGTGTTGAGGAATGAGGTTTAATGACATCTTATTAACAGAATCCATCTCATTTAACTAAGAATACTCCTTCCAATTGAGAAAGGCATCCCAACACCAGCCTCCGGACTCCACAAGTATCCACACGGTCAAGTAATCTTGCACACACATGCACATATATAAATCAAATAAATTCATGATTTCAATTCATTAAACATTTAAAAGAATTATTCTTCAGAAAGTAAGTACTAATAAGAAGTTTGCAGGAAAACAAAACCCAAAAACTCAGGAGTATTGGGAAAATTCAGAAGAGCAAGACAAAAGTCAATTTAGGAAGGAAATTACAACAGAGTAAATATTGGAATAGCATAGCAACGTGACAAGAAGGAACCAGTTTCAGTAACAGAATGACGAAATTGGAAGAACGAATCGTTAGGAAGTTTTCTGACACAACGTGGACTGACAGAAGCTGAACTGACATTTCCCAGGACATACAACATCCACAGCACAGCCTGGATGTAAGAGCTGTTTGCTTCGATCTGACATTTCCACCGTGTTGTTTCCAAGTGAACGCTAAGCCTGAAGAAGGTCAGCTTATGGTTTGTAAATTGTGCTTATACTAAGTCACATACGGGAGAGCAGAGGTCGCAAAAAATAGAATACCTTGTTTAGAAAACATGTCTCTCTCCATTAAAGTGTCTCATGTCAGTCCAGCTCCTCTGAGACATGAATAAAATGTCAGTTCATCAAAGAGGATATCAGAGAGATGTTATCATCTTCTCAAAGAAATTCCTTTCCTATGATAGAGAAAGACCAAACAAACAGCACAAGGCTCTTCCCTTCTCATACAACTCTTAACTTCAAAACACGGGAAAGAAGCATCATTTTCTCTAAGGCAAATAATTTCAAACATCAGATCTTCCAAAAAAATGTTCATTCCTCTGTTGTCACTACAAATGCAATTCTCAAATTTATTATGTACGGGAAACGTTAATGCTATTTCTTATCTGTGGCCTGAAATGCTTTCGGACACATTTCATATGTCCTCTACAGTACAAGCCTATTAGCAAAGAAAGAAATGAACAAAGCTAAGTCTTACTAATGTGAACTGAGCATTTTGACAAGCAGGACAGACCAAAGAGATGTAACTTTGTATTTTCATCTACCTGTTGCTTCAAATGTATTTCAAAGCAATTAGTCCCTTAGACGTTCAAGGTTGAGTTGCAAAAGGAGGATTAAACTAAAACACATGCTTATTTTTGGTTCTGTTCTATTTTTAATGACGTTGAGCCAAACATCTGACCCAATCAGAAGCAAATCATAGGAGGCAGGAGCTGGGTGGTCTCCAAATTTTACGACCATTAAGAGAAATAACGGTCGATTCTTGTGTGCTCTCTCGGTCTTTAGTTCTGTTCCTTCAGGATCAGTCAGTGCGTATACAATAAATCAATTGATGCAAGAAGAGAGGGAACCAAGAAGAGGGGAAAGGAAGGAGGAGAAGGGGAGTTTTGTAACATGTAAGTGTCTGTAAGACATCAAAATTCATCTGGGAGAAGAAGCCTAACCAAGTGATGGCATCTCCCGGAGCCCAGATGGCAGCTTCTCATCTGTAAAGCAAAACAAACAGAAAGGTACATCAGTTTTCTTAAGACCTAAAATCGGGCTGGAGAGATGGCTCAGTGGTTAAGAGCACTGACTGCTCTTCCAAAGGTCCTAAGTTCAAATCCCAGCAACCACATGGTGGCTTACAACTATAATAAGATCTGATGCCCTCTTCTGGTGTGTCTGAAGATAGCTACAATGTATATAATAAATAAATAAACCTTAAAAAAAAAGATCTAAAATCTCTTGCTTAACAAACTCATACTGTATCAGCTTGAACGTGGGCAGTCCGACTCATTATATACAAACTTTAACTTGGCAGATAAATTTGAACAGTCACTAGGTCCAGACCTGATAGAGCTGGTTTGCACTGTTTTCTCCGGCCACTGTGAGTTTTAATCTATCTCTTTCTTCTAATTGTCCTAGCGTTGAAAATCATTTCTAGGACAAAAGAGTGGGTACCTTTCAAAGCACTGGTTCTTATTAAAAATCCAATGGGCTCCATGGATCCTACCTTGAAACTAACAAATGAGAATTTTTGAATGCCAAGTACAGAAATACATATTTTTAAATTATTTTCTTTATTTATATCTCAATTATTTCATCCCCAATACCCACTCCAGAGTCCTTCACCTATCTTCCCTCCCCTTTGCCTCTGAGACAGTACTCTCTGTGCCCCCTTCCCTGGGACATGAAGTCTCTACAGGATTAGACGCATCTTCTCCCACAAAAGCCAGACAAAGCAGTCCTCTGCTATGCTGTGCCTGCAACCAGCCCACGTATGCTCTTCGGTTGGTGGCTTAGTCTCTGGGAGCTTCCTGGAGTCTGAGTTAGTTGAGACTGCTGGTCTTCTTACGGAATCTCCATCCCCTTCGGCTCCTTCCATACTTCCCCTAACTCTTCCCTAGGGGTCCCCCACCTCAGTCCAATGGTTGGCTGTAAGTATCTTTATCTGTCTCAGTCAGCTGCTGCTACAGTCTCTCAGAGGACAGCCATGCCAGGCTCCTGTTTGTAAGCACAACATAGCATCAGTAATAGTGTCAGAGTTTGGTGCCCACTCATGGGATAGATCCCAAGTTGGACCAATCACTGGGTGGTCTTTTCTTCAGTCTTTGTTCCATTTTTGTCCCCGCATTTCTTTTAAACAGGAACAAATCTGGGTTAACAATTGTGAAGGTGGGTTGGTGTCACCATCCCTCCACTGGGGGTGCTGTCTGACTACCGGAGGTGGTCTCTTCACGTTCCATCTCACCACTGTTGGGCATTTCGCCTAAGGTCACCCACATTGAGTCCTGGGAGCCTTTCATGTTCCAGGTGTCTGGGACTTTCTAAAAGTTCCCCCAAACTTCCCCAACTCTACCCCTGGAACCTTGTATTTCCATTCATTCTCTGGCCCTCTGGGTTTCCCCCATACCTGGTTCTGCCCTCTTTCCCCTCTATCTCCCCTCTCCTACCCAGATCCCTCTCTCCCTCTGCTTCTTGTGATTACTTTGCTCCCATTTCTAAGGGAGATTGCAAACTGGCACGGCCACTGTAGAAATCAATCTGGCGGTTGCTTAGAAAATTGGAAATAGTTCTACCTGAAGATCCACCCATTCTACTCCTGAGCATATAGATGTTCTACCAAAAAGATGCTCTACAATGCCACAAGGACACATGTAGCAACCTTGTTCATAATAGCCAAAAACTGGATGCAACTTAGACGTCCCTCAACCAAAGATAAGATGCAAAAAAAAAAAAAAAAAAATGTGGCTCATTTACACAATGGAATACTATTTAGCTATTAAAAACAAGAACACCACAAATTTTGCAGGAAAATGGATGGAATTAGAAAATATCATCCTGAGTGATCCAACCCAGACCCAAAAGTGGTATGTATTCACTGGTAAGTGGATATTATCCAAAAAGTCTACAATACCCATGATGTACCCCCATAGACCCTAAGAAGTTAAACAAGAAGGAAGGCCCATGTGAGGATGCTTCAATCCCACATATACGTATTTTTAACAAGCCTTCCCACCTCCCAGGTAACTGTCAATCAGTTTAAGGCTCAAGTTTAAGAGCATGTATTAGTGTATAATTAAAGGTGTTGGATTTCAGTAAGGAGCGTATCGTAGAGGCCTTCTTCTTTTACTTTTAACTATTTATTACTCGTCTGTATCTATTGATCATGTGCAGTCTCTATATGGAACACCAGGGGGGAAAGACACAGACAACAAGCCATAAAAGAACTCGCAGTCCAGTCGAGGATAGTAACAAGTAAGCAGAAAGTCAGAATATAATCTGAGGACTCTTTGGGATAGGACTCACAGCAGGAAGCCTTGGCGCTGTGTAGCTGTACCTAAAGCATGTGCTATCTCGACAGAGAGCGGCAGTAGGGTAGCTGCGAGCCATCCAGACGAAGACGGCATAAACAGAAGAGAAGGCAGTGTGTTCAGGTGCAGCCTGAGTTACATGCAGGGATACAGAAACCAGGGAAAGAGCGGCATTTGGAGATAATAATAACGCTGCCCGCCCTTATTTGGGTGGTGACAGTAGTCATGGTGGGTGGAGAGTAGAAGGATGAAGAAAGTAAGGTGGAAACAGGAATGTGGCCAGCACTGTTCCTTGCCTTCACTAGAGCCTGGCTTCCCTCTGTCTGTCTGCACCTTTAAGGACAGAAAGAAAATAAAACAAGGCACGTTGGGGACCAGAGAGATAGCTCTGTGATTAACAGCACTTCTTGCTCTTGCAGAAACACAGATTTGGTTCCCATGAACCCACATTACAGCTAACAACTGTCTTTAGCTCCTTGGGCACCTACACCCATGTGGCATAAAGGAAAAACGTCAAGTGCATAAAATAAAGAAAAAAGGAAACTTAAAAAAAAAGAAAGAAAACTAACAACATTTTTTTTTTTTTGGTTCTTTTTTTCCGGAGCTGGGGACCGAACCCAGGGCCTTGCGCTTCCTAGGCAAGCGCTCTACCACTGAGCTAAATCCCCAACCCCCATTTTTTTCTTCATAATCATGAGTTTAGAGGAGGACACGTGATCCAGGTCTAGCTTAAGATCTAAGGACCCCTCCCCCACCCCTGCCTGGGCTATTCTCGAAGCTAAAATAAATGCTCAGAAGGCAAACCTACCATCCCTTCTTGACCAGCAGAAAACTGGAGCTGCTCCTGCCACCCTAGACATCAAGGAGGAGACTCTTCCCTCCTAAGCTGGGTGTGAGACGATGGCTCAGAGGGTGAAGACGATTGCTTTAAAAGCAAGAGGACCTGAGGTAAGTCTTTAGTACTTGCATAAAATACCTGGCCATTGCTGACCAAAGTGAAGAATGTCACTGGAGTCGGGGGCTTTGCAGTTTCAAAATCCCACACCAGGCCCCTGTCTCTGTATCTGTCCATCTGTCTATCTGTCTGACTCTGTCTCTGTCTGTCTGTTTCTGCTTCTTTTCTCTGTGTATCTCTCTCCATCTCCTTTCTCTCCTCTCTGTCTCTATCTCTGTCTCCTCTGTCTGTCTGTCTCTGTCTCTTTCTCTCTCTCTCTGTCTCTGTGTGTGTGTGTGTATGTGTGTGTGTGTCTGTGTGTGTGTGTGTGTGTGTGTGTGTGTGTGTGTGTGTGTGTGCAGATCATGATCTAGCTTTCAGTTCTGTCTCCATCAACATGCTTGTCTGGCTGCCTGTTTCCATGCTGACATCCTTATGATGACGGACTAACCCTTTGAAGCTGAAACCAAGCCCCCAATTAAATATTTTCTTTTATAGAGTTGCTTGATCATGGTGTCTCTTCACAACAGTAGAACCATAGCTAAGACAGAGATAAAGAAAGACACCTGATTTACTCTTTTTTTTTTCCACTCGGAAAGGTTTAATGAGAGAAGACGAGTAGAAGAGGAGTAGGGGCCAGCCATGTGGAGGGAAGGGAGAAGGGGAATGGGGAGAGAAAGGACAAGGGGAGGGGGAAAGGGAAAGAGCAAGGAGCAAGAGCTGATTTACTCTTTTGACCTCTATATACATGCACACAAGAATATATTCCCATGTGCATACATGCAGAGAAAAGAAATAAAGCACACAAATTGCAAATTACTGATCTAGCCACTGCCATTTAGTTAAGCTGACAAATCATCCTTGGAATTGTTCTTTTCTTTGTCTATATCTCTTGGAATTGGAGGAAAATGGCTTTATTATTTAAGCATTTTTTTGTACAGTCCTTTATACCTTTATACTGGTAACTGAACACATTTCTAAGGTTTTCATGAAGACTGAATTGATGAAACAGGCCCACATTACAAAGAGACTTGCAATCTGTTTGAATCAATACTTTTTAAGACTTTGTTTCCTCCTGATAGTGGGGATTACATTCAGTGTCCTTGACCTGACTATGCTAGGCAAATGTTCTGCCTCTCAGCTATAACTCAAACTCAACACTTTTTCTTAATTCTACTTTTATTTTTTAATTCATTATTTTAGTTATTTACATTTCAAATGTCCCAGTCTCCCCTCTGTAATCCCTCAACCCATCCCCCTCCTCTTCGCCCCCAACATGGTGCTCTCCCACCCACCCACCTACTCCTGCCTTACCCCTATGCTGGGGTATCAAGCCTCCACAGGACCAAGGGCATCTCCTCCCATTAATGTCAGATAAGGCACTCCTCTGTTACATATGTAGCTGGAGCCATGAACCCATCCATGTATACTCTTTGGAAAGTGGTTTATTCCCTGGGAGCTCTGAGGGGTCTGGGTTAGTTGATATTGTTGTTCTTCCTATGGAGTTGCAATCCCCTTCAGCTCCTTCAGTCCTTTCCCTAACTTTTCCATTGGGGTGCCTAGGCTCAGTCTGATGGTTGGCTGGATCTGCATCTGTCTTAGTCAGATGCTGGCAGAGCCTCTCAAAGGACAGCCATACTAGGCTCCTGTGTGGGAGCACTTCTTCGCATCAGCAATAGTGTGGGAGTTTGGTGTCTGCAGATGGGATAGGTCCCAAGGTGGGGCAGTTTCTGAATGTCCTTTCTTTCGGCCTCTGCTCCATTTTTGTTCCTGCATTTCTTTTAAACAGGAACAATTCTGGGTTAAAGTGAGATGGGTGGGTTGCCTCGTTTCTCAATTGGGGGCTATGCCTAATCTACTCAAGGTAGTCTCTTCAAGTTCTATCTCCACTCTGCTGCGTATTTCAGCTATGTCATCCCCACTGGGTCTTGGGAACCTTTCACTTCCCTGGTGTTTGGGACTTTCTAGGTCCTCCCTCCTGGTCCCCACCCACCACTGCTGCATATTTCTATTCATTTTCCTGACCCTCTGGACTTCTCTCCTGTCTCTTGCCATACTTGATCTTCCCTCCCCTCTCCCCTTCCTCTCTCCCTTCCAGGTCTCCCCCTTCCTCTACCTCCAGTGATTATTTTGTTCCCCTTTGTAAGTAGGACTGAAGCAGCCATACTTTGGTCTTCCTTCTTATTAAGCTTCATATGGTCTGTGAGTCATATCGTGGTATTCTAAGCTTTTGAGCTAATGTCCACTTATCAGGGAGTACATACTATGTGTGTCCTTTTGGGTCTGGGTTACCTCACTTAGGATGATATTTTCTAGATCCGTCCATTTGCCTGCAAATTTCATGAACTCATCGTTTTTAATAGCTGTAGCATAGAAATACATTCCTAACTAATTTTGGTGAAACTCGGCCTTTCTAGAACTGTGCTGGGTTATTCCACATAATTCAGGAAGGGCTGAATCATTAGCTCATAGAATCTCCTCTACTGTGACAGGAAGAACAGTGCTGCCTCTATGTAAATGCTGGGGGATGTATAGCTGCAAAAGCATCTCCTACAGGACTACCTAATTGAGGACTGCCTGAGAGAGCAAGGATTGCTGGTGCAAATAATGCCAGCCAATCAGGAGCTGCCGTTTAGAATAGATATTTTCTTGGAACCAATGGGAGAGAGGGGCACAGGTGGAGGGTATTAAAGGACCTCGAAGCAGTGCTCAGATGAGCTTGCTGCAACATTTCTCACTGGCTCCCAGAGTCTGTATTGTTGACTCCTTGGTGCCAACTCCTCCCCAACCCCCATGAGCAGGTAGGTTCAGGCTGAGAGCTGTCCAGGGCACAGGCAACACTCTACAACCAAGAATCAGAGACAACAGAAAATAGGGCTTTTGATACCACCAATGGGCTGATTGCAACCTCTCATGGTTGCTTTCTTTCATGGTTGGTTTCAGCTATGTAGCTGTCCAGTTCCTATACCTACTGGAAAACATAGGAGTGATGGTCTGGAGCTTCTCCTCCTTTAGCTTCTTTTTTCCAACAGTGTATTGACCCTTTCCCTCTCAGTATTAAATTAAGAGTATAACTGGGCATAGTGGTGCACCCTTTTAGGCCTATATACTGAGGAATGATCATTTGTGGGTAACCAAGCTATTTTTGCTTAGATTTAAGGCCTACTCATGAGAAGGAACATACCTGGTTCTAAAGCTAGTTGAAAACCAATAGCCGGTGTTCTAAGAAGACATGGGTTATGACTTAAAAAAATCACAATACAAGGCATGGGATATATCCCTATGAGTTATTATTGGTCATGGAATCTCCAGCGCTTTCCAACAAACACAGGCTGTTGTCATTGCCCTCGATTACCCACATAAACTACATGGTCAGACTTTACTGCTGAAAAAGAACAAACATTATGGTTTCTACTACTGAGGGAGACAAAACTTCCATGGTTTTAGACAGTACTGAATTTTGCATGCTCTAAAATCAGCCTTTCAGGTAAGTTGTGTCAAGACAGCACCATACTTAAATGACTATAGTAAGGCAACTACCCACTTTCTAAATAAATATAAGCTACAAGAGGGAATTTCATGTCTGGTACTGTAACTCTAGTTGAAAACCCATGGCTGGTACAATCCTGGGTCTTAGGGTAGAACCTGCTATTGTTACTTATCTAAACGGTCGTGTTGTTGAACTGCCTTCTAGCCTTGTTTATACTCATGGTTTGGGGCTGTTGTTATCCTTGGTCAGAGGAGGCAAAAGGAATGTAAGCTGGAGAATGGAGGTGTAGGTAACCACAGTTTCTATGAGTTCATGAGTACAATACTCATGTCATATCCATATCTGACTTGAATATTGTACTCATGAGCTCATAAAAGCATTCCTTTTGCCTCCTCTGACATCTACCTCACCCCTTCAAAGGCCCAGCAAACATCCCAGAAAAGGCGAGACAGAATTTTAAGAGCTGGAAGATGGGCAGGATTGCGGTGAAACTGTTCTGAGTGTGACTGCTGACGTAGTCATGTACACAAGGCGGCTGCATAAAAGCCAAAAGCCATCTTAACAGCGCAGTCAAACACAAGAGCTAAACAACAACAAAGAAGACATATATGTCAGTAAGAAGGGGATGGCTGGGAAGGACGAGGCGGTCTTCAGGAATGGGGAGAGAATAAGAGAGAACAAAAAGGAGAGTGAGCTCAATACATTGTATCATGTATGAAATTGTCAAAAATTAAATTCTAAACTTGTTTTAAAGAGAAACCTCATCTCCAAAAATAAAAAAATAAAGCCCTCATTCCATTTCCATGGAGAAGAATGAGCTCTGTGTGGTCGCAGCAGGAGAAAGCACCCCATGAGTAGCCACCAGAAGGCTTTAAGCAGAAGAAAGGAGAGATAATTAAATTTGTACTTTAGAAAGATCAGTGTAGCTTTTGGCTAGAGGATGAATACAGGTCCAAGAGGAGGCGGGGAAAGCTGATGGGACTGTGTAAGAAGCCTGCCTACTGATTCCAGCGTGGGGGGTGGTCCAGGTAAGAAGAAAGCTCCCATTGAACAGCCCAAGCCTAACCCTCTGTGCTGAGTCCTCGCCTGCAAATTGCAAACAACATCCATTGGCTATTCAGCTACTGCCTGGGAGGAAAGCATGGGATTCATAATTAGAGTTTTAAGTAAAGTCTTGGAAAAGAGATTAATCAACCTGCTAGCTTTTACATAGTCTAACTCCCACTTTAGCCTAGACTATAGAATCTATAGGCTTCAAGTGGTGCCAAGGCTAATACTTAGTGATTTAACAGAAAGCTTATTAGTAATTTTCAAGTTTGGGGTTGGGGATTTAGCTCAGTGGTAGAGCACTTGCCTAGGAAAAGCCCTGGGTTTAGCTCGAAAAAAAAAAAAAAAAAAAAAAAAAAAAAAAAAAAAAATGTCAAGTTTCTTTAGGGGCATGAAATACAAAATCTGCGAGTCAGTAGTCAGCCCTTATAAAATGTCTCTATCAATACAACAGAGTGCGGTGGGAAATCATTTACTGCATGTTTTCCAGAAAGAATATAGTCTATCTGAGATCAAAGGCAGATGAAGCCTCAGGCTGTATTAAGAAGCCAGCAAATGAAAATGAACTGCAGGGACCAAAATTGCTCAGGAAACCAAAGAATGATCAGATGCAACTCTGTATGACACTGAGACTAATTAGTCCAACTGAATTGTGAAATTTTCTACTCCTGTAAAGGCAAAGGAGGCGCTTTAATTATTATTGGTATACTATTTTTAGATGCACAGGGTTTTTTTTTCTGACTTCTGATCTGTTCCAAGTGGGTGTTTCCTTTCTTTCCTTTCTTTTTTTTAAGGTGGTCTGTAAACCACCATCATGGGGTTGGAGGTGGGTGGGAGATGATGATAGGAACCCAGGATCAGAAACAAAATGGAAACAGGAAGGGACCAGAGGATGAGAAGGAGGAGGCTGCTTCCTCTGTACTAAGTAAGACTTACTGCTTCCTGTGGTTCAGTGTTGGAACTAATGAGACAGGTAGCCCATGCCACTGCCAACTTAGCCACCAGTGCCTGGAAACTGTCCTCAATGTCAGCGGAGCAGATGTAACCCAAATAAAAACAAACTTGCCAATGAAGCAAATTGAGAAGGTGAGTTCCTTACACAATTATCCTTCTCCTGCCCGAAGCTCAGAGTGTTTAGTGCCTTTAAAGGTAAAACTACGCATTAGTTTGTATAGAGATGTACCATTTATGAGTTTACAGCATTTACATGTGTTCTCAGGTAAATTCCTAATGGCATTTTTGAGGTGTGATTTTACACAAGAATTCTTTCACTTTAGATATGTAAATTATTCATTTTCAGTAAACATGCCACATTATGCATCCATTTAAAAAATTATTAATTCTTCACAGATTTCACACCATGCACCCCAAGCCCATTCATTTCTCGGTCTTTCCAAATCTATTCCCCACCATGGCAACCTATCCAGTGAAAGAAAATAAAAAATAAAATAGATCTTGCTGTGGATACTGCGGTATGGTCCATAGTTTACTCCTTTGTCCAAACAGCTTACGTGCCAATGTTCATTGAAATGAGTCATCGTTCTGGTTTGAGGCCTCTTGACTTCTGCAAAACCATCAATGCTGGACCCTCACCAAGATGCCTCTCGGATATCCTGCTGTATCCCTGAGTCAGGGAGATCCTGAAGCTTGAGTTGTGTAAGACTGGCCTCTTCACTCCAACAGCTTATAGGTGTGCTTGATGTTGGGGTGGACCAGCTCAAAGCCCAGGATCTGGGCCTGGGGGCTAGGTAGCTGAGCTTGTCAGCCTGCTAGCTACCTCTCCTGCACCCTAGTCAAGAGGGCCAGCTCTCCCGTGCTGTCCATGAGAGAGGAAGGGCCAGCTCCTAGCTCTCCAGTTTGCTGCATTTGGTGAAGGGCAAAGTAACCATAAGTTTTAGAATAAGAACTACAATATTTTATATTGAACACATGGGCTTTGAATCAATAAATAATAGCCAGTGGCTCCCAGGCTTGGCTACATGGCGAAATCACTTGATTTAGGATATAGATGGATAGGCAGGCAGATGATAGATGGGGTAAGGGGGTGTTATAGAGGGAGAGATCTTTCCTCCCTCTATAGAGATTGAGATGTAATTGTCTTTTAGATAAACTAAATCATTAGTTAGTTAGTTGCTTAATGAGTTAGCAAGTTGCTTAGTTAGTAGTTATTTTGAGATAACGTCTCACCGTGTAGTACAAGCTAACCTCAGACTCCTAGTCTTCCTGTCTCAGGCTCCTGAGTGCCAGGATTACAGATATGAGCCACCATGCACAGTCACGTTGCAGAACTTCAAATGTAAACAAGTTTGTGAGATACTAGATTAGTTTCAGGTCACCAAAGTGTTACTTCCTAGAATTCTATCTCAAAGATTTTACTGTCAAGTCCATGCTTGGGGAATTATATGTGGTATAAAGCTCTAGATAACAATTATTCCAGTTAACATATGCTGAAATTTACAGGAATAAGGGTTTTCAAATCCTTCTCCATGAGTTACCTGAGATCATTGTTAGAATTTAGGAGCCTTCTCTAGAAGTTTCCAATAAACAAAGGCCCTACAAAATGTAAGTATTTTACAAGTGTTTAACTGATTTGTTGTGACAGAAGTATTTGCAAAGAATATCAGATTGTGTGGAACAAGACAAAAGAAAGGAAGGAGCAGTTACAAGGGGAGACTAGGGTTATTGGGAGGTCTGTGAGAGGAATGGTGAGAAAGACATCTATTGAAACACTCATTGTACAAAAATGCCCTCATGACATCTAATATGCTCACTTTAAAAGTAGTTTTAAAAATAGTATCAAACCATATAAATATTGAGACTGGAGCATGAAAATCTGGTGTGAAACACTGTGAAGAATTAATGCAGATGTTACCAAAAACGAAGGCAAGGGAATTCACTTGATAATCTGCCTTCAAAGAGTGTTGCTAAATGTAAAGCTTCCTTCATTAATTGATGACAGACTTTCGAATCAAACCTTTATTAACCACCAGACTCCAGAACGCTGCAGCAGATATGTTAGCGAGCACAAGGTAGGTAATAAAGAGTCCTTGGCATAAATGATTGGAGTGCATATATAAATTTCTTTGTTGAAATTTTCAAAGTATGGGAGCAAAGTCTGGCTCGACATCTCTTTATTCTTATTTTTTAATCTTGAAAGTTTTCATTTAGTATAGCTTGGGTAAGCATTCTGAGAACTCCAGTAAGTATCTGGGAGAAACGGTAAAAGCTGCAGAAGCATGATGTTAAGGAGTGGGGCAGACATTTCTGGAGGTCTCTAGGAGTTGGAGGACATTTGTAGGAAAAACTGGCCTTGGCAATAAAAAATGTCCATCAGTCTGTGGGGATGAGGCAAGAGGGAGAAGGGTGACTGGGGCGGGGGGCGGGGTGAGCAAGAAGAGACAAGCAGAAATCAGTGTTGCAAGGCCTAAAGCAACTAAGGGGACTGATAAAGGCTTGGAATGTCTTGATTAGATTGTTGGTTTTGATGTAAGCTTCGGAAAACTTTAACATTGGGATGGAAGCCAATCAAAATACTATCTAATTAACTCCATTCTTGAACAACTCCAAGACATTGCCTCTGTCTTCTATTACCACATACCCTGCGCCCCTTCCCACCACAGCTCATCATACTATGAGTCAAAATACATAATCTTGGATGAAAGGAAGTTCTTAAAGTCTAGGTAAAGAACAGCCAAGAGGGAAAGAAAATGAAAAATGGAGGGGAAATTGACAGAAGAGGACAGCGGCATAAACACAGTTATAATTTCTTATAATGAGCCATTACAGAACTCATTACAAGGACCAGAGAATGTTTAGTTTTGTTTTGAGATGAGATCACATGTTCCCAGGCTAGCCTTAAACTCTCTATAGCTGCACAAGGAGACTATAAGTGTTAAAGAGAAACTTACTCTGCACTGGGACAATAGGAAAGGCGCACTGATGGTCAGACCTCACCCATGGGAGGCTCCAATTTGTGAAAATATAAATTCATTTGAAAGAAGAGAACTGAATTTGCCTCTTGAAGACAACTTATGAGGGAAGTGTTTCCCTTGGGTCAGTACCCAGAGGTTAAGTGCTATCTGAAGTTGGCAAGAGAAGTTAGCAGTGTTGCCCATGTAGTACAAATTTTGTAGAATGAAGAGTGAAAGATTCAATGGATTGTGGAGTTTTGGACCATAGTCCCAAAGAGCTGATGAGGCCAGTAAATGTGTATCAGGGTCTGAGTCCCTATAAGGAGGCCATGAGATGCCACTGAATGAAGTTCTATCTAAATGTAGAGATTTGAGCATGCTAGAGACGCTATATGATCATGAACTATGCCGAAGAAAGCTGTGCACTCGAGTGGTACCTGATCAAGAGAGAGGCTATGTGTGCTACAGGCTGCAGAACTGCCTATACCCTTTTTAGGCCAGACGATTCCATCCTGAGCCCCAAAGGCCATATATTTGGTTTTCGCCCTACGGTGTTTTGTCTTACTTTTATCTGGTCATTATTTGCTATGGCCTCATTCTTCTCTTTTGGAATGATTATGTGTATTCTGTAACATCATATATTGGAAGTATGTAATTAGTCACTGATTTTATAGGTAATCACAGTTAAGAAATTACCTATAATCTCAGTTAAGACTTGTTCTTCAGGTTTTTAAATAGTGTTGCAATTGTTAAGCACTATGGAATTTTGGACGTTAGACTCAACAGATCTTGAATTCTGAGTTAGCCATGACCCTATGGGGTTAGGCTTTGAAAATGTATGGCTTAAAAGTAATGTGTTTCAGTATTATCCTGACAAGGGTAACATTGTAATAGTTCTGAATACAATGTGACCAGCTGCTTCAAGCTCCTGTCTCCATTGTATCCTTGCCATATGGTTTATATCCTTAAACCATGAAACAAAATAAATGCCTCCTTGCTTGCATTGCTGTGTTAGATATTGTGTTGCAGCAGTGAAACAAGTAACTGATACAACAACCAACTAAACATATGAAGTAAACTACCAGAAAGGAATTCAAAATAATTTGGACGTTTCCATCCTTGCCAAGATAACAAAGAAGCTTGGGAAGGGAAAGATTGCTCAGTCCTACATAAGTCTGAGAGAAGATAAGCTTATTGAGTGAACACTAAAACAACACACAGTGATGTCTTAAACTCTGGCAATATGTTTTTAAACTCTAGTTTTATATGAAAAATATGTACATAGCAATGATTAGTGAAAAAAGAGGCATGAAACGGAAACAGAGCGAGGAGAGGTGTAAGGGAGAGTTTTGCAGGGGAAGGCAAATGGGGTGATGTATTGTAATCTCAAAACAATAAAAGAACAAAAATAAAATAATATGGAAGGAAAGGGGTCAATTTATGGGTCTTCCTTTTGTGTTCCATTCTGGAAATTTTCAGCCCACCAAAGAGTGGCTGATGAGATTCCTGCGATCGCTTATAGCTTTTCCACCCAAATCTCCCAGACCTTCAGAAGACTGCAGCCAAGGAACAAGGCCACTTGAAACTGAGAGGAAAGCAGGAAGAACTTGAGCCAATGTAAAGGTGTCTCCAACAGGGAGTGTCCAAGGTTCCCACAAAGCAGCTCGCATTCGTCCTGCAGCAGCAGGGAAGGAGGACATCATGGATTTTTAACACTGGACTCTCAGCACTAGACCAACTGCAGTGCTATTCCAGTCCCTAGAGCTACTGAACAGCACACAGTTAAGACTATTGGAGTTCATATTTCCCAATCAAATGTGAGCATTTCACATTTGTTTTCTGGTGTCAGATTTTAAAATGTTCTTTCTACCAATTATAAAATATTTTTGTCCTGTAACTAAAAAAAAAAAAAAAAAAAGTCAAGGATTTCAGGAGTATATATGAAAATGGAATATCCTTCCCTTCCAAATGTTGCCAAAAAGTCTCAATTGACATTTTAATGGATATGATTATAAGATTTTAGTGTTAACTGTGAAATAACTATATAAGCAGAATCATATTTCCAATAGTGTTGTACAAGTGGTGATGTCACTTTTTAAAAAGGAAAATGTCTTAATCTCATTAATAGTTGTAATATCTCAACATGCAAGTATACCATAATTCAGTAATTTAGTTACCTCCTGTTAGATGGACTTTCAGCCTTTGGTTGCTTATCCTGACATATTCATACTACATATTTATGTGTTATTTCCTCAGGAAAAATAGTCTAAGTGGATGTGTCAGTCAACAGATGTTCACAATGAATATTTTTTATAATAATGCCTGATTGCTTTCTATAAAAATATGTAAAATCTTTGCTTCAGCCCTCAGTTTATGAAAATATGAATTGCCAGTTTCCGATACTTTTATCAACCTCATGCATCACAATTTTCATGTCTGAGCTGGGCAGCAGTGGCACACACCTTTAGCCCCAGCACTTGGGAGACGGAGACAGGCAGCTCTCTGAGTTCAAGGTCACCTTGGTCTACAAAGTGAGTTCCATGACAGTCAGGGATACACAGAGAAATCCTGTCTCAAAACAAAACAAAACAACAAAACAAAACAAAAATAGCAACAGCAACAATAACAACAAGAAAAAAAACCCAAATTTTCATGTCTGTCTACTTCACAGGTTTTGATATCAAAATAATTTTCCAGAGCCCGATAGTGCTGCTAAGGTTCAAATGTAGAATGTGTTGGAACACTTAACCCTTCAGCTGGTGGCATTGTGTGTGGAGCTCATGAGGTCTTCAGAGCCTAGCTGGTAAAGGTGGACTGTTGTGGGGCAAGCCTTGGGGTTGACCGTCCAGCATTGGCTCTGGGCTCTCTCTTTGCATCCAGCATCAGGGAATAAGTAGCCTCATCTACTGTCAACACAGCCCAGTCTGCACTGCCATGGCTCCTCCCTCATTCCCTGAACCAAAATGAAGCTTTGTTGACTTAAGTTGCTTCTTAAGGGTATTTGGCCACAGAGATGGTAACAGTATCACAGGAGTGATGCACACAGTACAGACTTTTGAAAATATGATCAGAACTCATTTGTGGAGATAGAAATGGAATAAGAGGATCCAGATTTTTTTTTTCAAATCTGGTTTGAAATAATTAAAATAGACTCCATGTGACTCAAAACACTGGCCATTGGGTAAAGAGGAACAGAGGTCCTTAGGAGATGAATGAGGCGAGGATTAGGTGACAGCCTTAGATTACGTCACTACATGGAGAAAGTTTCCAGGGCATGATGGGAGAAGGGCCCAGCAATCTTCCTGAGTGGAGTGTAGATCCGGTGTGAGATTTCCAAAAGGCGAGGGACCAGTGAAGGGAGAGTAGCGCACTGAGAGAGCTGAAGAGTCCGCAGAGCTCCCTTCTGAGCCAGTTAATGAACAGCTCATTCATATGAAGAATCACTACTACGAAGTCTGAGCTGCATTTGTATATAAAAAGTAGAATGGCTTAAACTATATCAAACGTGTGTGTTAGTGTTCTGCTGCTGGGACAGAAAAAAAAAAGATAAAATATGTCTAAGGATGAAAAATCTCTTTTGCTTCATGGTTTCAGTCTATGATCAAGGCACTGTTACTTTGGATTCTATGGAGAAGCAGAGTATATAAGACAAAGTACGTGGTGGAGCAAATTTGCTCACCTTATGGGGACTGAGAAGCAAAGACAGAAGCAGTCAGTATTCCTCTCTTCCTCTCAAGATCACCCCCTCTCTGATCCAACTTCCTTCTACTAGGCCCTACCTTCAAGTGGTTGCGTCATTTCCTGACACGTGGCCTTGGAGAAACCTGTAAGAGCTCAACTATAGCTAGTGCACTTCCACAAAGGAGTGCAGCAAGAGGTGCAGAGGTCCATGACAGAACCAGATTCCTTCTCACCCAGGGAATTGTTCTCACTTGCAAGGGCAAAGTTCCATTCAGCAAGGATGGGAAAATGATTAAAGAGATAGTTACATGCAATGGCATGACCCAGAAGATAGAGAGATACAGCTCGCTAGCGGTCTCCTCCCCCACCCACTCCCGGCCCCCCCCCTCCCTCCCCCCTCCCTCCCCCCTCCCATTTTCTCCCTCCTCGTGCTCTCTCTCTCTCTCCCTCCCTCCCTTCTCTCTCTCTCTCTCTCTCTCTCTCTCTCTCTCTCTCTCTCTCTCTCTCTCTGTGTTTCTAATCATATTCTACAAACTAGATGAGGTCACATGGTGGTCACACCATGTTCTGAGAGAATCTAAAAATGACAGTTCTTAACTGGGAACTAACGTGCTCAGCTTAAACATATAGTAGTGTGGATAAAGGAGAGGATAAATAATGGTGACTTTATTAAAGTCCCTCCCAAAGCAATCTTGTAACTTAGATAAAAGTAGATGGGAGAAAGCATATTAGATTAATAGGAAATAGGGACCACAGGCCCAGAGCCGCTTCAAGTCCCTGATTAAATAAAGTATTCAATCCATACTTTAGATGTGTTACATATATAATCTGTGTCGGAGGTCTGAGTGGCTCTTGTCAACTCATCTTGCATAAATGGAAAAAAAGATCCCAAAGACCTAGAGAGTTCCATCCTAATTTTTCAGTTCAGTGCTGTTTTTGTTTGTTTTGTTTTGTTTTACTAGAAAGTGTGATCCTTTGGGAGGTTATTAGCTCTCTGTCTACCAAGCCAAGCTACTACTGTGAACTCTGGCCTCGATCTGACCAGCTTGGTAGAGCTCCTAGTGAGAAGCAGAGCGATACCCTGTAGGGCACGGCCGTCAAAAGTCTCCACGTACAGGGAAGAGGTCCTATTTCGATGGCACCTCTAGCATTTTCCTTGCAGAAGTTCTAAGGAACGGGAACTAGGGTGGAAAGTCAGAAAGCCACATAATTGTGCAGAAATCTAAGTGGATACAGTAATGAAAACGATTACCTTTCTCTCCATGTAAATAAACCTCTTCTTTTCACTATAGTCTTCATCTCGAAATGAAAGGGCGTTAATTTTAATTAACGAAAGTTAGTGCTCATTAAACATGTGTTCTATTTTCATAGGCACATGCAAATTTGCTTAAAGATCTCTGCAGCTCTGCGAGGACATAACAAAAGCATTGTTCTGCTACATGCACAACTCAAATTACCACAGAAATTGAACTAAAATTGGCTAAGATGCTTAATTCATATGCTCAAATGTATACAGTTCCTTTAAAAGTATAGTAGAGTTGGGGAGGAGGCCAAATGATTTTTCTAATAAAGTTTAGCCCTTATTTAAATTTGTAATACCAGTAAGAATCAGAAAAAGAAAGGTTTTAATGATATTTTTAATTTTCATTTTCCAAGCTTCCTTCTTATAGTTTGCTTAATTTTAATCCACCAAGTGATTTTAGTTATTAGCAATTTGGGCCTTGGACATATGGAACTACATGTATGTTGATATTTATGAGATGAGTCAGTAAAAAGTCCAGCTATGTTGAAGTTGAGACATGAGTGTGAGAAAGAGACTTGTGGGGGAGGTGGCGGAGATGCGGGGGAGGTAGTAAGGATGTGGGGGAAATGAAAAGGTGAGGGTGCAGTAATCAGAAGGTAGCATATGCATTGGAAGTTGACAAAAGCAATTGACTAAAACAAGAGATCATGATGCTTTCCTCCTGAAAAATTGATTTTCTGTGTAAACTAGGTGGGGGGGCGCGAGGAGCTGAGGGGGGGTACGTGTACGTGTGTGCCTCTAGAGGACAGAGATCAAATTCAGGTGTCATTGATCCAGTCATGTCCACCTTATTTCTTGAGATAGGACATCTCACTGCTCTGGAACTTGCTAATTAGGCTAGGTCCAAGAGTTCTGGGAATCCACCTGTCTCCACTCTCCCACCATTGGAGTTACAAACACTCACCTCCACACCCTTCTCACTTGGGCACTGGGGATGAGATTTGGCTCCTTATGAGTGAGTAATCATGTTACCAACTGAACTATGTCTTCAGTCAATGTACAACTATTTTTTATAAGCAAACCACTCCCTAAAAATGTCTCATCTGTTAGTGTTCTCTTTAAGAATTAAAGTAGAAATCTGGGGACTTGGTGCTGTAATTCTTTGTTTTCCTTTATGAGGATCAGGATGGGAAAGTGGCTACTTGTTTTTATCTCCATTCAGAAAAGAATCACGTGCCACTTAGGCCAGCACCATAAATGTGTACGTACATATTTGAAAGTATTTGTCTTAGCTACTGTTCTATTGCTAAGAAGACATACCACTCTTTTTTTAAATGTTTATTTATTTACTTTCCAGTCATTGCTTCCTCTCAGTTCCTCCTCCCACAATTCCTCATCCCATTCCTCCTCCCTCTGGCCTCCAAGAGTGTGCTCCACTCCCCCCCCCACCAAGGTCTCCCCCTTCCCTAGAGCCTCAGGTCTCTATAGAGGATTAAGCACATCTTCTCCCACTGAGGACAGACCAGGCAGTCCTCTGTTACATATGTGCCAAGGCCTCAGACAAGCCAGTGTACGCTCCTGGTTGGTGGGTCATTCTCTGGAAGCTCCCTGGGGTCGGAGTTAGTTGAGACCGCTGGTCTTCCTACGGGGTTGCTCTCCCTTTAGCCCCATCAATCATTCCCCTAATTCAACCATAGGGATCCCTGACTTCAGTCCACTGGTTGGGTGTAAGTATCTGCTTCTATCTCAGTCAGCTGCTGGTAAGGGCTCTCAGAGGAGAGCCATGCCAGGCTCCCGTCTGTAAACACGTCATAGCTCAATAGTGTCAGGTCTTAGTGTACCTCCATGAGATGGATCCCAAGTTGGTCTGGTCATTGAACTCCCTTTCCTTCAGCCTCTTCTCCATTTTAGTTCCTGCAGTTCTTTTAGTCAGGAAGAATTCTGGGTTAAGAATTTTGACTGTGGGCTAGTAATCCTGTCCTGACCCTCGAGGCCCTTTCTACTGGAGATGGACTCCAAAAGTTCCTTCTCCCCACTCTTAGGCATTTGGGCTATGGTCACTTCCAATGAGTCCTGAGAATGTCTTACCTCCTGGGTCTCTGCTACTTTCTAGAGAGTCTCCCCCACCTCCCATTCCCAGAAGCTGCATATTTCTATTGATTCTCTTGGCCCTCTGGGTTTCTCTCTCTCCCTCCCATATCCGATCCTGTTCCCCTTTTCCCTTCCTCCTTCCCTCTCCGACCCAGGTTCTTCCCTCCCTCTGCCTCCCATGATTATTTTCTTCCCCCTTCTAAGTGGGATTGAAGCCTCCTCACTTGAACATGTCTGCTCATTATGCTTCTTACAGTCTGTAGGTTTTATCCTAAGTATTCCTGACTTTTGGGCTAATAGCCACTCATCAGTGAGTACCTACCATGCATGTCCCTTTTGATCTGGTTACTTCATTCAGGATACTTTCTAGTTCATTCATATGCCTGCAAAAATCATGATGTCCTCCTTCTTAATAGCTGAATAGTATTCCATGGTGTAAATGAACTACATTTTCTGTATCTG
The DNA here is from genome assembly GCF_011064425.1 of Rattus rattus. Taxonomy (NCBI): domain Eukaryota; kingdom Metazoa; phylum Chordata; class Mammalia; order Rodentia; family Muridae; genus Rattus; species Rattus rattus. Next base: position 129,648,974 of record NC_046159.1, read on the forward strand.
TTCTTGCATTGAGTGACATCTGGGTTGTTTCCAGCTTCTGGATATTGCAAATAAGGCTGTTCTGAACAAGGTGAAGTACATGTCCTTATGATATGCTGGGGTGTCTTTTGGGTATATGCCCAAGAATATAGCTGGGTCTTCAAGTAGAACCATTTCCAAATTTTCTGAGGAATCTCCAAATTGATTTTCAGAGTGATTGTACCAGTTTACAATCCCACCAACAGTGGAGGAGTGTTCCTCTTTCTCTGAATCCTGGCCAGCATTTGCTGTCACTTGAGTTTTTGCTATTAGTTACTCTGGTGTGAGGTGGAATCTCAAGGTCATTCTGATTACATTTTCCTGATGACTAAGGATTTTGAACATTTAAGTACTTCTCAGCCATTTCAGATTCTTCTTTTGGGAATTCTGTTTAGCTCTGTACCCCATTGTTTAACTGGGTTATTTGTGTGTTTGGAGGTTAACTTCTTGAATTCCTTATATATTTTGGATATTAGCCCTCTATCGGATGTAGGGTTACTGATGATTTTTCCCCCAATCTATTGGATGTCGAACTGCTCTAGTGACAGTGTCTTTTGCCATACAGAATCATTTCAGTTCCATGAGGTCTCATTTATCAATTGTTGATTTTAGAAGCTGAGCCATTGGTATTCTGTTCAGGAAATTTCACCCTGGGCCAATGAGTTTGAGGCTCTTTCCCACTTTCTCTTTTATTAGATTCAGTGTATCTGGTTTTATGTTTAGGTCCTTGATCCATTTGGACTTGAGCATTGTGCAAGGTGATAAATATGGATCTGTTTTCATTTTCCTACATACAGAACACCAGTTAGGCCAGCATCATTTATTAAAGATGCTTTCTTTCTTCCACTGTATGTTTTTGGTTTTGTCAAAGATCAAGTGTCCATAGGTATATGAGTTTACTTCTGGGTGTTTGATTCTATTCCATTGATCAACTGGTCTGTATCTGTACCAATATCAGGCAGTTTCTATCACTGTTGCTCTGAAGTATAGCTTGAGGTCAGGGACAGCAATTCCCCCAGAAGTTCTTTTATTGTTGAGAATTGTTTTGGCTAACCCAGGTTTTTGTTTTTCCATATAAAGTTGAGAATTATTTTTTCCATGTGTGCAAAGAATTGTGTTAGAATTTTCATGGGGATTGCATTGAATCTATAACTTTTGGTAAGATGGCCATTTTCACTGTTTATCCTACCAATCCATGATCATGGGAGATCTTTCCATCTTCTGACGTCTTCTTTGATTTCTCTTTTCAGACATTTGAAGTTCTTGTCACACAGCTCTTTCACTTGCTTTGTAAGAGTTACAGCAAGATATTTTATACTATTTGTGGCTATTGTGAAGTGCTTTGTTTCCATAATTTCTTTCTCAGCCTGTTTATCATTTATATAAAAGAAGGCTACTAATCTTTTTTTTAGCCACTTTGCTAAAGTTGTTTATCAGCTGGAAGAATTCTCTCTTAGATATTTTGGGTTACTCATGTATACTATCATATCATCTGCAAATAGTGATACTTTGACTTCTTCCTTTCCAATTTGTATCTCCTTGATCTCCTTTTGTTATCTAATTGCTCTGGTTAGAAATCCAAGTACTGGGGTTGGGGATTTAGCTCAGTGGTAGAGCACTTGCCTAGCAAGCGCAAGGCCCTGGGTTCGGTCCCCAGCTCCGAAAAAAAAAAAAAAAAAAAAAAAAAAAAAAAAAAAGAAATCCAAGTACTATATTGAATAGATAGGGAGAGAGTGGGATTACTTCTAGTTTCTCTCCATTTATTTTAAAGTTGGCTGTTAGTTTTCTATATATTACTTTTATTATGTTTAGGTATGTGCCATGAATTCCTGATGTCTTCAGGGCTTCTGACATGAAGGGGTGTTGTATTTTGTCAAGGGCTTTTTCAGCATCTAATGAGAGATCATGCGGTTTTTATATAGAGGTGTTTTAATATAGTTTGTTTATATAGTGTACCATTTTGATGAATTTCATATATTGAACCATTCCTGCATATCTGGGTTGAAGCCTAGCTGATTTTGGTCAAAGATGATTTTGATGTGTTCTTAGATTTGGTTTGCAAGAATTTTATTGAGAAGATATTTCTAAGTGAGATTGGTCTGAAATTCTCTCTCTTTATTGGGTTTTTGTGTGGTTTAGATGTCAGAGTAACTGTGGCTTCATAGAATGAATTAGGTACTGTTCCTCCTGTTTCTATTTTCTGAAATAGTTGTGGAGTGTTGGTATTAGCTCTTCTCTGAAGGTCTGGTAGAATCCTGCACTAAAACCATCTGGCCCTGGGCTTTTTTGGGGGGTTGGGAGACTTGTAATGACTGCTTCTAGTTCCTTAGGGGTTATGGGACTCTTTATATAGTTTACCTGATCTTAACTTTGGTATCTCGTGTCTGTCTAGAAAATCATTTCATCTAGATTTTCTAGTTTTGTTGAGTAGTAGGTTCTGATAATTATTTTTAATTTCCTCAGCTTCTGTTGTTACATCTCTCTTTTCATTTCTAATTTTGTTAATTTGGATACTGTCTCTGGGCCCTTTAGTTAGTTTGGCTAAGGGTTATTTATCTTGTTGTTTTTCTCAAAGACCCAGCTCTTGGTTTTGTTGTTTCTTTGTATAGTTCTCCTTGCTTCTAACTGGTTACTTCAGCCCTGAGTTTGACTCTTTCCTGCCTTTTACTCCTCTTAGTTTGCTTATTTCTGTTCTAGAGCTTTCAGGTGTGCTGTTAAGTTGCTTGTATGGGATCACTCCAATTTCTTTATGAAGGCACTTAGTACTATGAATTTTCCTCTTAACACTGCTTTCATTGTGTACCATAAGTTTGGGTATGATGTCTCTTCATTTTCATTGAATTCTATAAAGTATTTGATTTCTTTTTTGACAAAGTAATTGAGCAGAGAGCCATTCAGTTTCCATGAGTATGTGGGCTTTCTGTTGTTTTTGTTGTTATTGAAGTCTAACCTTACTCCACAGTGATCTGATAGAATGCATGGGATTATTCCAATCTTCTTGTGTCTGTTGAGGCTTGTTTTACATCTGAGTATATAGTCAATTTTGAAGAAAGTTCCGTGAGGTGCTTGTTTGGGGGTGAAATGTTCCATAGATAACTGGTAAAAACCATTTGGTTCATAACTTCTGTCAGTTTCACTGTGTCTCTGTTTAGTTTGTTTTGATGACCTGTCCATTGGGTATTGAAGAATAAGGTGTTGAAGTCTCCTGCTATTTTTGTGAGAAGTCCAAAGTGTGTTTTGAGCTTTAGTAAACTTTCTTTAATGAATGTGGGTGCCCTTGTATTTGGGGCATAGATGTTCAAGATTGAAAGTTCATCTTGGTAGATTTTTCCTATGATGAATATGAAGTGTTCTTCCCCATCTTGTTTGGTAACTTTTGGTTGAAAGTCTATTTTATTAGATATTAGAATGGCAACTCAAGCTTGTTTCTTGGGACCATTTTCTTGGACAAAATTTTTCCAGCCTTTTACTCTTTGTCACTGAGGTGTGTTTCTTGTGTGCAGCAAAATGCTGGATCCTGTTTATGTATCCAGTCTGTTAGCCTGTGTCTTTTTGTTGGGGTATTAAATCCATTGATGTTGAGAGATATTAAAGACAGATGATTGTTAATTCCTGTTATTTTTGTTGCTGGAGGTGGTATTATAATTGAATGATTCTCTTCTTTTGGGTTTGTTGTGGACTTCTTAGTTTCTTGTGTTTTCTTGGGTGTAGTAACCCACCTTGTAATGAAGTTTTCCCCCTACTATCTTCTGTAAGTCTAGATTAGTAGAAAGATGTTGTTTAAATTTGGCTTTGTCGTGGAATATCTTGTTTTCTCCATCTATGATGATTGATGTTTTGCTGGGTATAGTATCCTGGGATGGCATTTGTGTTCTCTTAGGTTCTGGATGACATCTGTCCAGGATCTTCTAGCTTTTAGAGTCTCTGTTGAGAAGTCTGGTGTAATTCTGTTAGGTCTGCTTTTATATGTTACTTGGCCTTTTCCCTTACAGCTTTAAATATTCGTTTTGTGCTTCAGTTGAAGATGTTTTCTGGTCCTTTAGCTGGGATTCTTCACCCTCTTCTATTCCTATTATTCTTGGTTTGATCTTTTTGTTGTGTCCTGAATTTCCTGGATATTTTGGGTTACAAGCTTTTTACACTTTGTATGTTCTTTGACTGATGTGTCAATATTTTCTATATCTTCTATGCTTGAGATTCTCTCTTCTATTTCTTATATTCTGTTGGCGATATTTGCATCGGTAGCTCCTGGTATCTTTCCTAAATTGTCCAACTCCTTTACTTGCTTGACTGTTGATTTCTCCTGAATTTTTTAAAGGGATTTATTTGTTTCTTCTTTAATGACTTCTGCCCGTTCTCCTGTATTTCTTTAAGGGAGTTCTTTTTATCCTCTTTAAGGCCTCTACATCTTCATGAGATGGGATTTTAGGTCACTGTCTTGCTTTTCATGCCTGTTAGGGTATCCAGGGCTTGGTGTGGTAAGAGAACTGTATTTTGGTGGTGCCAAATTGCATTAGGTTCTGTCTCTTATGATCTTGTGTTTGCTTCTGGCCATCTGGTTTTCTATGGTGTTTATTGGCCTGGGTGTCTCTGATTGGAGCCAGCCTCCTTGGAGACAGGTAGATCTCTGTGACCTGAGTTAAAACTGGTATCCTTGGAGGCAAGCAGTGTTGTCTCTGGTTAGAGCAGGCCTCCTGTGCCCCTGGTTATTCTGGACCTCCTGTTCCCCTGGTTACTGAGAACCTCCTGGGAGAATTGTATGCTGCAGTGCTTAGGGGAAAGGTAGGGGTGGGGGTGGGAGGAAGCAGTATCAGGCCACTGGCCTGGCCAGGGTGGGGAAGTAGGATAGAAGGAAGGTGGAGAAGGGGTGGGGTGGGAAGTAGGTCCTGTGTCTGCTGAGCTGTATGGGTGTCCCAGCTGGCGTAATTACTTGGGCAAAATTCTCACCTGTGTCCTTGGTCACTGAGAATCTCCTGGGAAGCATGCAAGCTGCAGAGTTTAGGCAGGTATCAGCCAGGTTGCTGATCTGGCTCAGGTAGGGAAGCGGTCCAGAAGCCCAATGCGACTCTTATAAAAGGATTTGGAGCCTGCTTACAGTTTCACATGTAAAGCCCAAACTCCACCCCTAATGACGCCAGCCCAAACTTACTCCAAAAGGCCCTATTTCCTAATCCTCTCTAAATAGTTCATCAGCTGGAGACTAAGCATGCAAACATATAAGCCTATGGGTGTAGACAGAATCTTTTGGGCCCTGTGTGGAAGTATCACCTGTCAATAAGAAGCCTATAGCCAATGAGCTGAGGCAGAATTAGAAGGTGGGACATCCTGAAGAGGGAGATTCTGGGAAATAGTCATGCAAGGGGATTTGCCCCAAACTCTGAGAAGATCGTCAGATGAAACCGAGGAGAGGTAGCCACCTGGATGGACTTAGAATAAAATAAACAGGATGACTGAGTTAGGAGCTAGTTATAAGTCAAAGTTTTTGGCCAAGGAATTTCTTCATACATAATTTCAGAAACTTGAGCACAGGTGGAAAAGGTTGTGTACACATATCGGGGACATTCTGTGTCAAACATCACAGGACAGTTTGTTGACTCTTTCAACAGACAGGGTGATAAAGAGTGAGATGGTGTGGTTGTTCTTAGCCTAGAACTATTGCTGGGAAAGATATTTGATATGCGGGTGTTTAAGTATGACTGTCTGTCACTCTCTCTCTCTCTCTCTTTCTCTCTCTCTCTCTCTCTCGCTGTGTGTGTGTGAATAAAACTACAAACACCATCTTTTTACTTTTTATACTTTACTGAGATATAATTCAGAGATGTCAATTTTAATATAGTCACAAACTTACAAATATATGAAATAATGGTCACTTGTCAATGTTAGAAAACTGTTACCAATAAAAATTGATAAAAAAAAAATAAAAAAGAAGATCCCATAGACTTTGGCTCTTGCGCTCTATTCACCCTAAATGAAAACTTTTGTCTCTATAAACTTTAAAACGGATGGAATGGTATCATCTGTGACCTATTATGACTGATTCTGTTCACTTTGAATGCTCTCGAATTCTTCTTAGTTGTAGTGTGTGCCAATGCTTTTGTACTTGCAGCCAAATTTTTATTGTGTGTAAATCGTACACTCTGCTTATTCTTCTGTTTGCTGACAAGACAGTTGAATTGTTTTGATCTATTATTTTGAAGTTACAGGCACATGTGTCAGCTTCCACACAGACATATGCTTTCATATGTCCGGGGACAGATCCAGAAATGGAACTGCTGGGTCACATGGCGGATCTACATTTAATGGTTTGAGAATTGTCAGACTATTTTGTCAAAGGGCTGCAGCATTCTCCTTCCCAATGGCAGGGGTGGGGGTGGGGTTCTGACTTCACATCGCTGGAAGGATTTACCTTTGCATGGTATCATCTTGCAAAGGATGACAGACTAGAGGAGGATACAGGAAGTTGGTGCAGAGGATTAGGGCCACTGCTGTCATGGATCTGACCCTGCTACTGTAGGACTTTGGAGCTGTTTGCAGGGAAGTGTGAAAGGGTTTGGAGCTGAAGTGAAGAACACTTCAAAACTAAACTGTTGTGGTAATTAGTCTTCATTGGCAATTTAACCGCCAGATTATAGTGTAAGTGGTCTCTATTTCTGTTCCCACTAGAGTCCCGTTCCATTTTGAAAGCTGACAATATGATAAGCCAACTCATATTGCTACTCCCATGCCCCGTCGTATAATAAGGAAAATAACTAATACAGGAAATCAGTGCAGAGGATCAGGGCCATTTCTGTCACGGATCTCACCAGCTGGTTTGCAGACAAAAGTGAGAGAGTTCGGAGTTCAAATTTCAGATCCCATCATCCAGTAACCATCCTCTTCTGGTCCCGATTTTCCCTGGCACCTTGAACATGCCCTGCAAGATGGAACAATGGAACACTGGGAAACCAACGGACGTGTTGTAAAAAGAGAGGGCTTTTCACTTTTTAAATTTTATTTTCTATTGTATGGATGTTTAGCTTGCTTGTATGTCTGTGCGCTCTAGCACCCGTGGATGTCAGGAGAGAGTGATGGATCCCCTAGAACTGGAGCTGTGGGTACTTATAGGCCGCCATGTGGGTGCTGGGAACTGAAACCAGGTCCCCGGGAAGAGCAGCCTGTGATTTTAACCCCTGAGCCATCTTTCCAGTTTGGAAGGATTTTTAAGTGGAAAGGTAAAAGTACACACTGGGATGATGTAGAATGAGCAGGAAGTGTTCCATTCCTCAAATACTATCCTAAGTACTAGACCAAGACTGAAGATGAAGAAAAGTCACTTAAAGCTAAGCATGGTAGGATATCCTATCATCCAACCCCTCAGTATCCATCCAAGGCAGGGGGATCTCTGGTTCCAGTCTAGCTTGGGCTACATAGCAAGAACACACCTCAAAAAAAGGAACTAAGTAAATTGACAAGTCATTTAAGGTGTGATCTGAAAGTCTCTGGGAGTTAGGGGCGTTCTGGTCACACTGGCCAGACACTGCTCTCACCCTGTAGGCTCTTCGCTGGCACGTAGTATCTTTAAGGGATAAACTTCAGCCTCTGTGACAGGCTCTGACTCCTGGGCAAGGTGTCTGCCTTAGCCCATAAAAGGTTATATAAATCCACTTTGTTCTTTCCAGTGCTTAGGTCCCAGTAAACTGTGCTTCTAGGGAACCCTTTCAACACACCAGACAACCTACTGGCTTTCTTGTGACAAACGTATTTGCCTCAAAACCAATCTTTGATAAGTGAATGGAACTCTTATAGTTTCGTGTAATTAATAAATTGCTCCTGGTATGAAGACTGGAGTGAAGGGAAATTGGATGCCTCAGAGTATCTTTGATGTTAGAACATAGCATTTTTGTTCTGTTAAAAAAAAAAAAAACTATGATTGGACATTTTTATTTACTTTCCTAGGGATCAAACCCAGGCCTTTGTGCATGCTGAGTGATCCCTAATCATCTTTTAAACCCCACTCTCTGCTGAGGTTAAGCGAGATCTCTTGGTTCAGACAACCGACCCTAGGTTCAACCCTGGTTCTTCACCAATGCTATCGGATCCATCAGTCTTCTGTAGGGAACTATGAACAGTATCTTCACCCTTAAAACAGGGATAATTTTAACCACCATATTGGGCCACGGAAAGATTCAGTATGAAGGATACAGTATTGGTTTGGCACCCAGGAAACAACCCTTTAGGTTAGCTGTGGATTTCTAGGTGGTTTGCATCATTGCTTATTAATTTTTCTTTCCACCTTCTAAGCTGTCCCTAGCAGCGATCATTCAACGAACTTCTCTATTGATACCAAAGAAGAGATGTGCCTGGTGTTTCTATTAGTATAGACAGCATTAGGAAACATTATTTGATACTCCTTTCCTGTGATATGTAAGGTACTCCAGAAACTGGGGTTTGGTTTTTGTGACAAAGAATTAGAAGGGAAGAAACGCTGTTTCTAAAATACGTATAAGACACAGATATGTCATATGGATATGAAAAACAGGTGTGTTAATACATACCCAGCTGTTTTCTTAACACAGCCTTTAGCCTTTAGGCCCAAATTTGGATTCCAGACGCAAACCTCTGACTGCTTTGGCACTGACCTCAAGAACTCTCCTGTCCATTCAAGCCACCAAACTCTATAAAGTAGCACGCACCCTTAACACAACCCGAGGAAGGAACTCTGGGGTGTTCTCTGCGTCAGCCACCTGTAGTCGGGTCATTGTGACGCGAATGCTATGGACACGTGGAACACCTGCCAGAGAGCAGGGGCGGGGTCATCTCTGGCAGCAGGTCCAAAAGCCGGATACCCTAGAGATGGGGGTCACGGGAAGACCCCAGGGAGTAGAGAGAGGGACACTCACGCCTCTCATCCCTGATCAGCCCCAAACAAGGTGAGACCACCGCCCTCTCCCACTGGGATCCCTGGGTCCTGCAGAGAGCGGTCGCTTGTCGCTGTCCCCGCGGGGAGGGAGGCGACGGGCTCTGGCGGAGGGGAGGGCGCCTGCTCGGGCCGCGGCGCTGCGCTGCGCTGCGGCGCGCACAGGCTCCGGGCTGCCATTCCGGCTGGCGGCGGCCGCTGCAGGAAGGACCGCTTCCTGCGCTCCCCGCCCCTTCCCTCGCCAGTGCTGACGCTGACGTCGGCGCAGGGAGCTGGAGGGACGCTCGGATCTCCGCTGAGAGGCTCCCGGGGGCCGGGGCTCCGAGGTACCTGCCCTCTGGGGCCCGGGCGGGGGCGAGCCGGGCGGGCTGCATGGTGCCGCGGGAGACGCCCGGCTGCCGGGGCGGTCGGGGGCGCCAAGCCAAGGCCGCCTCTACTGCCCTTTGCGGGCTGCAGGTTCCAGGCGGGTCACCTCATCTACAACCCCCCCCACTCCCATCCGGGTGCGGGAGGAGCATCATCCCCTTCCACCCGCAGATCCTCCCTGGGGCCTGGATGTATAGCGGATGCGCGCGTCCTAGGAGCGTGCGTCAGCCCCCAGGGAACGGGAGGGAAACGGGAGAGCACCTGCGCCCACACCCAAACCGCTTCCCAACTGGCGTCCGGCCTCCTTTTGAGCGGGTGCTGGCCTACCCTATGCCCCCTCCCAGGTCCCCTGTGGATAGTGATTTGCGTCTATAGATGACTTGTTGACAAGTTCACCTGCAGCGGTTTCTGACGTTTACTTTTGCTGTTCTTCCTATGCTGGTCTTTGGCAGGGACGGCTAAGAGCCGTTGGGTACCTTTTTTTGTAATGACTGGTGCCAGGAGGCCTGTGGTTGGCCCCTGCGGGCTAGGAAGAGTCACTGAGCACGCCGCGTTCTTGCAATCCCTGGCACGCGGGGTTTCTTCGGGTGCTGTGCTGCTGACTCCGCCTTTCCTGCCCCAGGGTTGATGCAGCTCCTGTTTCCTCTGAAAGTAATATCCTGTTGTGCCAGTCTTTCTCCCAAGCGGCTCCCTTTAACCTTCACACTACCTTTTGACTTGTAGAGTCCGAAAACCGCTCAACTTCTCTTTGGGGCCTTTAACGCCCCATAATGTTGGCAAATAACAGTGGTCTCTTGGGGCCGGGAGGGGGGCATTAAGGTTTAGAAAGGAGACTATATTCTCCATTTTTAGATAGCATTGAAAATAGCACAAGGAAGGGTTTATCCATCAACCTGAATGACCGCTAACTAAACATTCCATAGACTTGGAGAAGACATTACCAGCTGATTTGAAAGTGGTTGTGAATGGAGGAAGACACGTGGGGTATTTACTGACCATTTTGGTCCTTTAAGCGATAACTTACCGCATGTGTGCGTATTTATTTCGGCAGTCTCTTTAATGGGCTCCCATGATCCTCTGGTTTAAATCTGTCATCCCAACTGCTCTGAAGTTAGGGAATAAAGTAGGACATGATTATGAAATTCATGCTCCAAAATGTTTCGTTCAACACACACTCTTACGAGTCTGTGCATGATGTGTGAACACCCTTGCATGCCCCACATGTGAAGGACAGAGAATAACTTTATGGCTTTGGTTGTCTCATTACATCTTTGCGTAGGTTCTTGGGATTCAATTCAGGTTGCCAGACCGTACCGTAAATGCCTTTGCCCGCCCAACCGGATTGTTTTTGCCCACTCCGAATTGTTTTTTTGTTTTTTGTTTTCATTTTTTCCCCCTCTTTAGGTCTCAGCTTTTATTTTTAAGACATGGTTGTAGAGAATACTATAGGGTCAAAGTAAGTTTATGATCTTTAGTCTCTCAAACACATGTTTGGGGTTAGCCCAGTTCGTGCGTTTAGATCGCAGGAGATGTTATTTTATAATATCATTTCTCATTACTTAGGAACATGGTTCGATGTTATTAAAAATGAATCTTAAGAAGAAAAATGAATCACAGCAGTTAAACTATGGAGTTCTGCTACTTGTAAGAAGTGGAGAAGCCTGAGATTACATCACTGACCCTTGATCCTCCACTGAGAGCTAAAACACCAGCTGGTAATTGCCTATGATTTTATAGACTTCCCTCCATCCGCTGGATCCAAGTGTCCGTCTGACTGCTCTGGTAGCGGAGCATCTTTATTTCTGCATCTAAACTTATAAAAAGCACATCGAATCTTGTTCCCCAGGAGAAAATCTTCAATGTAACCATTTTCAACGTATCCGATGATACAAGCGCATTGTAATCTCCAGGTAGAAGCAGCTTTATCAGTGGAGAGGGTGTGTGCCCCCTGTGGCAAGATCTAGCAGAGTAAACTTGTGTTGAGCATGAACCCTGTGTTACAGAAGCCCACAGGAGAGGGTGGGGAAAGCTGATAGGTCATACCAATCAGGAAACACGTCCCCATTGTACTGGGTCATCCTGGCCTCTGGAAGCCACAGGTAGCAACAATAGGACTGGCCAGTACTCACTGATGTCTCACCGTTATCAGGTACAGAGATGTGTGCTCAAAGGAAGAGATTACAGTTTATTAGCCTTATTAGCCTGTGTGCCCACCCAGAATCTGCCTCATGCAACCTCACACCCTACAGTCCACAGAGGTGAAAGCTTTTCTTGCTAACTTTTCTTGGTTCTCGGTCCATTGTGTTTCATTCTACAACCACATCTAGTACCAAGGAAGAAGAGCACAGAGAACTCATGGGCTTTGAATCTTGGTTCCCGCAGGTTTGGAGCCTGTGAAGAAATCCCTTCCAAAGACTCCCATGCTGAAGGCTTGGGAACCAATGTAATCTTCAAAGATGGGGTTTAGGGAACGGATCGGATCATGAGAGCTCTAACCTAGTCCGTGGACTAGCTCATTAATGGACTCATAATCTGAAGGCAGTAGTGGAAGGATCTGATTGGAAGAAGTGATCCAATGGGGGCATACCTTTCAAAACTGCACATGTATGGGGTCTTGCCTCTTTTCTGGTCTCTCACTCTGCTTCCCAGATACCATGAGGTGAAAAGTCCTGCTCTGCCGTGCCCTTCATCCTCTAAGTTGACTTTCCTTCTTTAATGAGATATTTGTATTAATCCTTTGAAAAATTCATACAATGTATTCTGATCATACTTCCTATCTAACTCCTATCTCAACTCCTCCCACAACCTTGCATGTTGCATGCTCTGATTTTCTTTTTTAATTATGATGGGGGTGTGTGTGTGTGTGTGTGTGTGTGTGTGTGTGTGTGTGTGTGTGTGTAACTACTGAATCCATTTAGTGTTGCTTGTATGTATGTATTTAGGAATGACCATATGATATTGGATAATCAACCAGTCAACCGGGGTACTGAAGAAAACTAAAACCCCTCCTCTCTGAAGTCCTTAGCTGCCTGTAACTTTTCGTCTAGGGGCAGAGTCTGGTGCTATGTCCCCTATCCACACTGGCTTGTCAACTGATGTTGTCATTGTTTGGGTCTTGTTTAGGCTTCCACCATATTGTTGAGATTTCATGGATGTGGCTTTTCTGTAATAAATCATAAAAGACATAATCTTGCAGGAGACATCCTGGTCTTCTGGCTTGTAAAATCTTTCCACCCCACCCCCAATGGTGTTTCCTGAATCTTAGGTGTAAGGGCGTTGTGTTACAGATTTGTCATTTGGGGCTGAACACCCCACAGCAAGTTGTTCTTGGCGTTTTGATCAGTTGTGCGTTTCCGTAATGGTCTCCATCTGCTGCAAAAAAGAAGCTTCCTTGATTAGGTCTGAGAGCTGCATGTGTCTGTGGGACTAAGGATAAGTATTTAGCATGCAGTTAGGACTTATACTAGCTCAGAAAAGTGTCAGTCATGGGCTCTTCCCTAGGTTCTGAGACCACAAAGTGGGAGAGAATCTTTTCCAGCTATTCATTTAATAGAGGATTAATATCCAGAACATATAAAGAATTCAAAATAGAGTCAAAGAAGAAACCCATACATAATATAATAATATAGAGTTCTCAAAAGAACTTTAAAAAAGCCTAAGAAAGGTCTCAAAAGAATGTACATTTTAGGGTTCACATATGTTAAAACTACTTTGATATTCCATCTTACCTTCATTAGAATGGCTAAGATCAAGAAAACCACTGACAGTAAATGCCGACTAGGATGTGGGGAAAGGAAGACCCTTATTCACTGTTGGATGTAAACTGGCGCAGGTACTCAGAAAACCAGTGTGAAGAATCTCAGAAGTCTATAAATAGATGTACTGTATGGCCCAGATTTACTCTCCTTGGCACATGCCTAGAGCCCTGAGCATCCTAATGCATAGACAAGTGCTCAGATAGGCCATGACTGCTCTATTCACAGTAACTAGAAAATGGGAACAACCTACATTTCCTTCAACTAATGAATAGATCATGAAAACATGATCCATATACACAGTTGGATCTTATTGAGCTGAATAGGAAAATGAAGTCGTGATGGTTTTATGGAAGCGGATGACATTAGAAAATCGTACACTGAATGAGGTAACTCGGACCAGAAAGCGAAATGCTGCCTGTTCTCACGTGTGGCTCCTGGCTCTGAATCCTTACTTGTGAGTTTATAACTTGGTGTAGCCACGGAAACTGGGAAAGGGGGATAAGCTATGAGCTGGGAAGATTAAATATGCTCGCCAGTCTAAACTCAGAATCAATTTCAGTTCTATGCTGGGTCACGGCAAAAGCATTGGAGGAATCGGTAAGAGAATATCAAGTAAGAACCTTGATATATTGAAAGGTGTTAGGAATGAGAGCCTCACGGGCATTGATTTTAGAATGTAATTAGCCAAAATACATGAAATTAAAAACAGAGCGATTGGAATTTAAAAAAAAAAAACCCAACAACTAAATGCAGTAGAGTGCTGTGGAGTGAAAAAAGAAAGTATGTGCATTTCTTGATAGACCACTGACCCTACAAATAATACTAATTTTTATGACAGTGTTGATTGAAGAGCAGAAAGGTCCTGGAGTTCTGGGTGGTGGGACTGTTGAGAGAAGCAATCCAGGAGCATACCTGATAAACATTCAGTCACTGCGCTCTCTCTCTCTCTCTCTCTCTCTCTCTCTCTCTCTCTCTCTCTCTCTCTGTCTGTCTGTCTCTGTCTCTGTCTCTGTCTCTGTCTCATTGTTGCTCCCTTCCACTTCTCTGTTCCAAGAAGAGGGCCTGCTTAATGGTGCTTGAAAGTAATAGCGTTTTGGACTCTATCTGGGTGACACACTTAGCCAGAGAGCAATCTGCCATTCCTGAGAAGCAGTGCCCCTTTTCCCTATGGTAGAAGTCCTAATAGTGAGTGAGTCCATCATCATTTGAAAGTATCGTCTGTATAGTGGCACTGTAGTGGCCACAGACCAACAGCACCTGAGCCAGTGGTTATTTCAGACTACATTTTAGCCTCACGAGCCAACCTCATTTCAACCTACACTAATGTGGAATAGTTAAAAACAGGAAGTCAGAAGTCCAAACCTGACTTGAGCTTACCAGTTCCTGACCAAGAGGGACATTGTTTTCTAAGTATTTTTTAAAATTTGTCTTCTTTGCATGCAAAATGGGAATGGAATGGCCTCTCCTTGATCATGTCCTACACATGAAAGCATTGCATTAGATGCCCCTCATATGTAAAGTGTGCAGTTAGTGACCGCCTACAACCATAACCTTTTGTCCAGCACTGGCTGGCACTCTGCTTGGTGATAGAGAAACAAAGATGAAGTTGAGGGTTTCAGCTTCACGAGGGACCACCAGGAGATACAATTGGAACAGCTCATGCAGAAGAATAAGTATAGTGGAATTCCTACCATGAGTCAGCTAAATGGGAGTTCAAGGATGGGGAGATCCCCAAAGAAATGGAGTGGAAGGCATATTGTTGGGTTGATGGAAATTCCTTGAGAAGGTGGCATTTGAGGTTCTTGGACTGTATGTTGTAAGTTAGTCAACTGACCGGAAAGTAGGACTTTCCAGGTGACAGAGTATTTTCTGGGAGGCTCTCCCTGTCTTAAATGGCCAGGAGGAGCAGGTCTTTGTGGCATGCAGCACAAGTTGGGGAGGAGTCTTGTGTTTTTGCCAAAGGTTCAGAGTCTCACTCGTGTCAGGAGACAGTGAGGACTGCACTTTGAGTTGGAGAGCAAGCAGCAGATCAAACAAATGTGCGTCTTACAGAAACCGTGCACAAAATAGAGTGAGAGAATGGAGCGGACAGACACAGGAATAGTGCCACCTCAGAAGTTCTAGACTGAGGCCTGTCTGTGTAGACAGAAAGAGGAAAGATGTGCTGGAGGAGAAATAATGGAGAGAGCATGGAGTCTAAAATGAGAGAAATGGCAGCTTCTCAAGTTAGGCCCCCTGGTGGAGGTAGTACTGGCAGCCAGCATGGAGACTGGGTGGGAATGGAAGGAAGGAAGGAAGGAAGGAAGGAAGGAAGGAAGGAAGGAAGGAAGGAAGGAAGGAAGGAAGGAAGGAAGAAGGAAGGCAGGCAGGCAGGCAGGCAGGCAGGCAGGCAGGCTGGCTGGTTTTAGATTTGCTGAATTTGAACAGCTTAGAGGACTTTTGTATGACGTCTCAGAGAGGAAGGATGTATCTCGGTAGTCAGGAGCTCACTTTAAGGGGGAAGAGGGCGGTAGAGGTGGAGAGGATGTTGTGGACCTCATATGCTGGCGAGGTGCTCAAATTTGGAAGTCATTGGCATATAGTTGGTGATTAAAGTGGAAAGATGGGAAATCACTTCAATAGAGCAAGTAAAGTGTGTCATAAGACAGCTAAGGCGGGGCTTTGCGTATACAAAGTGGTATTTGAGGTGTGGGCACGGAGGAAGTGAGCTGTTAGGAAAGTTTAGCAAGGGGAGTGTTTTCTTAATCCTTCAGTGATTGTCCAAGAAAGAGATAGAAGGTGGTACCTTGCAGTAGGAGGGAATTGAATGTGAACAGAGAGCTGAGAGCAAAGGATGTGAACTAATTTGAAATAGAAAGAATGATAGGGGCTGGAGAGATGGCTCAGTGGTTAATAGCACTGACTGGTCTTCCAGAGGTCCTGAGTTCAAATCCCAGCAACCACATGGTGGCTCACAACCATCTGTAATGAGATCTGATGTCCTCTTCTGGTGTGTTCGAAGACAGCTACAGTGTGCTTATATATAATAAGTAAATAATTTTTTTAAAAAAGAAAAATAGGTGGTCAAAGGTCAGAGAGAGCTGGGGCTCCCTGTGGCTCTTAGTGAGAAGATAGAGAACCACAGTGGCCATATGGTGCTGCATGGTTCTAGAGAAGTGAGCGGTACGCACAGAGAGCATGCGCTGGAACAGAAGGTGTCCAGTGCAAGTCCTGGGCCATAGTTCCCTGTGTATAGGAGCAGAGACTATCCTTTATGTCCCTAGGGAGCTTTATCCCACTTGCTGCTCCCTGAGGCCAGGAGTCTTAGCCATTGCTCTCGGCCTCGCCCTGAGCGGCCTCACAGTGAAACACGTGTTGGTGCCAGACTGACCCTCCCTCCTGTTTCCTGCTTCTCTCCTCTGTCCTGCTGACCTGAAGGCTTCATGTAACTTCCTTGTTATTGTAACTGGGCCAGCCCTACCAAGTGTACACACAGTGACCTGTCCTTCCAGATTCCCATCCAAGCAACCAGCCTGCCTGCCGTATGAGCTTTGGGCTTCCGTATTACTTAATCTTGTGAGTGTATTCTCTGAGAAAGTAGAAAGAAACCGAGATAGGTGTCATGCATTGGTTCTCAACTGACATTAACTAGAGGGCCCAGTTAATAGGGACGCCCCAAAAATACTGTTTTCTCTTCCTTTGTTGCTGACTCCGAAGATTTCCATTCCTTGCTCATAAGCTGCCCTAACCTCAAACAAGATTTAGTTGCCATAATTTAACCAAGGAAAGTCCTGGAATATGGGCTGTTTCCAGAGAAAGGATCTGTGGTGGCTTGTTTACTGGGCCTCTGCACAGCATTGACATTTTATAAACCTCACCCTAGTGTGTTTACTTCAGCCGTCTATGTGTAATGAAGGAGGCTTACTCTGTGCCTTGGGAAATTTCCTTCAGCCATGAGCCTCAGTTCCCTTACCCATGAAAACAGGATGCTAGACTAAATGATCCGTACATCCTCTGTAGTCCTCAGCTACAAGAGCCTACGGTCAAGAGATACATCTTAACCTCTTTAGGAGACTTTAAATAATAAACTAAATTAGAACAAAAATCTATCATTTATGTCACCATCCTTTGATTGCGGCTGGTGTTAAGCCAATGTTTAGTTCTAGATCACTGTGGTCCCTACAGCCGTGAGTCTTGTTCTTTCCACGTTGTTAACTACTCTGTTTTCCTCATGGAATGTATCTATGCATTTCATCTCTATATATGTATCTATTCTATATGTGTATTTGTAAATATATAAAGAGAGAGATAGGCAGGTTATAGAAAGGGGTGCTTATTATACTTTTAAAAACACAGATTGAGCCTTACAAGATTCTCATATGCTGGGCAGGCCCTTCACCACGACACTACAGCTCCCAACCCACTTTGCAGGTTTTAATTTGGAGAGAGTCTCAAGCTATAGCACAGACAGATCTTGGACTACCTCGGCCTCCCAAATATTTTTTCACTTTTGATGATCTTTTAGTGCCCTATCTGCTCTAGAACTCATACAAATCTTACATAAATCAGAAAAATAGACTGAAAAAATTAGGAAATTGGGGTGGATGATAATTTTGTAGGTTAATGCCTTTAAGATTAGCATCTATAAGTATATGTTTTTTAATGATATCTGTGACCAACTAAAATCTCCAATTCTAGGAAGGAAATAGATTAAAGGTGTCATGTATTTAGTATGGAATATTGGTGGCTTAAGCTCTTTGCTGATTTGCCAAATGCCTTACATCAAGGTTATCCAGTAAAAATACTGTGGTAGGCATACAGGTAGGATTTGAAGCAGTCTAGTTGTTGTAAAGTGTTCTTAACTTAAAACACTAAAAGAAGCAGATGAAATTAACTTTTATATTACTCAGTACGTAAAAGTATTTCAGTATGAAGTATAAAAATATATCTCGTACATAGAATACAATTAAATATAAATTATCCATATATTTAAATATGTATGGTATCTTCCATTTAATATTTGTTTTATCTATTATATAAAGGCAAAGCCAATATAAAATACAGTTTTATAAAGTTTAAACACATATAGATATATAAGTGAACTACAAATGATTTGTATAAACATAAAATAGAGATTTATTAATGAGACATTTTGCTGTGTTTGGCTCTTTTTGTTTTGTTGTATTTTCTTTTTTTCTCTTTTGGTTTTTTTTTTTTTTGTCTTTTTTTCCATCTTTTTAAATTGGGTATTTCTTATTTACATTTCAATTGTTATTCCCTTTCTCGGTTTCCGGGCCAACATCCCCCTAACCCCTCCCCCTCCCCTTCTATATGGGTGTTTCCCTCCCCATCCTCCCCTCATTGCCACCCTCCCCCCAACAATCCTGTTCACTGGGGATTCAGTCTTGGCAGGACCAAGGGCTTCCCCTTCCACTGGTGCTCTTACTAGGCTATTCATTGCTACCTATGAGGTTGGAGCCCAGGGTCAGTCCATGTATAGTCTTTGGGTAGTGGCTTAGTCCCTGGAAGCTCTGGTTGGTTGGCATTGTTGTTCATATGGGGTCTCGAGCCCCTTCATGCTCTTCCAGTCCTTTCTCTGATTCCTTTGACAGGGGTCCCATTCTCAGTTCAGTGGTTTGCTGCTGGCATTCGCCTGTGTATTTGCTGTATTCTGGCTGTGTCTCTCAGGAGAGATCTACATCCGATTCCTGTCAGCCTGCATTGCGTTGCTTCATCCATCTTGTCTAATTGTGTGGCTGTATATGTATGGGCCACATGTGGGGCAGGCTCTGAATGGGTGTTCCTTCTGCCTCTGTTCTAAACGTTGCCTCCCTATTCCCTCCCAAGGGCATTCTTGTTCCCCTTTTAAAGAAGGAATGAAGCATCTGCATTTTGGTCATCCTTCTTGAGTTTCATGTATTCTGTGCACCTAGAGTAATTTGAGCATTTGGGCTAATAGCCACTTATCAATGAGTGCATACCATGTGTGTTTTTCTGTGATTGAGTTACCTCACTCTGGATGATATTTTCCAGTTCCATCCATTTGCCTATGAATTTCATAAAGTCACTGATTTTGATAGCTGAGTAATATTCCATTGTGTAGATGTACCACATTTTCTGTATCCATTCCTCTGTTGAAGGGCATCTGGGTTTTTTCCAGCTTCTGGATATTATAAATAAGGCTGCTATGAACATAGTGGAGCAAGTGTCTTTGTTATATGTTGGGGCATCTTTTGGGTATATGCCCAAGAGAGGTATAGCTGGGTCCTCAGGTAGTGCAATGTCCAATTTTCTGAGGAACCTCCAGACTGATTTCCAGAGTGGTTGTACCAGTCTGCAATCCCACCTTGTTGTATTTTCTTAAGTCTTTGAAACAACCTGTGAGTTTCACACAGACAGCACGTCTGAATTCTAACTACCTGTATTTCCAGTGTTTAGCTGCCAGTGGCTGCTGTATTGGACAACCTTATATGATAAATTATTTTTTCATTGAAATATTAGACTTGGTTTCCGTGTTTTAAAGTAACGTGAAAGATCCTTCAAGTTTTATATTTGAGTCTCAATTGAAATGCAACTTAAGAGTAACATCTGGCTTGGTCATTTAGTGATGCCTGATGCTGACGGTTGAAAGGTGCGTTTCCGTAGGGAAGTTTATTCGGACATGTGCGTATCTTGCCAGAGTGTCCTTCATTTGTCACCTTGACATTTCACCTTCTCAGGTTAATGTTTTGGACAACACACCACCACAAGTACAGATTAAAATCTGTATGCCACGCTTGAACTAGCATTGGAAAGTCATATAAACTGATAAAGTCAAAGGCAGATACAGTTTATACAGCAAGTCCTCCCAGCTTCAGCAATTACCTTTTTCATCAGCAAAGGCCAACTCTTGGCTCTTTTCCTGTTTCTAGTGTCACAATTGACGGATACACCATCTTCTGTGGTTCACACTTACAGATTTCCTTCATGGTTATTGTCTGCAAATGTCAGCCCCCTGGTACGGCTGCTATGTTTTCAGTAATGGAGACTTTACCTATGGTCGTCCACTGAAAGCAGGGCTGAGGCAGGAGAAGAAGGGTGAACAGGTTGTTTTGGCGCCAATTGCTTCACCTCGAAACAAAAGATGTGCTGTTTCTTATCTCTAGACTTCAGGCGTGCTGGTGTCAGCTCGCCTGGTCATTTTTACCAGTGTGGGTGAAGCCACGTAGGTGACGATTCGGAGAGGCACATGTTTCTGGTGTCATCATTGATGTACCAGCTTTTACTGATATTCAGGAGCACTTTGGGAAGCATTAAAATATATTTATTTGGGGAGGTTGTTTTTAGTGTTGGTGGAATCATTCATGTTAATTAGACCCTGTATACTAATGCTTGAGTAAATTTATTATGTGAATAAAATGATTATTTTTAAGTATACTTAGACCCTCATTAACATGAAATACAACTCTAGCAATGACTTGCATCTCTAAAGGTTAATAGAAACTCAGCCATCTCCTAGCTCCTTTGAATAAGGTCAGAAGTCTGTTTTCCTCATGGAAGATTTTCTGACTCACAAAATTAAGGCATGATCCTGCCTCACTCACATTTACTTGTGAATTTATGAAATGTCAAAACAACATTTCAGGGGATATAAACCCAGAAATAGAAGCTACTGAAATGTTCAAGTAGTTGTAACCTTACGGAAATCTGAAGGATAGCCCTGTGCTTTCGGAGAGAGAAAAACACCCACTAAATCCAGTCAAAACGATCTTCGTTTGTTTAGCTTGTGCAAAGATGGAAGGTTAAGTCAGTTTCCCATCCATCCTCCACAGCATGCTCCCCTTCCCAACATGTGAAGACACCATCTGATGAGCCAAGATATTAAAAACAGAAATTATTAATTGTGTTTGAAGAAATTGTTCCAGTTTTTCACTGTTCTCAGTTAAACTAGTTTAATATTTATACTTAAAACACACTTTTGGTTACAAGAAATTTAAAAACTCACTATTGACACCCAGGAGAATGACAGATAAACGTCTAGGATAAAGGAATTGAAAACATTCTCTACCAAATGTATTTCAGACTCAGTTCAGTTTTACTCTGAGGTCTAGACCACCTGATGCTTTTCTAATACTTACAAGCCCAGGGAGCAGCGTTGCTGGTTAATTTTCTCTGGCTCTTGTGTCCCCACTTCAAGAAAAAAAGGACTTCATTCCTAAGGTCTGTATTATGACTAACATTCATTCTGAAGTTACACACTAGAGAAGTAGACTCTGAATTAAGTAGACTTAATTCAGATCATTGAAAGCAACTAGTGGTTCTCAGTAACTGAAGAAAAGTTAGGTACAGTTGAGTTTCATAAAGTGATGGCTGAACATGTAGGTTTGGGCTTATGAAAGAAATGAATTTTAAAAACTGTACAGCTGCTTATGGTTGGTTACACACACCACTATATAATTCTATTGAAGAGAATTTTATTTATTTCTTTCCCTTCATACACATGCATACCCTTTGCCAGACCATAACCACGAATTCTCCATGTCTTGGCTCAGAAGCTATGTAGCTCTGTTCCTTCTCTTTAATGTCGCTTTAGCACTGGACACTTGCTCTTGTCTTGCCAGGCATTTTCTGTGGCAGGCCACACTGACTGTCCTCTGACTACAGGCTTCCCTTGCAGCTATATGCACGTGGGATATATACTGATGTGCCATTTTTACAGAGCTCTCATTGTAAATAATGGTCCTATATTTCATCAGATGCAGGAAATCATTGCTGTGAGGCTTTCTGTTTATTTTTCTTGAAGAAAGAAAAGTGGTTGGCAAATACTTGGAAGGACAGTGATGAGCATAGCACACATTCAGTTTCAGGATTGTTGAGATGTGAACAGATTTGTGTCACAGATTTGATGCTATGTGGTCTAGAGGTGCTGGTGTTAGAGAGGAGAGGTCTTACGAAGGGGATACTTCTAGCATGCTACCTTGTTCCTACATGGTGTGTAGGTATGGGAAGAAAGGCAGTGCACTTCCCAAAGAGACCTAAATGGTGATGTGCATGATAGAACTGAAGAGCTCTAAGATAGCAACATTTTTATCTAGAATGGGTACATTTTGAATAAATTAGAAAATTAAAATTTTGAATCTGCAATTCAAGGCATGGTACCATAAGCTTGGTACATAGCCAAGGGATCTGTCTCTGTATCCATCGCCTTCATCTAACAGAAAAACTTCCCATTGACTGCAAGTGGACAGTCTACTGCTGAAACTGGAAGGTGAATTATAAGCATGAAGGCTTCTGCGGGAAACATGACACATCTAGAAAATAACCCTCATGAGGAAGCTACTTGCCTTCGAATATCATTGTGGTTTGACAACACCAGTGTGCAGAATAGGGATCAGTCTGCCTTTTTCCTTGAGTGTGGGTTCAAGAACTATAGATTATTCATATTTTTGTAATTTATATATAATCAGAGGGGCCACCAGCTAACATCACTGCCATGGAGACTCATAGGAAAATGTCATAGGCCAGAACAAATGTTCATCACAGCTGAGGGCAGCCTGCTTAGAGTGAAGATATACTTTTTCATATCATTTCATATCATGTTGTCAAGAGGGATCCAGTATCGTGGTCCAGGGCAGCAAGACTAGACCGACTCCTTCAGTGTGTAGCATTCTGTGAACTTCAGACTATTGTAGGGAGAAAACCAAGACTTTTGTTTATGCCTATCCCAGAAAGTGGTTTAAAAGACGGGGGAGGGGGTAGTTAATGTCTTTTATTCATTCATATTCGAGGAATCAAATTGAGAGCTCTCTTCAGAAAGCATATATAAAGAAGGGAAATGGGCATAATTGCACAGAACCCTAATACAATATATAAAGTGTTCCTCTTCCCTGGTCCCAGGGCTTTCCCACAGTGCATGGTGTTCTCTCAGCCTTATGAGGTAGCTAGAAGAAACTAGACTTCTAATGCCTAATCTCAGGCAGTGAAGCAAACATATTGCAACCCCATAAAGGTGCAGCTCAGAAAATCCAAGGGGGTTACGTTGATTGTCTTAGAATCATCCACGTAGCAGGTGCTGACCTCTGAGCAGAAGGGCATTCCTCACTTTTGCCTCTGTCTTAGAGCAAGAACTCACTGCCCACGAAATCATTACCCACTTTCTAGGATTGCTTTACTGACGTTAAAAACGTATATGTCATTATTAACTCTTAGAGCCCAATGTCTTTAAATAAGATCTATCTTCTTCCTCCTCCTCTTCCTCCTCATCGTCCTCGGTGAACTGCTTTGCCTTCCTTGAGAAAAAAAAAAAAAACAAAACACAGATATCCTCTTGGGCAAGGTGTGTGGACTGAGATACTGGTGCCTTGTCTTCATGACACTTAAAGTCTGTGATCAACTCCATACTATTGACAACTTTGTTCTCTTTTGTGATGAATATGTTTCCAAGAGAATTCACAGATGCACAGCTTTTTGGTCCTCTCATATGAGTCTGTTCAAATTCATATATCTTCTAGTTCTCTGAAGTATGTTTTTATACCCATCTTAACTAATTGTATACTCTCTGATACTGTAATCCCTAACCCCAAGAGGCTGTTGAGTATTTAATGTGGCCAGCCTCAATTGAAATTTAATGTGTGGGTAAAATATGCAGCATATCTTGGACTTAGTGCAAAAATATGAATGTGAAATATATCCTGGGAATTTTTATATTGATTACCTTTTCGAATAGTATTTTTAGAGATGATAGGTTAAATATATAATTTAATTTTCACTCTAACCTGTTTTCTTACTATGGCTATCAGATCATTTTAAGCTACCTTGTATGTAATAGTGATTTTGCTTTAAATTGGGCAGAGCAAATTTAGATGGCAAATCATTTCAGGTCAGAGGTAATGCCTCTTTCATAGTAATGTTTGCTTAACTAAAATATTGAGCAGAAATGAAAAAGTGAAACTTCATGATGATTTGGTCTATTATTATTATCGGTGTGGGTGTATGAGAAGGGGAGAGGCATGGGTGTAGAGGTCAGTTGGCAACTTTGTAAAGTTGATTCTTCGTGTCAGTTCTGGGGATCAACCTTGGGTTGTTAGGCAGGCAAGGCAAGCATTTCTTCCTCCTGAGACACATCATCAGCCCCACAATGATTTTTAACTAGTGTCAATGGCACGGTCAGTTTAGAAAATGATATGGCAAGATGGGATAGGTTAGGTCTCGAAATCCTCAGATATGTATGAGTTGTCTGTGGTCTGTGGTGCTGAACATGTGTAGAAAGGGATGCAGACTCTGACTGTAGCTGCTTCAGCACGAGATACTTAGAAATACCCGCATGGTTTACCTATTTGGTTATCCATGATTATGTTGCTCCAGGCTGTGTTGGCTCAGGAAAGACCCATTTCCTGAATGGTGTTCCTTGCCTTTAGTCATGTTTCATAGACTTTAGTATGTTTAGAATTCACTTTAATATGTAAGCTTTGTTGTACATACGTCCTTCTCAGAAATTCTAGTTCAGCGGGGGAGGAGTCTTAGTGTCTAGAGCTCACCCCAGGACAGCTCCATGCAGTGGCTTCCCAACAACACTGGGGAACACTGCTCTAGGATGTGCAATGCGGAAACGTCCAGAGTCTGTATAGGAGAGGCAGTTTGCTTAGTGATACTTGTCATTGCATAAAGAACTAAAGGGGATAGATAGTTTACTGATCGAAATTAATCAAAAATGTTATAGCAAAGCAATCAACAGAAGCAGAGTCAAAGACCTTCTATGGAATGGGGGGAGGGGACATTTACAAACCTTGTAGCTGTAATGTTCAAAGAACTCGATAACAGAAACGTCTTTTTTTAAAATGGAGAAAGGTTTGAACAGAACTTTCTGTGACAAAAATAAATGAGTTGTCAGTAAGACTAGAGAGATGCTCATCAACATTGATAATCAGGGGAATGAAAGCTAAAACCATAGGAGCTGTCAGCTAATAGTGTGCTTAATAGTGTGGCCCCTGGAGAAAAATGGCGCAGAAGGGCAAGGCCACAGCCTTGGGAGAGAGCTTGGGGCCAGATGTGCTGCTGTAGTAGTTTTCAGTGCAGACACTGGATCTGTAGAAACTCCTGTAGATGATTCAAAAGAAAAGAAAAGAAAAGAGAAAGGAAAAGAAAAACTACCGTACGAGTTAGCTATCCCACTTCTGATTATCAACCATACTAATACAATAGAAGAGTCTTTAGGAGTATATGATAGATGTGTTTATTGCTTCATTATTCACAGTAGCTAAGTGTGGGAGTAACCTGTCAGCAGTGCATGAGTGAATGCAATGGACTACTACTCAGTTTGGAAGGGGAGGGAAGACTGGACTCTATCATGCTACAGGGCATTGTGCAACATGAAAGAAGCCAATCACAGAACACAGATACTGCATGTTTACACTTGTGACGAGGTATTTAAAAAGTTATCAAATTCACAATCAGAAAGTTGGATGGCAATGGCCAGGGCCACACAGGGCCTGCCGATGAGTTACCTGTTCACTGGGGATGAGGTTTCAGTCATGCAAGATAAAAAACATTCTGGAGATCGTTGCATAGCAGTGTCCTGCAGTATACTGTCCTGTACATGTCAAAAAATGAAAAAGAGGTATCTTAGCCCACAAAGATGTGAGTTTGATCCCGGGACCCACATAAAAAGTCAGGGATGGTGACACATGTTTGTAATCCTAGCTCTGGGGAGAGACTAGGGGTTCTCTTGTGATCCCCAGGTCTCAGTGAGAAATCCTGTCTCCTAAAACAAGGTGGTCAGCTCATGATACATGATGTTCACACATACATGCATACACATCAGTGCACACACACCTGCAAATACGCATCCCAAAAATGAGATAAAAATGCTTTACTCTAATAACACACACAAAAAAGTACTAATTCCCTTAACAGTTCATGGTAAAGTAAATGCAGTGAAAGAGTATAATAATTTCATTTTTTGAGCATTTTATGGTAATTTTGTTGGGAGTATTAATGAATGTACCCTTGTGTGTGTGTGTGTGTGTGTGTGTGTGTGTGTGTGTGTGTGTGTGTGTGTGTGTGTGTGTGTGTGTGTGTGTGTGTAGTGAGGTGAGAGAACTTGAAAGTGTAGCCATTGTGTGAATATACAGAAGGACCACAAAGTACACTGAGGCAACTTGTCTCAATACCTGGATGCCCTCCATGAGGAAGAGAAACAAAGCAAGGTATCAATGGGTTACTGTCATTTCAGATACTAGGAAGAGTCCATTCTTCCTTCTTTTTCCAATACCTGATGCTAAGAATTTAAATACTCAATGTCATTGTCTCAGGACATTTGTAAAGGAAAAAAAATAACTCAAAATAAACAAAAACCCTCCTATGAGCCTAATTAGAGTGATCGGTTGATCTGAAGGGCATCCAGAAGTGTTAGCACACATGGGAAATGCATACTTGGCAGCCAGAGGTCTTATGTTGGGCCAGAGGCCCTTTCTTTCTCAGGAACTCCCAGGGAAGTTGAACCACTGTTGGGCAGCTGGTGAGCTTTGCCTCTGGGACTAGACTTCTTCCATGAAGTGAGGCAAAGACGTAGGCGACTCCCATATTCAAAAGAAATGAAAGGACATTGCTAGCCTGATGTATATACCACACACAACCTCCACCTCTATCCCATTGGGTCTTTGGGGAGGTAACTTTTCATTTTTTGACCGTTTTTGTTTTTGCAACACTAATTTACCTTTTAAAGATCTCGAGTATGAAATGATTCCTGTGTAATGAAGAGGCATAAGATGATAACACCCACCGTGTGCCTTAAGCAACAGGGATGTTCCATGTACAACGGAAAACACTCTGCATCCCTCTCAAACCATATCCTGCACCCTCCCTACAAAACAGCATATGCACTCCATTAGAATGTATAATTTTTATGTTTCGTGTATCAGTTAAAATAAATTTAACTTAACATTAAAGAGAAGAGGGCAATAAGACTGGACCGCTAAGAAAGTTCAGCAGGTGATGGTTCTTGCTACCCACCTAACAACCTGAGTTAGATCTGCAGAACCCAGATGGTACAAGTAGAAAATTTATCCTCAATGTCCTCTGTTTTTAATATGTGAATACCAGGGCATGCATACAGACACACACACAGACACACAGACACACACACGTGTGTGTGTGTGCATGTGTGTATACATATATATGTGTATACATATATGTATATTATATGTAATATATATGTCTTTGTCTTTTTAAGAATTGTGATTTTAATATTTAACACGCACTGTTGGTTCAAGTCCATATTCTGAATTCTGGCCTCATGACAGCTAGACTCATTTATTTGCTGGTATTTGTTTCTTTTCAAACAACTGTATTTTTTATAAAAAAAAAAAAAAAAAAAAAAAAAAGAAAGATGAGTACTAAAAACTTTAAAACATACCTCCAAAAAAATCATACAATATTGGCATATATCAATGGTATATGGTATTATTTTATTATTTTAAGCTTTGTATAGAGGACAACACAACTGATACAGTCCTATGAAACCTGTTTTTAAACCCACCATCCTGCATTTTCACTTCCTAAGTTTCATTTTGGGATATTCGCTCTAGTGTTGCTCAGCTGGACCATTTTTTGACACCAGTATTTGACCGTATTGCAGAATAGTATTTGCTGCCTATCATGCAGCTAGGTCTGGGATACACCGAAAATATTGTCTCGAATTAATGGACAGTTGTAATGTAGTTTAACTATTCAATGTGTTTCTTTTTATTTCAGGTTTAATAGAACATATCCTATCATGCTTTTTCTCTGCCCCTTCTCAAATCATCAGCAGTAGAAAAGAGAAGAAAACATGTCAGGACACAAATGGTAAGGAATTTGTTGCCCTTTTTCACATTGAACGATGCTAAAGGCAAACGGCATGGTTTGTGCTCAATAAATGAGAGTGAAATGGAACAATCATGCAACGTTAGCAGTAAATAACCAGCTAGCTATTTTCCAGTTATAAGAATATTATAAATATTCATGTCATTTGTATTTGCTAAGAAACTCCCTTGGGTGTAAACCTTCTTTTAGGAATCTAGGGATAATGTTTTTACTACCACTTTATGTAACCTAATAGCTTGATACATTCTTGCTACTATCTTGTTTCTTTTCCACTGTTGGAGATTATTATGAAGGGTGCTTAAAGAATGGTTATACAATCATGCACTATTCAGTTTCATTAAATTGTAGACATTACTGCATCAGTTGTGAGCATTGAGAAGTCAGTCACCTTTGGACATGGTATTCATGTTAGCAGTGTTCATGTATGTGCCTGTAACACATCGAAGAAGCATGCAGGCCTCTTAGAAGTCCTTTAATTGGTGTGTCTTAGCATGGTAAACCTGTGACCAAACAACTGGAAAGCTGTCAAGTTTCACCCTCTTTAATTTGTGTCATGAAAAAAAATAGTTTAATTTTCATATGCTAAAACAGCTATATAAAAATATATATTTTTTAATTCTTCCCTTCTTACCAAGAAAAAATATCAGGGTCAAAGTCCTCTATCCTATTACACTTTAAACTTCAAAAGAATTTTTTATGTCTTATAACTATAGTAAGTTTTTAAGACATAATTGATAAATGGCTGTAGTGTTTTATATCCTTGAGCATTCTCATTGGCCATTCATCCAGCAGTCGCCAGACAGTTTTATTACAGTCTGCCGCATAATGTCCATGCACTGGTTTCTGTCTCATCACCCTCACAGTGACTGCCATGCCCCGGGATGCTCAGTAGTTAGCCATTTGGAGCCTGGAATGTTCCAAGATGGAGGTGAGCCCTTTCAGTACTCAGCTTTGTGCCTTGCTGAAGATTGTAAGACCTCATTTTTCATCCCGGGTGACCGAGCAAGATTTTGAAACCTGAGGTTCCCATTTGTTAGATGATGGTATTTACTAGATTTCTACAGCACCCTCATCTTTTCTACTCCAGATGGAACTTTTTTTCTGTTGATATATAATCGTTGACCAAAAACCAAAACAAAACAAAGAAAAAGATTTAATAAAGTCCATCCAAAATCTCATTTTTTAGAATCTCATTTCCCTTAAAATTGTCCCCTATTTGAGCTAGAACCTTCCAGTCTTTTAATTGTGTACATTATGTAGAAATGTCACCCTTTTCATACATGGTATAAATGTTTCGTCTTATTTTCTCTAATAAGAAACCAAAATAAATCTCTTCCCTAATGAAGAAAGATAAGAAGTAAACCTTAGCACGCTCGTATAATCCTACCTCTCTTACCAAAGATAAGTTTCATTAAGGACATCATCAGACATGTTTTTCTGATGTTTTAAGACCAAACACATGACTTGACATTGAAAGTAAACATAATGAACTCACAAATAATGAGTATAAATCAAGTTTGAGGTATGAGCATTTTGCTACAGTATTTTAAAGCAGCTCCTCTTTGGAACATCAGCTCGGCACGTCTAATGTGGTGATGGGCTGGAGTGGGAGGAGGAAGGATTTTCAGGGGCCTTGTGTGGGCCTTTGTAGGTGGAACTGAACCGGAAAGGATGAGGACAGCAAGAAGGGGGGATACAGCAGCAACAGCAAACCTTCTTAGTATCTAGGGCACTCCGATCTCTTCAGTGGAATCCAATGTCATCCTCGATTATGTTTCTAATTCTTCGCATATTTTTATTTGCTTTTCATTGCAGTCTTCCTAAGGGACGACTTCCTATCTGTATTTTCAACATTTATGCCAAAGAATTTAGTTTTTTGACACCCAGAGATCTGTTGACAGATTGTGAAATCTAATTTTTTGACTATCGTTCTAAGAATGATTAGTAGTAAATCTATACTTTTAAAGAAAGTTTGAAGTGCACGGTCGGTATTGTTTAACTACAGGTCCAGGGGTAGCAGATCTCCATAACTTACTCATTCATCACTGAAGCCTTCTGACTTGATTAGCCATTCTCCACGTTTCCCTTCCCCCGACCCAGCCACCATTCTTCTCCCTGACTGGGAGCCTGACAGTTTCAGATGCCTCTGCAGCAGATTTTAGACATGCTATTTTTCAGTCCCTTATCTGCTCGTCTGCTGTCACCCCACTGCGGCATAATGGAGGTGTGGAGAGATGTGCTGCTGTCTGTCCTTATCTCTGACTCGCTGGGCTGCCTAAGCTAGTTAACTGGCTTCCTCGGCGTCACTTTTTCCACCCCCAGAAGGACGATGTCCAAACTAAGACACATTCTTGTTGGTGTTCAGTGTCTTGATTTTTCTTACACATTCTTTTTTAAATTTATTTTTATAGAATAATTTTTTAATTGCAGAATTATTTTTCTCCAATAATTTATTTTTTATTCATTTACATCTGGATCACAGCCCCCTCCCTCCTCTCCTTGCAGTTCCACTCTTATAAATCCCTCCCCCTGTTGCCCCTTCCCTTTCTCCCTAGAGAAGGAAAAACCCCTTCTTGGGAACTTTTGGACTTCTAGTACCAGGCACATTCTCTCCCACTGAGGCCCAAGCAGGCAATCTAGGTAGGAGGAAGGGGATCAGAAACCAAGACAGCCCCCGCTCCATTTGTTAGAGGTTCCACATGAAGACCAAGCTGAACATTTGCTACAAATGTGTAGGGGCCTAGGTCCAGCCCCTGCATACTCCCTAGCTGGTGGCCCAGTCTCGGTGAACCCCCCATGGGCTCAGGTCAGTTGACTCTCTAGCTCTTCTTGTGGTGTCCTTGATCCCTCTGGCTTGCTCAGTTCTCTCCCCCACTCTTCCATAGATACCCAAGCTAAGCCTGATGTTTGACTGTGGGTCTCTGAATCTACCTCCATATGCTGATGAATGAAGCCTCTCAGGAGACAGCTATGCTAGGCTCCTGTCTACAAGCTTAGCAGAGTATCATTAATAGTGTGTGGGGTTGGCTCTCTCACGTGGGATGGAACTCAAGTTGGGACAGTCACTGGTTGGCTGTTCCCTCAGCTTCTACTCCAAATTTAACATTCAATAAAATTCTTTAAAAGATTCAGAATTCTCTCACTCTAACTTTTAAAATTGTGAAGTTAGAATTCATTGACTTTTCAAGGCATAATAACCCCCTAAGAGAGCATCTGTATGTTTATCAATAATGTAAATTTACATTAGAACATTGTATCTAGCTAAAATACTTTGTAGTGTAATATCTCAATCCCTGAAAGTCCTTTGAAAGCTATGAATAAGATTCTCTCTATGGTTCTTGGCAGTTATTCCTGGGAGTTGCAGGATCGGTTTGCTCAAGATAAGTCAGTTGTCAATAAGATGCAACAGAAGTATTGGGAAACGAAGCAGGCCTTTATCAAAGCCACAGGGAAGAAGGAAGATGAACATGTCGTTGCTTCTGATGCAGACCTGGATGCCAAGCTAGAGGTAAGTTCTTCAGAGCTCTTAGGCCCAGCAAAGCCACCTTGCAAGAGGCAAGACCTTCATAAGGAACACCTCGGGTCAGGCCAGTTCAATACTAGCCTATTTTTTAATCTACAAATTCTCCACAGCATGCTTCTCTTAATGCGTTTGTGTTTTCAAGCATTAAATTGGAATGCATGCAGTACGGTAAATTCAAGTGTTTGTTGAAATACTAAGCACAATCTACTCATTACATCTCAGAAACCACGGTTGAACACTAAAGCCAGGCAAATTTTGTTAACAACAAACAAAATGACCTGTAAACTAGACTCTATAAATACTGGTACTAAGCCATGGAAAATTCTAGAATGAATTAACTAAGCAGATATTTAGTTAACCTATATAGCAAATGTATTGATATCAGGTTAATTACTGGATTAGTATAATGAATAGAAGGCCTGCTACATTGTTGACTTGCTGAACACTTTTGCTTTTAGTTTTGATTACATGTTGAAAGCAAACATCAGTTCTGGGAGAGACGGAGTACTGAGAAGAATAGTGTATTCCATAGATAACGGTTTATAGGATCTCTAAGTTTACTAGGATAGTCTAAGGCTATAGGATAGTCTATAGGATCTCTAAGTTTACTAGGATAGTCTAAGGCTATAGGATAGTCTATAGGCTCCCTAAGTTTACTAGGAGAGTCTAAGGCTATAGGATAGTCTATAGGATCCCTAAGTTTACTAGGATAGTCTAAGGCTATAGGATAGTCTATAGGATCTCTACGTTTACTAGGCAGCTAAAGTTAATGAGCTGAACATTAATGAGGCTGCAGTTAAAAGCTCAAGATTTCCAAGCCTTTTCAAGAATCTTGAAACGTTAGCAAAGGGCAAAGAGCACAGACAGGGTAGCTGTCAGTTATACAGGATGTGGAAAAGGGATGGCTCGTTCTATGAATCTGCGGGCAGAGGCAGATCCAGGCAGAACTTTCTAAGGTTTAGATTGGTATGAGAGATGGGCTGGCCTTGAGACCATAGATGTCCTGCCCCTGCACAGTGGGATCTGAGCTACTGTTGCCTCTGTTTCAAGAATTCTTTCTTGTTCCAGCTACTGTGGTGGTTAAATTAGATATGATTCAAGTGATGGATAGTATTGCTTGAGTGCTTGTCAAGTCTTGGCAGCCTACTTCTGAAAGCTCCTGACATACACGGCCTTGACTTCCCTTCCCTTCCCTTCCCTTCCCTTCCCTTCCCTTCCCTTCCCTTTTATGGTCTTTTCTCATAATGCCTGGACACTTTGTCCTATATCCTTCCTTGACTGACTTGATCTCATAGTTCTCGAAGCCTAAAAGTGAAGTTCCTGGTTGTCTGCTCACAGACCAGCTGCTCACGGACACGTGGCTTGGCTTCCTTTTGTTTAGAGTACTCATTCCTGCAGGAGAAATCCCTCTGGTGGGTAAAACACTGAGGCAGGCTAAGTCTTCTGATGAGCAGTCAGTCCATGGAAAAAAACCTCAGGTGTGAGTTTGTTTGCCTGCCTCCTCACCACGAAGAGGTCAAATTCCATGTTAGCTCTTAATCACCACCGTGTCCCCAGCCTGTCCCAGGCACAGTTTCAAGCTAAATGACTATGTAAATAGTCACTATATATTAGTACAAACAGCCTCAGCTCTCAGCTTTCACCTCTACCACTGGAGATTGTGAGCTAGAACCAATGGGATGCTGCTTCAGAAGAGGTTCGCCATGGACCAGGGTAGAAAGAGAAAACGTCTTTTCTGAAATTTGTATTGTAAATACAGTTTAAGCCATTCTAAGCTGAATCTGCTTTTTATATCTCAGAACTGGTTTTTTTTAACAATCTAATAAATATAAACATTTATCCAAAAAGTAATTTAAGCTTGGCATAGTGGTAGTCTTGTAATCCTAGGAGGTTGAAGCAGGAGGATTGCCTGTTTGGACTTCACAGCAAGAACCTGTCTCAAAGATATAGTAATTATATTTAATCTATTTCACTACTATCTTAAACATATTTATGTGGAGGTCTTTGCAGCAGCGTTTTTATTGACGTAAGTATGCTTTCGTCTTGGTACCCGCTGTCATAGACTATGCATCTGTTGTATCTGGATTTAGTGTTTTGTCCATGCAAGGGATTTCTGTTGCAAAAATGTTAATATAGGCACAGATGTTCACAGAGAGAATGGGTCTACCAGTAGAACATTAGAATTATATGCAAACTATTACGGAGTGTTTTTACACTGTATGACCTGCAGAAGGCTAATTTACTCTGTTGACCCAGAAAGGAAGTCCCCTTACCAGGCTTTATTAATGCTTGGATTAGGGGCTGGGGAACGGTTTGGTGCACAAGTACATAGACTTGAGTTTGGATCTCTAGCACCAGCACTCGTACTCATGTAAATCAAGACATGGCAATGAAAGAGAGAGAGAGAGAGAGAGAGAGAGAGAGAGAGAGAGAGAGAGAGAGAGACAGACCGAGAGACAGAGAGACAGAGACAGAGACTATGAATGTGTGTATGTGCACGTGCATGTACAATAGTTAAATCCCGGGGGCTTTCTGGCCAGCTAGTCAGTGAGGAGAGACATTGTCTCATATAAGGGTGTAAGCCATTGTGATGGTTCAGTGAGTAGAAGCGCTTATTGTTCAAGCCTCACAAATGAAGTGTGATCCCCAGGGAGAAGTGTGATGCACAAGGGGAGAACTGACTTCCACCTGCACAGTATGGTATAAGACACACACACACACACACACACACACACACACACACACACACACACACACGAGTATATTGACAAATTAAGTAAAATTTAAAAGTAGGGTAGCTTACCACAAAGATACACAACATTGACCTCTAACCTCCCTATAAACATATGCAAGTACAAAATACACATAGTTACTCTACTGCAAGACATTGAGAAATTAATATATAAATGTTATGTTCAAGTTTAGTCTTTTAATAGCTGTCATGGCACCATGGGCTGTTTTGAAGATGGTAGTGTTTGCTTTAAGTGTGGTTCACAAGTGAATACAAGTGCCCAAACTCAGGATGAAACATTTCAAAGCTGTGCACTTTATCACACCTAACCAACAGCTTGAGTTTTAAGAGGTCAGCAGTAACAATGGAATGCAACATCACTGCTGTGTTCGAGTTAGAATTAGAACATCTCTGTTCTTACCCAGATGGTGTGTGGCCCAGAACCCTGCTATCCGATGTTGGCAAAGTGACAAACTCTAGTGTTTTCTGATTTTTTACAGTTTTTGTAATGGAAAAGGACTTTTTCCCCCTAAACAGGTTGAGCATGTAATTTAATAATTACATAAGTTTGTTTCTTCATTAATTTTGTCATATGTATTATGAAAAGTTCATCTGTTTCTGCTCAAATATTAAAGCACTTTATGAAACCAAGGCATATTTTTATGTTAGCATGGGCAGTAAACTATAGGAAGAGGAGAAGCCTTGGCTTGCCTCATTGAGCAGCTCCACAGAGGCAAGATGTCTGTCATCTTGTGTAATTGATACCTGCCTTGGTCTCTGAGTTCATGGACAGAGGTTTGAGAAAGTATCAAGTCTATCAAATTAGTCGGCTTTCTGTTACTGCAGCAGCTACTGTAGAATTACCAGAGAAACCGGTTTATTTTTGGTTCAGGGTCACTCAGCCCAAATGCTTTCAGTGGTATGATGAGGTAGCTTATTGTGACAGAAGTGTCTGGCAGAATAAAATAGCCTAGAAACAGAGGGAAGGCTGGGTTCCAAATACCTTTTCAAGGTCATGTTCTCTGTGAGCTCACTTCCTTCTACCAGACTCTGACCCTTAAAGGTCCTGCCACTTCCTACAGGCAGACAACCAGCCTTTACCATGGGACTTTGGGGAGACATTTCCTCACGAAACCAAAGCATCTCTTCTATTTTTCAAGAATAATCCATTTCTGAGGGAAAGAACAGGCTTACACTATCAGTCAGGCTTTCCTAAAGGAACAGAGCTGACAAAATGAGTGTATATTTAAAAAGGGGGGGATTTATTAGAGTGGTTTGCAGTTATTTATCTAGCTGTGGTCTGATTAGTTCAACAATGGCTGTCTCTCAAAGGAAAGATCAACAGTCCAGTAGTTGTTTAGCCCATGGAGCTGGCTGTCTCAGTCTACATTAGAATCATGAAGAAATAGGTTCGACACCAGCAAAACAGTGTAGATGACGTTGCTTGTGAACGTGAGGGCAAACAGGAAGAAGTAAAAACTTTTCTTCTTCCATGTCCTTTTATGCCACCAGAAAGTATGTCCCAGGTTTAGGGTGCACAACTCAGATGAGTTAGTCAAGACTATTCCTCACAGGTGTGCCCAGCAGCATGGAGTTTAGTTCATCCCAGATGCAGTCCAGTTGAAAACCAAGATTAACCATCACAACTACCATAAGCTCAAGTTTAGTTAGATTCTTTCCAATACAGTTCTCCTGCCTTCTCCCTGGTATCTTCATCATGGCCATAGTCTAGCATGAGGTTGTCTCACTGTGTACTTTATGATATTGTTGGGAAATAGGTGGTGATGTTTGTTCTTAGCCTGATACCATTTTAACAGATGTCTTCTAAATAGACATTTGGCTAGTTGATTTTTGTTTGCTTACATATTTGATAAAAGACATTGGGTTCATAAAGTAAGATAATGACATCATTTAAATACAACACTTAGCCTTCAGGGCCGCCATTTTTTTTTTTTTAAACAGAAGACAGTAAGTGTTAAAGATAACAAATTAGGTTAGAATGAATATTGGATCTCTGGTGTACCAAGCCCTCTAGTTGGGCCCCTCCCTGAAGTTTTGTTTTTCATCTGTTACTTCTAGAGTCTGAGGGAAATAACTACTCTGTAGAACTCAGCATAGGTCATAGAGATGATCAGCTTCAGTGAATACAGATGGAAGGGCATTGACCACTCGCTGTATATTTTACTCAGTGTGATACCATATACACTGAGACATGCCTGTTTTTTAGCAGGAAAATGGAGTATTGTGCCTTTTTTCTTACTCGAACTTTTATACTCACTAGTATATCTTTGTCGCACTGTTGTCTCTCACAGCATTGTATTGTGTTTCCTTGCAGCTGTTTCATTCAATTCAGAGAACCTGTTTGGACTTGTCTAAAGCAATTGTGCTCTATCAAAAGAGAATATGTTGTAAGTATGGTTTAAGTATGCTACTGAGCTGTAGCGTATCATTTAATAAGTTCAGGAACTACACAGGGGGTGTGCCTTTGTTATTTCAGTTGGGAAGAAGGTCTCTACTGGGTTTACCATTGATTAACTTCGGCTCTTTTCAAAGCAAGTATCAGACTAGGAGGATTTTTTTCTTTTTTTTTACTGAATCATCCATGAATGCAAACATGCTTTTCATTTGCCCAATTATAAACATTCTTTGAACTTTATATTTTGGGATTTTTGATTAGGGTTTATTTTTACTTGATTCCCTTGGTTATTTTATGCCCACTTTTTTGTTGTTGTTGTTTGTTTGTTTGTTTTATGACAAGTAGGGATGGAAAGTACAATTAGCTAATTCACTGAATATATTTTGTCACCAGAACCTCCTCATGAGCATTTCTTATGTTATCTTTATTCGGGGTTAAAATTCTGTCCCAACCATGGGGCCGGAGGGATGACTCAGCAGTAAAGAGCATGTGTTGTTCTTCCAGAGGCTCTGACCTGAGTTTAGCTTTCAGCACTCACATTGGGCAGCCCACAGACACTTGTAACTCAGCAGATACAGTGCTCTTTCTGGGCACTTTGATCTGTGGGAACCGTGCAGTGGTCTTCTGATTATAGCTGCAGGGGCTGGCTGTTGGTTTGTGGATAGGCCATGCCATCACAGTTGGGAAGGTGAGGAAGAGTTCTCTGCTGCTTAGACTGATCAAGACCCCTACTTTGATGGAGGACTAAAGTAGAATTGTCAATGTGTGGGTGTTGCTATGAGACTGCTATAAAAAGAAATGTAGTAAATTTCTATGGGTTAATTTTAAAGGTAATATTCTAAATGAAAGAAAACAGGTAAGACTGTATATAACATTCTGTCTTTCATGCAGAAAAAAGGGATTAAAAAAATATAAATATGGAAAAAGAAGGACACTCAGAAATATACAAATAGTATATACATTGTGCACAAGGAAGTCAAGAAAGATCAAGCACAAACGAAAAAAATTAAATGCCAGTTGAACAGTGGTGGCGAGGTCATGAGAAAGAGAGAGGAGAAGAAGAGGGGGTGCTGGAGGTAGGGTTGTAGCTTTACCTCAAAAGGTGCATAGTAAATCTGACTTAAAAACGTGATGTATTTTCCACACTCACAAAACACCTAAACCAGGACACAGGCGTGGGGTGGATGGAGTGGGTGGAGTCACTGATGAGCTGAATTGCATTGCAAATAACATCATGGAACTGGTCAGATGAGAGAGAAGGAAACTAACTCAGTAATGCAGAGGACAATGTTTTTAAGACTAAATACAAAAAACACGTGCACACACACACACACACACACACACACACACACAGAGAGAGAGAGAGAGAGAGAGAGAGAGAGAGAGAGAGAGAGAGAGAGAGAGAGAGAGAACTGGAGCAGATAATAAGTTTATTGATCCTAAGTACATGGGTGAACATTCTCAAGCTACCAAACAACTAAATGTGGTGTAGTTGAGAGTGTGCTTTAAAAGCGACTGCAGATCAGGGAAGAAGGCGCAAACACAGGGGTTGTATTGAAACATGGTCAAAAAAATAACCCATGATGAACAGTGCCTTGGGGACCTGTGAGAGGCTCCAGGAAAAAAGGCAGAGGGCCTTTTACCTCAGGTGCGTTTTGTTCCTTGGATTGTGCTTGGATATGGTTTTGTATCCCCTGTGACAAATATTTACATTCAATTTATAAGGCATCTTTATTCTTGTTGGATAACACAACTATAGAACCCAGTCCTGTCAGTGTACTGTAGGGCATGGCCCTCTGCCTTGCTTTTAGGCTTTCCCAGATATAATCTATAGCATGTGCCAGATAATTGTTTCAGTTGGTCTGTCCTGAGAAAGTTCTGAGGAAGGGGTGTTCTGTTAACATTTACTGTGTGCTGCTGGCTGGAGTTTATTTACACGTGTTTTCTGATCGTGTTTTTCTGATTATGTTTTTCTGATCTTAACCTTCTTTGCATCACCGCTTTCTTTGTTACATTCATGTACAAGTGAAACTTGAAGCAAGATTGTCTACAGCATTGGACTATAGTCCACCCCAGGTCCTCAGATCCCAGGTCTGGTAGACATGATCTGCACAGGTTGCCCGAAAGTCGGCAGGGTCTGATGAAGTCATTGCTGTTAAGCTGTGCAGATAAACACACACAGAAAGGAACTCAAATGAGCATGTGTGCCCTGGTTGGAGCATTGCAGCTTTCCTGTCTTGAAATATCTGGAAGCATCAAGAGCCCATAGCACAGATGGTTCCTACTGCTGCGTTCTTGTTTTCTAAATACCCCTTTCCATACCTTTGCGGAAGTGACTGATTTCAGGCCCAGTACGGGGAAACCAAAGATGAACCTGGAATGCCTTGCAGGGCCACAACCTAAGGAGGTCCTTGAGAAAGGATGGGGACTTAAAAGACACAGAAGCAAGCCAGGACGATATGTTCAACAAAGTAATGATAGTAATAAATGATAAGAAAAATAACTTCTGATTGTGTCCATGTGGAGATAGATGCACAGGTAGACGGATGGATGAGTAACTGCCGTGGTGTAGGCTGAAAGATAAAATAAATCCTTTCCTTCCTGGTTTGGTTTGTGTGGCTGTGATAAATAGTATGACCAAAAGCAATTTGGAGAAGAAAGGTTTGTTTTGTCTTAAAACCAACAGTCAGTCATGAAGTCAGTCAGGACATGGACCTGGAGACAGGAGCTGAAGCAGAGACCATGGGGAGATGCTGGTTACTGCATTGTTCTTTTCTCCTGCCTCTGTTCCACCAGCTTTCTTGTAAAACCCAGTACCACCTGCCCAAGGGTGGAACCACTTCCATATTAATGTGGGCATTAATCATTAATCATAGAAATGCTCCCCAGGCTAATTTGATGGAGGTAACTTGACAACTGAGATTCCCGCTTATAACTCCAGGCTATAGTGTGTGTGTGTGTGTGTGTGTGTGTGTGTGTGTGTGTGTGTGTGTGTGTGTGTGTGTGTGGTGGGGGGAGTCTATCTGGTAGGCCCACGACAAGAAATTACACCATGCAACAGGTCTGGTATAAGGGGGGTTTATTTGGGGGAAGTGGGAGGCAGTGCGAGGAGCTAGAGAAGGGGTAGAGGCAGACATGTTGACAGGCAGGCAGATTGGAGCAGAACCATGAGGGCAGAGATCAGGATCGGGCACAGAGGACAGAAACAGGGAGAGGGAGAGAGAAGCTGGCAGAGGACACATGGGAACAGAGAGAGCTGGCGTGGGTGGCAGTCCTTTTAAATGCTGCCTACCTGGTGGTGGGAGGTGATGACCTAAGCCACTGCTAGGACCCTTGGAGGAGCCTAGTGGAATCCCCTATAAGCTAACAGCTATTCTTAGAAAGCATCAAAGTCTTAAAATGCCAGAGCCTAAGGAACTGTCAGAGCTTGCAGAAAAGGAAAGAGGGTATCTCGTTGCTATGTGTGGTCCAGGGCTAAATTCTGGAACGGAAAAACAAAACAGCAGCTACAACAACAACAAAAGCAAAAACAATAATGGAAAATCTGGTAAAAATTCAAGTAAGGACTGTGCTTTAGTTGATAGGATTGTATCTGTGTCAATTTTCTAGTTTTGAACCTTGAGCCATCGTAATATTTAAAAAAAAAGAGAGAAGAAACCAGGGAAGGGTATATCACAGTTCTGAATACTGTACATGACCCTTAAGTCTACCGTAATTTTAAGAGATTAATGAATTGTAGATTGGATCATACTGCCACTCGCTTTGGAACACTACATACACATTTATCACAGTTTGTGCACTAGGAACAGTCTTAGCCCCAAGTGTATCCCTTGGGCCCATTCCCTTTGCCTCCCGGGCTGTAGGAGGTCTTTTGCACTCTGTTTCTACTGCTTGGAATGTCTGTGCCCTACGAATCCTAAGAACGACTCCCTCTGCCACTCAGAACTCAGCCTTCCCTGATCCCACTCTAGAGCAGTCTGTCTTGCTCAATCTCTCTGGCATTTCTCCTATTGTGTCTCATGCTTGTGACTATGTATGCTTTGTTTTCTACCACCTGCCACTTGAATGTGAACTCTGGAGGGGTGGGGACAAGCTATGTCTTCTTCATTATTACTAGATTAGCTGTAAATCTGGGCAGAGTTGGTTAAGACTGTTGAGGAAATTGGTTTCCTGGCTCTTCAGTTGATTTTTAATCTTTAAAGGACACATCCGAAAATATAATCAGCAAGCAAATAAATGTGAGTGGGCTTTTATGTGAAATCTTAAGACCTAGTTAATTGGACCTTTTGAGTAAGTGGAGGCTTTGAATGATAACTGATATACGTGTTGCATGAGAATGACCATCGTCAGCCTTGACTCTGATGGAGCCCAAGGTCTCTGCAAAGCACTGCCAATTAATCAGAGGCAGCGCAGAAAACCGGGCCTGTTTCTCACCAAGTTTAATCCTCTGGTGTGTGAAATGACCAGAAAACATCCCAGAATGCTTCAATCTATTTATTAAGGAAAGACACATGTCAACAAGTGTACATTCAGCTATTCTGGATTGGTTTCTTTTGGCCTAAAGTTAAATGTGTTTGTTTGTATGTGACTGGAATCTTTAAGGGTTTTTTTTAAATTTGTTTTTTTGTTGTCTTTTTTTAAGTGACAGTAGCCAGCTGCTTTTAGAAGCAAAAAGTGAGAAATTGCTCTCCATAGAAAGCAAA
Source organism: Rattus rattus (assembly GCF_011064425.1). Taxonomy (NCBI): domain Eukaryota; kingdom Metazoa; phylum Chordata; class Mammalia; order Rodentia; family Muridae; genus Rattus; species Rattus rattus. Next base: position 129,690,205 of record NC_046159.1, read on the forward strand.
AGGTTCTTGGTAGAATCTAATATTAGCCAATGAAGAGAAATGCATATGGCATTGAAAAGGAAATCATATACACATTTTAAGCTACATAAAAAAAAACTATGGCATGGGTACAAAACAAGCATTTAAAATGAAATACAGTGACAAAAAGGCAAAAATTATAGCTAGCGCGTTCTCACGTTCAGTCAGTGCCACAAATATACAGCTCTCTGCTAGTTTGGACAGAAAGAAAAGACTAAAGAAGGCAGAGTCTCACAGCACAGACGACACAGGCCCATGCTCGCACACTCACAGCCACCTCACCATGCCAAGTACTAATGCATGAGCCCGAAGGGTGCCGCTCTCCAGAAAAGAGTGGGACTGACCACGCCTCAGCCAAAGGAAGCCTTTAACTGGGCTTGGATCTGTGATGGTTCTGTGAATTTTATTTATTTGTTTATTTTTGTTGGTTTGTTGTTGTTGGTGGTGGTGGTTTGTTTAGTTTTGGTTTTGGCTTTTTGTGAGACCAGATCTCTCCTCTGTATCCTTGACTGACCTGTCTCTCAGGCCCCCAGACTCTATCTCCTGAGCTCTGGGCTTGTAAGTGTGCCTCACCACAGCAGGCTTTGGGAACTTGGATCTTGAGAGGGAAGCATGAAGAGAGCCATTATTTATCTCATTTTTAAGAGAAATAGGTTCCAAAAACCCCTCCTCCTGCCACAGGACTGTAGTCACATGTAGGCAAACAGTAGTGAGTTCTTTGGACTTGTGGTTCCCATCTAACCTTGTGTAGTTGTTAGGGAGATGAATACTAATAATGGGGTACAATGTGAAAAGTGGGGAGACTGATGGGTTGGTGAAATAGCTCAGTCCTCAGATCACGGTGGAAAACAGTTTCGAGTACACTGCATATACACTGTGCGAAGAACTGACTGCAGGAGACAAGGGTTGTGATCAGGGACTACGTCACTTCCCCCAAGTAAACCCCCTTATACCAGATCTGTTGCATGGTGTGAAGTAGAGAAGAATTCTAGTGACGTTTCAGATGTGTTTATAGCGACAGATGACAGATGTGTGCACGTCTGTGTTGTTGGCATGCAGGAGGTAGAGGCTGAAGGATGTGGAAGGATTGGGAAGTTGAGGCCATCTTGAGCTGCATAGCAACATTCTGTTTCAAAAATACCATGGTTAGGACTAAAAAGATGGCTCAGTGGATAAAAACAATTGCTTTGCAAGCAAAGCATAAAACATAAATTAACAAGAGGTCTTCACTTTCGATCCCAGGACTCAGAAAGCTGGGTATGGCCCGGCCCATGTGTACTTGTTACCTTAGAGCTGGGGTGGAGTGCAACGCTAGTTGCATTGGGACGATTTCTGGTGCTTGCTAACCTCTGGCTAACTCCATATTTAGTAAGAGACTTGTCTCAAGGGAATAAGGCACAAAGTCATAAAGCCGGACACCCAACATCCTCCTCTGGCCTCAGCGCAAGCACTAGGGGGCATATGCCATACACGTTACCAGTGACGTAGCTCAATGGTAGAGTGCTCATATTGCAAACACACAGTCCTGTGTTTGTGGCTCTGGGGAAGGTGGATCTTTGGGTCCTTTTTGGTAGTTTCATGAATGCTTGAATCAGTTTCTAGAACAGAGCGAGTGTTGCTATTATAAAAAATGGTGCTGGTCATTTTTGTGACTGCTTTCTTACCTCCTGGGAATATACTTAGTACTCCTAATGGTACAAATGCAGTATCAGAAGAATCATACAGACATATATATATATATATATATATATATATATATATATATATATATATATATTTGTACCAAATCAGTCTGAAGGTGGCGTGTGCCAAATCACTGTCGTACTAAATTGCCCCATCTGTCCTTGGCTCTAAAAGTAAAATCAAGTTTAAGTATAACCCATCCAGATTTGGTTCCAGTTCTGTACTTTTAAAATTTACCAAATGGTCTACCTGAGGGCCTAACACACTTTGTGTCCCCACTTCCAACTCCAACTTGCTTCCCAGGGGTTGAGGGGTTTGAGCTGATTTACCAAGGACAGAATGTAACTCAGGCAGCAGAGATCAAAAGTCAGCAGGTTAGAGTAATAGGAGGCAGCCAGCACCGCTTTCTAGGCAGCCACAAAAGGTCCCCACCGTCTGCCTTGAAAAACCCAACTCCTTCATTTCAGCTGGAAGCAGCACATTGTGGGCTTGCTTTTCGGTACAGAGGTCATTCTCTGGTTCTGATTACAGGGCACCAAACTCACTGACAGATGTATTCAAGTGAATTTGATCTCTCCTATTGTAAATGGAAGACCAGCATGGACATTAAATCGCTGGGTGGGGGAGGCGGAGGGACTTACCTTGCCGCCTGCCACTTGGATTTAATTTCCTCTCACCTTTGCCCCAGAAGAGAGAGAGGGGGCCTTGTGAGTTGTCTCCCTCACTTTCTTTGTCATAAAAATGCGCGCCCTGCTCACCGCCTCTTTCCCTGTTTTTCTTTTGTCAGTCTTGTCTCAAGAGGAAAATGAACTGGGAAAATTTCTCCGATCCCAAGGCATCCAGGACAAAACCCGAGCAGGAAAAATGATGCAAGCCACAGGGAAGGCCCTCTGCTTTTCCTCCCAGCAAAGGTGTGTATGGCCTTCTCGGAGGCTCTGTTTTGGGGGAACCCACAGAGAATCTGGGACCCACTTCTTCCGATGGGGGAATTACACAGTCTAGAACACACGTTGGCCTAATCCTGAGGAGCTATTCTGTACTTCGCTGGTTTCCACTTCCCTCTGATCCAGAGAGCATGTAGGATTTGTTTCCTTCCCTGGTATTTAATTTTGTTTGTCCTCTGCTCTGTGGGAGGCAGCATGTGTGCCAATCATTGTGAGTGATTACATTTGACCTTCAAGTTGTTCATAACAATCAGTCTGATCCCCTCTCAGCATTTGATTAAAGCAAGAGTCTAATGAGACCAACTTGAAAGGTTCCCTCTCCACTCTCTGAGGGCTGATGCCGGCAAAGAGGTAGAACTCTGGACGCCTAGGACTACATACTCCTCAGGCCGATGGCCAGCAGCGTCACCTGGGAACCTGTTAGGAGCAGAATCTGGGCCTCGCCCCCACACCTATGAACTCTAACTCGACATTTCAAACAGGTCTACAATTGGTTCTGATGTACATGAAAGTTGGACAGTCTCCAGTACGGAGGAAATTGTGACAGAGCTGTTGCATTTCAAAACACAACCTCAACTAATGTTTCTGGCCTTTTTTTTTTTTTTTTTTTTTTTAACAGTCCTGAGAATTTGTGTCACACAACTGCTTTTCTGTGCCAGAGAGAAAAGACTTAGCCTCTCCTTCCCTACTAACTGACAAGGCCAAGAAAATGTCTCCGTTAATATCACGCAGAATTATACCTAAAGAAAGTTTTGCTGGTAGTTTCCAAGGTTATGTAGGCTTCAGAAATTCACTTACTCGACTTGTCCCACCTGGCGTCCCTATTTACCCTAAATTACTGTTTTCCCTCCTTGTGATCCAAGAGCAGGCCATTGATTGGCAACTCACACGAGTGTTACTATGGAAACCCAGGAAAGGTGGCACAAAAAAACGGGGTTGGAGGGGCGGGGAACTGCAATATCTACAGGCCTTTCAGTGACCCCATTCTTGCACATTCTGGTTCTTGCTCATGGTATCTGGACCCTGACTTGTACGCAGTGGCAGCAGTCAAAATTGAATATTGCCATTCCCCACTGTTCTCTGCCACAGTTTAATTTTTTTTAAAGTATTTTCTTATAATCTTGAATTGTACCTTTAATGCTTAAAACAAAGAAACCGAAAGGAGAAAGATGCTAAAACAGATGCGGTATAACCCCTTGATAGATAATTCTTTTGTGTACACAGCCTCTCCCAATATTACAAGGATAATTGGTTCCTGGGAAATCAGAGAATAAGTGCAATTATGTTAAGATTGTATCACTGATTTCAGTGAGAAAAAGTTTAAGTGTGCCTATACACTAAAACTAATAACCTATTTATGAAAAACTGTTGAATCCCAGATCACATTGAGGGTTACTATTATCAATCACACTTATTATTCTAATGACTATCCATTTACAGTCTGGATGATTATGTATCAAAATGATCCCGCAAAGTATCCATATATCACCTTAAGTTAATGTTATCTTAATGCCCCCCTCAATCTCTTTCTCTCTCTCTCTCTCTCTCTCTCTCCCCCCCCCACTCACTCGCACACCCACACCAGTAAAATCAGTCAACAAAACAACGCAAATACGGGAAGGTATCTACTGTAGACTAGCAGACAGCAGTCTCCACTAATTTAATGAGGTGTGACCAGCTACTTGGGAAGGTGGCCTCTTCTGCAGTGGCTTTGCTTTCACAGCTGCTCTCCAGCCACCTGAAGTCACACCTAGTTCTCCTAAACCTGAAGGAGGCAGGAGAATTCCATGAAATCACTCTGAATGTGAATTCTTAGTTGAGTGAACATGATTTAGAGGATTCCAGAATGTTCTTTTTTAAAATTTATTTTGACCGTATGTGTGTCTGTCTGTATGCCTATGTATGTATGTGTACATACTGGTGACTACAGAGGCCAAGGGAGGGTTCGGGACAGACAGGCCTGGAGTTACAGGCAGTTGTGAGCCACTGACATAGGGCCTAAGAACTGAACTTGGTCTTCTGTGAGCTGTATTTGCTTTTAACTGTTAAACCAACTTTCTAGCCCTACTGAATATGTTTTTAGCATAAACAGCACCATAGCAGATAGTTTCTGTATGTTATTGTGTATGCTAATAACTTAGCAAATTGATATTTTATTAAATAATATTAATCTTTTAAATTTTCAATGTGTAAATATTTGGAAAAAAAAGAAAAAAAGAAAAAAAGCAACCCCACAGGATTCTATTACCTGGGCGTGCTCTAATATACTTAGCCCGAGTCCTGCGTTTTGTTTTATCACTTTAAGAATTTTGTGTGTGTGTGTGTGTGTGTGTGTGTTATGTGGGGGGACCCACAGAGGTCAGAAGCCGACATCCAGTATCCCATGACCTGGAGTTACAGGAACCATTCTGGGTGCTAAGAACAGAGTTCAGGTCTTCTGCAAGCATAGTACTCACTTTTAACCACTTTAATCCAGGTCCTCTATTATATAACTTCCCCTACTAAGGATAAATATCTTGGTGTAGCCCTTTAGTTATTTTATTAACTATTCCCACTGGGTAGATTTTCATAAAGGAAAGGTGAGTCAGGCCTGCATAGGAGGATAATATTTCCAGTGAGTAAGAATATCTTTCTTTGGTCTGGACCCCTTTTGTATACTGCAGTGAAAGTGGATTTCCACCATTCTGATTTATATGGGTCAGCTTATGGGGCGGTGACAGAGATGAGAGTACATGTGGTTTTGTATATGCCCCTTTTAAATTTTCTAGCATGTTATTATAACTTCAAGCTCTCTGTATAGTGTCCTGCATTCCAGGGGCTCGAGAGTAATTTCTTCACAATATTCATCGTCAGTAAATGTTGGAAAATAGACAAAATCTAAAGGGAGAGAAAAGGAGTCAGAAAGTGAGAAGCCTCCTCTGGGAGCCATCTGAGGGCTGTTTATCTTCAAATAGACATCCCCCAGGCTATAAAGCTTCGCACTGGAGACTGCCTCTGCGTCTGCTACACGTTATGTTGGATGTAAAGCACGTAGTAAATTTAAACCACCAGTATAAAGCACAAACTTATTTCCCGCCACAGTGGCATGACACCTTGAGAAGACGTCTGACATCTAGGTAGGCAGGCTGCTATCGTAGATGTGTCCTCATTTAAAACAACCCATTACAGGCGACAGGAAACCTGGGGAAAACAGGAAAAGAGAGTTTCGTTAAGGTATGTTGCAGCATTTATAATTTCAGAGTACTGCAGGCATACAAGGGACGGTAAGCACAAATAGAGTCACCAGAAGCTCACCAGTACCGTGGTTCCCTTTGGCTGAGTCACTTGGAGTGCAAACGGGATTTTAAATGTTCGTCTCATGTTTAACGTTTTCACCCATGTTCTGAAACTTCATAGAGAATATGTTTTATGTGACTGGCATGAGGGCTTAGTGGCTAAGAGTGTGTATTGTTTCCGCTGAGGCCCCAAGTTTGATTCTTACCACCAGGTGGCTCACAACCACCTACAAGTCCAGCTTCAAGGAGTCTGACATCTTTAGCCTCCAAGAACACCTACCTACACACACACACACACACACACACACACACACACACACACACACACACACACACACACACACACACACACACACACACACACACACACACACACACACACACACACACACACACACACACACACACACACACACACACACACACACACACACACACACACACACACACACACACACACACACACATGCACACATGCACGCGTGCACGCACACACAGATAACTCAAAAACAAGTGTTTGAAAACCAGAAGAATGTGTTTTTAAAGTGTGAGTCACCTGACATTGCTTCAGTGGTTTCAAATATGGAGGAGGCAGTATTTTGTAACCAAAATAAATATCTTACCTAAAGTTAATGTATACTTTCCTTTTTATATAAATAAGTGACAGTTTGTTATGGCCGGTGGTTACTGTTATAATAATTTTACACTTGTACAGTATACATTTATTTCCAGTGTGATGCTCTTTGTTTACTACAATGCTTGAGAAGGAACCCAGGCTCCTCCTCCTCTTCCATCCCCCTCCTCCTCCTCCCCTTCCCCCTTCACCCCCTCCCTCTTTTATGTCAGGATCTCAGGTAGCCTAGGTCTTCGAAGGATAATCCTGAACTTCTGACCCCACTGTCCTCTGCCAGGATTGAGCTGTGCACCACCACCTGGTTTCTTATATTTATGATGATTGAATCATATAGTTATCAGATCGTACTGACACACCATGGAACCTCAGGATCTGTGCCTTTCTTCTTTCCCAAATCATTTAAGCTCTACCAGTCCATGCCTCAGCCTTGTTTCTATTAGAACAAATTGCAGGTTTTGATTGAGGAGTAAGCAAAATGGCCTGGTCAAGGATACTCGAGTCATCCCTATCCCATCCCGCCCTCCACACAGGGCCCAAAATTCAGCCATAGAAGAGACAGGGAGTCACCAGGAATGGCAACAGGAAGGACAGTACCTTGACTGTCCTTCACTGACATAGGCTTGACTTCAATTTCAAGTACACAGTGCCTAGGCCTGAGGCCACCCAGCAACACAAATGGAGAGCTTCCCGATGGTCCAGTTCACTAAACACTAAAAGATCAGAATTCAGGCAATCTCCGGATGAGTCCCACATTCACACACATTTTGATGAGTATCTGCCTCCTGACAAGACGTCTGTGTTCTGTACAGTGGTCTAAGTTCATCATGGGTTGAATGTCAGGATTTGGACCTGCTCCTTTCCTTTGTTTTATGATTATAGCTGTGCCCTCTTCTACAGGTTGGCCTTGAGAAACCCTTTGTGTCGATTTCACCAAGAAGTAGAGACTTTTAGACATCGGGCCATCTCCGATACCTGGCTGACAGTGAACCGCATGGAACAGTGCCGGACAGAATATAGAGGGGCGTTATTGTGGATGAAGGACGTGTCTCAGGAACTGGATCCAGACCTCTACAAGCAAATGGAGAAGTTCAGGAAGGTAGGAAGTTTTCTGAGGGTTGTCAAAAGGGCCACCTGCTAGAAGGCAGCCAAGTGTGATTTGAATCCCTCTGGTAAAGAAGACATAACTCAAAAGCACCAAGGATACAATTAATCATTGCTGACATTTTTTAATGTGACAGAATACCAATTAATGTGATATATAATTCTCTAAGGATAAGAGAGGAGACAGCTGGAAATTGCTGGGATTTCGTAGCTGGTTTTAATTGAAGTCAGATTTTCCTATAAAGTGCACGTTTTATAAGGTTGTCACTTGTAAATGCCTCTTCATGCGTAACTAAAACTCCAGGGTAGATTACACGAATCTAGAAAGCGAGACTAGACTGCTTAACAGGCCTTTGTAATCGATAATTCATGTAGAAACCAGTAAAATAATAACAATTCTTTTACAAAATAGTTGGAGGCACTGGAATATAGTTGTGCGGTTAGCTAGAATGGTATTGACTGTACCTGCTATTGACCTCTTCAGAAATTTCTCCACGGAACATAAGAGCCAAAGAAATGAATATTTTGTTTAATTTTCCTGAGGAATAATCTTAAGTTCCTTTAAATTAAAAAAAAAAATCACATTGTACTAATGTAACCATTTGGAGCCCTTTGTCCACAGGAATACATCCTACCACTGGGTGGCAGCCGTACACTGAGCATCTAGTGAACATGTGGCCAGATTTTGTAGCGGTTGTGTACAATCTTGGTAGTTCTTTGTTTGGGCAACTGGGTGTGTTTTAGGGCATGAAAGGAAAAAAGAAAAAAAGGCCAAATGTTAGGTCTGACATAATATTGTGTCAAGTCCCTTAGTCATTTCAACTGATCCATTCATAATTAGAAATGTTGTTTAAAAGGCTTAGATTCCTTTTTATGGACATCACTTTGGAACTATGAACCTGGAACCCTGGCTGGTATGTAGGAGGTTGAGAGAGACTCGAGGGACAGAAAGAGCTTCTTCTCTTGTTCAAGACAGTGGTCGCCGCTTCTTGACCTAGCTATCTCGAAGCTAAGTTTTCTCTTGGTTTGTACCTCAGACTCCCTTCCTGTAAAGGGAGCCAGCATCATTTTCTCTCCAGTTTTTTGCATGCCAGCCTTCTCTGTAACGCAGGCTGCCTTGCCCAGGCAGAGGTGGAATTGTGATGTAATGGAACCCATTCATCCTTTGAAGGAGAGGGGGAAAAATCAGCCGTCGTGGTAGTAAACAAATCAAATGTTTATGGTTCGCTAACTAGATGCTGGTGAGCCCAGGCTGTTCTGCAAGTTTTCTGACTTTGTCATTAGGCCAGTCATTTATTTTGTCATTAGTATTTTATTTGGGGATTGAGGATAATGGGGGTGGAATTGGGATTAGAAAAAAAGGAAAGAATGGGAGAGAAATGTGTCTCCAGGGCACAGTGCCGGCGACGTTTTATTTAGTGCAGGCTTAATCTTTGACATAATCAACGCACAGTTTTTGCTTTTGTAGACGAGAATAGAGACCCACGGTAGGTAGCTAACCTGAGGTGAAACAGGAAATGGAGGCCAGAATCCTTGGTAACAGATACAGTTTCCCCACCAAGACAAAAGGAAGTCAAACAATATACCTAGAGGTGGCCAAGGCCACAGTAACTCCTTACACGGAAGCTCTTTGTCCAGTGAAGAGTTTGGGGGTGCCTCCAGTGCGGCAGATAGTACAAGCAAACAGTGTTACCCCTGAAGGCTGAAGAATTCCGTGGGGGTTGTGTTTATTTGGTTTTGTTTGGTGGGAGGTGGTTGCTAGCTGTGTAAGACTGAAACAAAAACCAAGTTCTTCGTCATTTGGTTTGAACGTTGAAACATTTCCCATCGTTTAATGTCATCAATCTCTTGATCCTGGAAAATATGGGTGGTTTGGGTTTTTTTTTTTTTTTTTCTATCCTTTAGTGAGCAGTAGTAGCTGAAGCTGTGCCTGCCTCCCTAATCCTGTGTGTGCTGGATTCAATTTAATAGCTGGATGTGGTAGACTTGGACTTGGGGAAAGAATGTTTTTGAGAGAAGACTGTCTTCAAGAGTGTATTTGATTACTCTTGACTCAAGGAAGACAGGGTCTACATTGGTTCTCTCCAGAGCCTGGCCCCAGAGCCACTCCAGTGCCCAGCCCAGAGTTAGTATTTAATATGGCAAGTGGCAAGATTCCAAGCAGAGTCCAAGGACTCAGGGGCACCACTTCTCAGATCACTCAGCATCCCCACTGTATGGAAGTGACCTCCTGGTGCCTTGGAAATTGGCATATATGATTGCTCAGGTGAAAAACAGGACCGATGTGGAGTTTGCTGCTGTCTTTTGGGGATGCTGGTAAGGGTCAGTTTTCTGTTCTGCTACAGTGTATTTGCAGATTAACTCTTTAGAGTCCTGTCCAGGTGAGATTCCACCTTAAATGGAGTCTCTGTTTATTTCTCAAGAATAGAGTGCTAACTAAGTCATTTGGCACAGTGACCCAGAGTGCTCAAGGTGTGTCTTTAAGGTACAGTCGCCTCAGCTCTGTCTCCTCCTCCACATTTGAGCTGACAAAGCCTGGACTTTGAGTTTTGTTGACTTCACATATCCTGGAAGAGACAAGGCTCTACTTTTTATGTCATGGTTACAGCCCCCTATTTGGAATTTTCAAAATGTGTTCATTCATTCATTTGTACATTCAACAAATGATATTGAAGCCCAGTTACATACCAGTAAGCACAGTGGGGTATAGATTAGCACCAAGTCCCCTCTTGTGGGATCATTTGTGCATAAGACAGGCAAACACGATACAGTGCGTTGAATGGTTTTCTGAGATGAAATGTACTACAAATAAAAAATCTAGACGGGGGATTCCAGGTGAAGCAGCACCCCTCCCCCTAGCAAAAAGAAAGAATGAATAATAGTATGGTGGTTCATGTTTGTCAATTTGACATCTAGAATCACCTGGGAACTCCTCTCTGAGCCATGCCTGAGAAGATAATGTTATCTTAATTACATTCATTGATGTGGGAGGACCCATCCTGTTTGTAGGCTGTACCATTTCATGGCTTGAATTCTGGAGTGAATGAAAAAGAGGGAGAGTTGAGAGAGCATACACTCCGTGTTCTCTTCTGACTATGAGGGTACTATGATCAGCTACTTCAAGTTCCTGCCGCCTTGACTGGCTGCTGTGATGGGGTAAGATGTGAAGAGTAAGCGCAAATGAACCCTTCCCCCATTCAGTTGCTTTTGTCAACAGTAAAGAAACCAAAACAAAAAGGAAGGACCTGGACGGAGGCGTGGGAGACTGCAGTGTTTAGCTGAGGAATCAATGTGGACAAAGGCCCAAGATGGAAGCAACATAACATCTAGAAGCAGCAGCCAAGTGATAGAAGTGAGACAGAGAGGCCTAAGCAACAGGGCCTGAGAGAAGCAGGACTAGGGATGTAGACACACACACACACACACACACACGTGTGCACATGCGTGCACGCGTGCACACACACACACACACACACACACACACTCCTTAAGGAGGGAATGGAAAAGTTGGAAAAGAGGATGGGTGTTATAAAATTTCTGTTCCCAACAACTCAGTTAGATTTCAGGGAGTAGAAGAGTAGAAACCAAATGGAACCCGGCATTCCCGGGTCCTGGCGGGATGAAGACCAGAGAGAAACACACTGTTCTGACCTCTGGCAGACCCAGGAGAGTGTCACTTTGATTACAAAGCTCTTTCTTATTTTTAGAAATAAACAGAATAAACATAAATGAACGTCCAATTGGAAGGGAATTTTCACCTCCAAACGAGATTATTTCTTTCCTAGCATTTCCCAAATGTCATGAAACTTCATACAGCACAGTCACGGCGAGGAAGACGGAGCTGGTGAATGAAAGTTTAAAATTAAACAGAACAAATGATCTGGCACTCTCTGAAGCCTGGGGCTGAGGATGGCTCCGCACGTCAACATCAGGAGTTGTTTCTAAGTGTCCCTCTAGGGGACTAAAGACACAGAGAAGAAAGCTTTATCCTAGCCTTCTGGAAGAATCCTGCTAGTCATCTGCTCCTTGTCAAAGGACTCAGAGGAAAGAGATACCTGGAGAGTGGAGGCCACATGGAGCTGCTTCTCCAGGCTACCATGGGTGGATTTGCATAGATGGGGCTGCTTGTCCCCGTGCAGTGGGAGGTTCTTCCTGACATCATGGTTCACCCTAGTACCACTAGGTATTTTATGAGTGAAGCTAGTGTGTGATATATGTGCCCTTTGAAGGAGAGTAAAAGGGTATGATTTAAAAATAGGAGTCAGCTTCTCGTAGCAGATTACATCAGCTGAAGCTGTGAGCCCAGCCGAGCCTCTGAAGCCTGTGCCCTTGAGAGCCTCTGTGGTCAATTAAGTGTCTTGTTTTTCTTCAAAGTCAGAAATGGCATGGAAGGTAATTATTCTAAATGGAATAAAAGCTATGCTAGGTGTAAGAAAATAGTTCTGAAGCCTCTAAAGAGATAGTATGGAAATGTATACGTGGGCATTTGTAGGACTCAGCCTTTATAGAAAGGGTACAGGAACCACTGTCTTAACCTGAGCCATTTACTAAATAGTTTAATGAAATCCTGTAGCATTAGCCTAGTGTTTCATTACAGTAATTCAAAAGGATGTCTACAAAGCATCCTAGGAACTGGGAGTGATATATGGTGGGATTCTTAGGCCTCTCTGTCTCCGTTAGAAGTAACATTAGGTTGCAGAGCCCTGTTAATCTACTGGTCATGTCATCAAAGGATACGTTGCAGTAAGGCTTATTAACAAGAACTGGCAGATTACTAGATAGGACCTTACTTAGAACCATCAGTCAGTAGTGACCCTGTGTCCCAGTGGTGAAGGTTTGAGTCCAAGAGTTTGGTCTTCCACTGATAAACAGCAGTATCGATAATAGATGTTTCTCTTTTTCCTCCGGTGAACAAAGACTTGGGTTAATTAATTTGACAGTTTTATTAATTACTACTGAAATCATTGGTTCTTGTCAGAGGTCAGGCTCTTTTAGCAATTGAGGGCGGGTCCCCGGGGAGTTGAGTCTTACCGGATTGTTCCACTTCCGCTTCTCCGTGCCCTGTGGTAGAGGCCTTCAGTCAATGCCTTGCATCGCTGGATGAAGCCAGTTTGTGCTTCAATTCAAAACCCAAATAAGTCTGAGATCCACCAGCAACCAGGGCTGAGGTACTAGGTAATCTTTTGTTTGGTCTGTACAGTGGACCGACTAAGTATCTAAAGAGGAGGGAAGGCTGACTCCATTGTCTCTTCTGCCTCTCTGCTCACTCTAGAATTCTGCATATGGGTTGAGCCCTTTTATGAAGTGAGGTGAAAATTCCTTTTATAAAGTTAATACTCTTTTAAAATGTATCTGCTTCATAGTTTTTGGTGTTCATTGGTTGGTTTTGGTATGTGCCTGCGTTTGTTTTGCTTTAGATATTTAACTAGGGGCACTTGTTATTTGTGGTCCCCGAAGCACAGTGAATCTCGCTGCCAAAATGCCACAGGAAAAGCCCAAATTTTCACATGGCACAACTTGGAAGGGAACTAATAATTATGGGCTGGCTTTCAACTCTGACTCTCATCGGGTGAGGCCTTCGGGCCTTTGTGTCTCTTTATTGATTTTTCTCCCTCTGAACTTAGTAAATACCAAACCTCTGCTTGAGGGCTACACTAAGACCATTTAGGCTAACACCCTCAGAAGAGATAATGCTGGCAGAGCTGGTGGCTGCTGCTCCTGACTGAAAACAGGAAGGAGGATGGAGCCTGCGTCCTGGGTAAAGCTCGACTCTGTTCCCAGCACTGCCCGCACCATCTGGGGACACTTAGGCCTGAGTCTGATTTTGCATCTACTAAATGCAATCAGGCGTCCTCTCTCTGGGACATTATTCTTCTCTAGCTCATTAAGCTCTAAAATCTGTAAGCTCGCCCGTGAAGACAGACAGCCACTGGGATGGGCGAGCACTTACTTCTAAAGTGTATCTGCCTTCCACCTCAAGGACATTCTCATCTTGCTAAGTCCACTTACCTCCTTGGATGGCTGGAAAGAAATCGGTCGGTTTCGTTCATAGTTCTTGGTCAGAGGAGTCTTTGATGTTTGCAGGCTGATAATACCCATTGCATACAGATATTATTGCTTTATTATTGTTGTTGAGGTTGAATTCACCGGGGATAGGAGGGTTTTGATATATACCTTTCTCCATGTATTCCTTACTGCCTATAGACCTCGGCAGAGTGGAGTGACCACAACGGAGGCTGAAGGCCTGCAAAGCCAGTAACACTCACTCTCAGATACTTTACCACTTGCCGGCAGGTGCTTATAGCCGTGCATACCTCGATTAAGAACTTGATGATTAATTTTTACTTGTGGTAAGAACTCATGTATTTTACCTACTAAACCAGGTCCCTTTGAACGTAATTCCTTTGGCCTGATACCTAGGGATTGCTGGCTCATATGGCAGTGCTTTTCTCAGGGAGGGCCTCCTGTGCTGTTGATGGTTAAGAAGTTTCACATTAGGGAGCTGGCTTGCTTTCTGTCTCTGTTGTGCAACATTCAAATGTCCTTAAGACAATAGTTCATGCAAAGGCAGAGGTGTAACTGGTTTTACGTGTGATGTTTTAGAACAATGCAGCCTTTACTCCTTCTAACTCCACAGATGGCCGTTCTGGGTCAGGATGAACCATTAGAACAAGAGACTAGACTGAACCAGAGAGATGCTGCTAAGTGTGTATAACTCTCTCAGTTCAGACTCTATTCCACACCTTTTCTTTCCATTTTTCTGAATAGGATTTTAACTATCATATATTCATTGTGTATGGTACTGAATTTTATAAGGACACTTTAATACATAATGTGCTTTCAGCATATCCTCCCCAAACCCCTCCTCTTTCTTCCCCCTCTCCCTCCCATCCGTCCCCTTGTAACCCTGCACAATTTCACCTTTGTGTCACGTCATACACATTCACGATTGTATGTAGCTGCAGAAAATGTAGGATCTTAAAATGAGAGAAAACTCAGTGCATGCCTCTCTGATGCTGTCTGGTTCTTTTTTTTTTTTTATACTCTGCATATAACCAAAATGATGATTCAGGTCCATTTCTGTGTCTGGGGCCTTAAGGACATTAAAGCATGCAGAGAAAGCTGAGACTGTATGGGAAATAAAAACAGTTCCTATTTGTTCCTCGCCCAAGAGCAAAGGGAAAGAACAGGCAAAGCTATGTAATTAAAGTTTTAATTTTGCATTCCCATGCTTTCTAGCTGCTTACCTCAATGAGAACAGTGCTTAGAAACTGTACCTCAGTTGCTGACAGTACCAAGAAGCTTTTCTCCACAGACAGATGCAGTGATCCCATATTTGTCTATGGAAGTGGAGATGCAATTCCAAGCCCCACTCTTGCATTTCTCCTACTCTTCATGGAATTGCCTGCCTTATATCTGGACTTGATGGAAGGGACCGATGGATAGTGCCCCGGAAGGCCCTCTACAACCAGGAAGAAATCAGAATGAGTGTCTTGTTGGGCAGCACTGCCCAGAGATGTGGATGTGTGGGAATGTAAACTGGGAAGTATGGTCATGCACATGACTTAGTTCTTTGGCTGAAACATGCCAAAGCCCCTGTTATCATTAGATACACAATAGAGTTAATACCATGCACTTGGTAGCATTATTATTATTTAGTAAACACACAGTGGATCTTTGTGTCTGGCACTATTCCAAGCTATTTGCTTGTATAAACTTACTTAATCCTGTTAGTCCACAAACCAAGAGAATATTGTTATTATCAATTTTGCAAATGAGGAGACAGGAACACACAGGAAGGAACCTACTTAAGGCTACCCAGCTTGCCTCAGAACCCAGGCGCACTGGCTGCACCCTGTGCGGCTTGCACCGTGTCCCTCTCGTGGTGCCTCAGATTTCCATGGGTGAGCCCTTCACTTTGGATGTAGCCCACATGTCACCCCATTTTAGAGACATGAAAATGCCCAGCCTTGTGGGGTTAAGAATCTGACTATGGTCCCAAACAGTGTTCAGTCTCTTCATTTACAGAACACAATAACAAATAGAAATCCAGGGGTTCTGTGGCTCCTTAACCACAAACCAGAAGGCCCATTCTCTCAGCATAAAATGCTGGGCAAGGTAGAGAGCTCACTAGCCACGCTGAGCCACACTTTGCAGACTGTGGCTTCCCACGCAGGAGGACAGACTCCAGAGCATGGTTTACGGGAGGCACTTAGCACACTGCAGTGCAAGTGCTCAGTGCACATGGACTTTTGTGACAGTCACTGAGCCTCCAAGAGAAAAATTTGACATCCAGCGTGACACATGCTAAATAAGGTCCTATGTAGGGGCTTGGCTGGAGGGGCCACAGCCTTGGGTTGTCCCCTCAGAGTGAGCTGACGGGAGACTGCTTGTTACAGACTGTCAGGTAAGTTGTCAGATAAGAGTTTCTAGGGATGACATCACCCCTGTGCCGCCTTCTGTGACCCAGCTTCTTCCAACACAAGGTACAAGTGATTTTCAAAGCCTACGCCAAAGTTTTCTTCCTGCCCATCCCCTCACTGCCAGGAGATACTCACGTGCTTTGTCCATTTCTTGCAAAACTTGTCTTTTGTTTGTACGTGTGAACAACAACCCACCTTTCTTTTCTCAGGACCATTTTTTTCCTCATTGCCATAATCTACTTTCAAGAGTAGAGTCTTTGAAAAAAAATGGCAGTTGGATATAATTCTGACTTTATAAATGGATGGCCCGAGAAATTAAAAGAGTCATGTCTGGGCCTTTGTTCCCTTGATATACCTTCACAGCTTTTATATTATTTCTGCTTTTAGTTAGATTTCTTGGCAAGAAGGATTTAAATTTCAGCAAACAAATGTTCATGGTGT
Source organism: Rattus rattus (assembly GCF_011064425.1). Taxonomy (NCBI): domain Eukaryota; kingdom Metazoa; phylum Chordata; class Mammalia; order Rodentia; family Muridae; genus Rattus; species Rattus rattus. The sequence goes on from NC_046159.1 coordinate 129,706,724, forward strand.
GTTTACGTCTTTAAAAGTTTGGGGATATTTTTGTACAAATTGAGTAAACATATTTACACACATCCCCAAAATAACAAGGAAGTTTAAGTACATTCCTGTCACATCCTGTTCTGTTTCCCAAGCTGGAGATTCATTTTTTAGCGCCTGGCAGCAATGAGTCACTTGCCACATGCAGGGGGTCTCCAGTTTCTAATTATTCTGTAGCTAAAGTATTTGTTGAATTGGTTCCTTCCTTGCACCCTTAGTGCAGTTTCTTGAGTAGAGGCTTCCTCAATATGGACCTCTGTAACAGACTACTATCTTCCACAGTAACAACAGCCCCATTCTGGCTGAGTTCCTGGGTAAAAACTTCCTATGCCTCCCTCTCAGCCACCTTGCAAGTCCAGACTACAGTATGCACTAACTTACTGCCATTTTTTATCGTTCCTCTGGAGCAATACTCCAACCCCTGCCTGTTCATTTCACATGATAGATATGCATGGACTATAAAATAAAGCTTTGCTAGAAGTTATGCTCCTTTCCATATCCTTGAATACCCTGCCTGATACCAGAGATCCCCCCTCATTCTTCTGTCATCCCTATATAACTCTAAGACACCATTAAAGCCACAACACCCTAAGGAGCCCTTGCTGACTTTGCTGTGTTCCTGTTGTGCTCGGCATGCACAGCCTGTCAAAGGAGTGAGTTTAAGTTTCCTTGAAAGCAGAAGCAAGAGAGTGTACATCTTGGAACCCCAGTTGTATAATAAACAAATACAGTGTGTGTGTAATAAGTATCTGCTTTAGGGAGGGAAGTTTATTCCCACTACTGAGTGAAAACAAAACTCTTAATACACAACCCAGGAGTGAGTCATGGATTGCAACAACCTGGAAAGAATCTACACGTAGCAACTCACAAAAATTCTGTTAATCTAAATTCTATAAGAACATTTGGTATGGGTTGAACAACTAGTATTTCATAAAACTGAAAGAGCTGATGTATTAGCTTAAAGTAGATTATTTTTCAGGCCAACTTCACAGTGGAGAAGCATCGGATCTATGCATAGGACATTTGTCTAATTGTTTGAGGGGAAAGTTTGCCTACCTCTCAAGTTTCTGAGAGGACTCTGAACAAAAGTGAATTATTTCAGCTTGTGCTGCCCTGTGAAGAGTTTTCATTTTGCCAAGCTGTCTGGCTTTTCTTCCTAAGACCACTGGGAATGAGGTAGCCTCTGAGGCAAGCCCAGGTTCTAGAGTTTCATAGATGAGAGTATACAAACCTCCAGACTGGACCCAGTTAGAACCGCCAGATTCTAGGTTTAAAAAAAAAAAAAAAAGGCTGTCATTTATGAAGCTCCGTTTTGAGAAGAGCATCTGTCAGTCCTTCAGCAGCTAGAAGGCTTTGGAGGAATTCACTCTGTCTGTGTTTCCATCCCATTGTGCTTTTGGCCTCAGCATCAGGGGTGTCTGGAGCTCATGATAACTACCCTTACCCACAGCCCCCAACCACAGGCTGTTCCATTGGCCTGTGCCTCTCTTGGAAGCTCCTGAAGGAAGTGTCATCTTAGATTATAGATCACTGGAAAGTCACTGTGTTCCAGTAATATGATTTTCTCGTTACTGTCTTTAGCCTGCCTAGTTTCTCTCCAAGCCTGTCATAGCTATACATCCCACCACATCACCCTCCTCTTGGTTACCAGCTCGGATGACAGCTAACGCTTTTATTTTCCATGATGAATTAGTTGCAAGTTTTACCCTCGTCTAGAATTCAGTATAAATGAAGGCAATTGCCCCCTGATATGTTAATCTAGCATTTTTTTTTATTTTTTAAAACTTATGTTTTAGGGATCTATCACATACTATTTACTTTTATTTTTTAATGATGATTTATTTTGATCCTTGAAATAGAATGTGGGTTTTATTTAATCTCAAACAGGAACAGTAAATCCACTGTGCCCTCAGTCCCAACGGCTTTACAGAACTGTAAGTTGCTTCTATTCAAGTCAGAAAGGATTTTCTCTGAACCCATTCTTTTTCAGAGAACTTCCAGTGATAGTAGAAGTAACAGTGTAATATATGCACATTGTCACTCGGCGTCCAACTACTGAGAGTCACTGTTCCAGAAAGATTACAGCAAAATTGCTGTTTCAAAAAAAGAAAAGAAAAGAAAAAAACCCCACTATTTTCTCTGTTAGTTTGTCATAGAGGACCGATAAACAGTTGTAAATGGTACTTTATAGAATGATTGAATTATTATCTGTTAATTCTTTGAAAAGCTTCCCCAGTGAGATTTATATAAGAGGCACCAGCCCTGGTATGGAATTATGAAGGTTCTGCAGTTCTCTCTGACAGTAACATTCGGAATCCTTGTGTGTCTGATGTCCTAGGTCTGTCCATACACTCTCATTTAATCTGTCAGAAAAGCGACTGACTAGAAAACATATTTCTCATTCTGGAGCTTTGGATTTCTTTAAAAACATTCTGGATGACTGCTTGGTTCTTAGGGAATTAATATAATCTCTGTCTAACAGGGAAATGAGAGGCTTGGGGCCCAAACTACTGATTTGTATCCTGATCAGTGCCTTTGAGCATGAATTTTTTTAGAAGTTCCAGGTATAATAAAATTATCGCAGCTGTCAAATTCTGCCTCACCTTCAACCTGATCATTAAACAATGAGTAGAAGTCACTAATAAGAACCTCCAAATCTAAATGGCCAAATGCCTTGTGGTATTAAATGGTCCTAAAAGAAGCAGGCCCTCTGAGCCCTTCATCATAACTTTGAACGGAAATTTCCATGTTCATTAATTGAGCTATGTTGTTCCCATCCTGTGAAATATGACTTTAGGAATTGGTAACACTTCACAGTTGATTGGCTCTGTCTATTCAACCACCGTTCTGTCTCTCCATCCATCTTTTCAAATTCTCACCCCAGCTGTGATTGTGAGACAACCATTGTCATTTAGACACTGGCTCCTGACTGGTGTCTGCTGACATTGAAATAAGGGATATTTCTCAAGACAGATGAATTACATAAAGAGATTTAAGGATAAGGGTTTCTTATGCTTTGGTCTTTTTTTTTTATTGAAAATAAAATATTCTTAAAACAGTATATTCTGACCATTGACTCCCCATCCTCACCTTCTCCCAAATTCTCTTCTCCCAACTCTCCACTCACCCAAATCCACATACACCCTTTTTCTCTCTCACTAGGGTAAAAACAGACATCTAAATAATAACAATTAGATAAATGAGAAACAAACCAGAATAGGACCAAACAAACAAACAAAAGAACAGAACCAAAGAAAAAGCCCAAGAAACACTTACATGGTGGAGAGACCACATTCCCACACAAATAAATCCCATTAAAAAAATGTAAAGCCAGAAACCATAATAGATCCACAAAAGACTTATGAGGGTGTTCGGGAAAGTTCTGACAAAGCACTGTGAAACAAAGAACCTCTAAAAATGCCTTCAAGTTTGTTTTGTGTTGGCCATGCTGGGCATGGGGCCTAGCTTGAAGAGTGGTTTAGTTATGCAGGTCGACTTCCTTGGAGAAAACCAATTATTCATTTGTGAGAAGCTATCAAGTGGAGATAGCCCTGAGTTTGGGATGTGGGCCCATGCCCCCTTTGCTTCTCGGTGCTGGGACTCCATGGGGCCAGACCTGTGAAGGCCATGTGACTGCTGCCATAGTCTCTGTGAGTCCATATGTGCATCCGTCCTGCTGTGTCCTTGTTGCCTTGGTGTCTGTCCTTAAAACTCTGGCTCTTAAAATCTTTCTGCCTCCTTTTCTGAAAGGTTCACTGAGCCTCGAGGGGAGGGAATTGATGAAGACGTTCCATTGAGTACTGAGTATTCCAAGGTCTGTGACTCTCTGCACACTGTCCAGTTGTAGGTCTCTGTATTAGTTCCCATCTCCTGAAGGAAGAAGCAGTGGTGGCCGAGTAGGACACTGGTTTATGGAGATGGCAGAATATCATTAAGAGTCATTGTATTGCTGTGTTCCTTTAGCAGAACAGTAGTAGTTTGTTTTGGTTTGCCCCTTGGTCCCTGGCTTATTTGGTCTCAAGTTCTTGGCCATCTAAGGAGTATTAGAGATGGCTCCATCTCATACAGTAGGCCTTAAATCCAACCAGATACTGCTTGGTTGCTCCCACAAGCTCTGTGGAAGTATTGCGCCAGCACATCTGGTATACAGGTCACCATTGTAGATCAGAGAGTGCAAAGCTGGGTTGGTGTTTGGCTTTTTCCTCTGATAAAATGCAGAACACCTTCAGTCCCGTGGACACTATTCAGTAGGAATGAAGATCCCACGTCGGCACCAGCTCGACTTTTCTGTGTTCATTGAGTTGTGTAGGTATTGGCTTCCGCAGGGGAGGTTTAGCCTCAGTTCGTGGAGAGCAACCAATAGTCCTGACAAGAATTTGGGTTATTTGGGGGTTCCCATGAGGCTCTTTAGCCAACAACTTGATTAGAAGTAACCCATTCCCAGAACGGGAGGCTTCATGTGGATGGATCACCCGAGGAAAAGGGAAGAGAAGAGATAGTTATGATGGATGGGGGGGGAGAACTAGAATGGAAGGATCAAAGGAGGAGGGGGGAAGAAAGGGTCAAAGAAGGCAGATGGGGAAGAATAGCTAAAAGGAAGGGCCATGTTGAGGGATCATATGATCATATGGATCATACCTGGGCAGTAGAAGCTTCTACCAAAAGCAGGAGCTTCCCAAAATATAAGCATATGTGAAGGTGAACCAAATGGAATTACTAAATAATGGAGGAGACCCAACTGGACATCTATAGTCACCCAACACTTTGTTCGATTTAATAAACTTTGTCGTAGGCTCTAAGGCTAGAACCCTGTCATACTTAAAAACTAGAGTAGTTTATGAGTATTTATTTATTTTTTGAGAAGATCCAGGAAAAAAAAACTTGGTTTTTACAAGCAGGAAGAAACCTAGGTGATAGGCCAATAGACCGAGTGTGAGATAATGAAGACAGTTCTCAAACAGGGACACAAAGAGAAGCTAGTAGAGAAAAATATAATTTACTCAGATATTTAAATAGGGGGTATTTTTGTTCGAAATCTTGTCCCATTTAATTTTCCCCAATTAAAATGCAAGAGGGACAGATACAGGAATAGCTCCTAGGCCAGATGCTTGCAGGGCTGGAATCAGGTTAGAGATGATGTGAGAGGAGCAGATATAAAAACAGGGCTAAGCTGAGGGTTCACAATATGCCTTCTAACTTTTGTGCCATGTGTTAGCCATTAAAGCAATTTATATGAAAAATAATGAGAATTAATGAGATTAGGGTAAAGAACAGATAAGATTTAGTAAAAGAAAAAAATAACAGAATCTGTCTTTAGTGGCATAAAATTGGGAATTGTGTATTTTGTTTTGTCATTAATAACAATAAGGGAAGGGAGAAGTTGGGCTGTGGGGGCAGACAGAGAACTTGAGTCGCATGGTGATGTCATGTGGACAGCTGGATGAAGGAGGTGGGGGATGAGGTCATTTTTGAAAGCCATCAGCAGGGAGAGCCATGTGAGGAGGTTAAGTCACTTGGGAATGAAAGGATCAAAAAAAAAAAAAAAAAAAAAAAAAGCAGCCAGTGCCCACAGGGAACTCTGTGAAACTGGCAAAGATGGTGAGAACCCATCTTCTGAAAGCTTTCTCTGTTCTCGGAGGACCTCGATCATCAGACCGAAACAGGGGAAAGGTGAGAAAGTAAAGAGAGGATGTTCCCCATATCGCCCAGTTTTATCCTAGAATAAACATGCTCTGTGTTTCGTACCAGTGCAAACACAGAGGCAGCCTTACCCGAGAGAGAACTGGTGTCAGCTGTGCAACTTCAGCGCCTCCATCTTCCCAGCAGCTTAGGAATAGGAAAGTCTTTCTTACAGGATGCCTGTCTGTCTGTCTGTCTGTCTCTCTCTCTCTCTCTCTCTATCTCTCCTCCTCCGTGTATGTGTGTGTGTGTGTGTGTGTGTGTGTGTTCACATGTTTGGGTGCACATACCTGTGCATACATATGGAGGAAGGCTCATAGTTAATGTTGATCATCTTTCGCCATTGCTCTCCACCTTACCTATTGAAGCAGAGTCTTTCTCTGGGTGTCAAGCTCATCCGTTTGACAAGTCTGGCCGACCAGCTTGCTCTGGGCAGTCCATTTCCGCCCCCTCCCTCAACTCCTGGGCCTGGGATTAGCAGTGGGCCGCCATGACCACCCAGCTTCTATGTGGGTTCTGGGTATCTGAACTCCAGTCTCTGAGCTTGCAGGGTCTTCCTGCTGGACCATCTCCCCAGCCTCCACTCTCTCTTCTTTTTCATTTGGAGTCTTCCATATCTTATATTCTAAACCCAGAGTATTTCTACACTTGTGAATCCTAATTTCGTCACTCACACTTTTTTCAAACTGTCGACTGCCATGAATCCAGCCACCTGTATTTGACTTCATGGTGTTCCTGAATTCCTACATTAAAAAAAAAAACAAACTAAGTTTCTCATCAATTTCTCTTCATGCTCAAGTTTAAAAGAAGCTGAGACATGTGATATCTATGGGTTCTAAACCAGGCATCTTTCTGCATGCATGTCTTAGGCATGACTCCATCTGACGATGCATACATATCAGTATAAGGTCCAAGAGAAGGTGTAAGGACATGCCTCCCATCACCAGGGCTTCCTAAGACTGCTGAGAAAACACAGGTTTTACTGGGATTTGATCCTGGCCACTGCAAGTCATTTCAGAGGAAGATGCTGGGAACATCTCTAACTTTAAAGATTTCCATATCTTCTTCGTCCATGCTGCTCATGGCTGCATCCTGAGTCTCCTCCCTAAATCCTGCCAGCCAATGGTTGGTACATTGAAGCTATGTCAGCTGATGCTTTTATTGGTGCCTATTATCCAGGCCTCCGTCTGCTTTTAATTCTCTGTAGAAAGAACTTTCTTTGGTCTTTTTCTTCTTTCCTTTTTAAAAACAAATCTTCTCTTCAAAAATTAAAGGAATAGCTAACAGTTGTGACGTGAAGCCAGACAGTGAGTAGGCATCCTGGGCTAGACTCCTCCTTCTTTGTCCTTGGTGTATTATTAGCTTCTAGGTTCCACATCTTGGATTGTTTAAGGACTTCTCCCTTGTGTCTCCCTCTTTGCCCCTGTTGTTTAATTTCAGCTAGTAAATCATTTAAGTAAAGCAGGCATGAAGAAATGCGTGTGAGGCAAGCGTTTTAAAAATAAAGTGAAGATTTGATACACCTTTTTACATCCTTCAATCTAGAAAATAAAGATAGCACGGTACGATGGTGTTAAATGTAGATTGTTCATTTTTTTAATCTAAGGATGAATTCTTTCTGTAGCACAAAAGCACAGCAGATATTTAAGCTCCACAATGAATAATATGATAGGTTTATGTAAGATAATTAACATATTTGAGTTTTTTCCCAGCCTGGGGTTTTTCTTTAGCATTCTGTCTTTATAGATAGATGTAACAGCCATTTAAATATGTACATAGTACAGAGTATTTCTAGTTAAATATTTGTAAAATGCTCTCAAGCTTAGCATGCTGTTTCATATTCATTACCTCATCAAGGCTGCATAGAATTTTAGTGAGGATGTGGTGTGTCTATGTCATAGGCACTTAAGAGCACTAGGACCATAGGAGTCTGACTTGTGCAGAGCCATAGGGCCGCACTAGACTTCCACCAGCTAATGAGCTCCAAAGCCAATAATCCTTCTACCCTTTCTCCCTCAAGTTTTTCATGCTCCATATAATGTGTCTCTGTGTATAGTAGAAGTTCACTGTGAAAGACAATGTCCCTGAGGTAGAGGGCACCCTTCTTTGTATTAGAGGAGTAGCCATGCCTTCCCATATGTTGTGTTCTCTGGCCTCTGTATCACCCCAATAGCTGGTTTTACTATCACCCTTAAGGAATCTTTGGGCATTTGTCCCATAAAGGCCTTTATTAGTCTCGATATCTTCTGAACATCCACACTTGTCTCTATTGAGCATTTAGCAGCTCTCTTCTGCCTTGTCTTACAACTGCCTTTTTGAAGTCCAACTTCTTTTAGAGCATGGATTCCTTGGAGTCATTCCTTCAAGAGTAGGCTTTAAGATTGATACCAAAATCTGGAAGAAAGTCAGAGCCTTATAGATAGAAAAGCAGATATCACCAGGGCATGATGCTTAGCCCTTAGATCCTGTGCACACTGGTGATGACAGACCCAAGGCCAAACTTCTTCTAAAAGGTCTTTACTATTTAGAGTCACAGGAGCCCCACAGCAGACTTTCACGCAAAGATCAGCTGCCTGTGGTCACCTCACTATTCAACTGATGCTTAGTTACAGTTCCTCTGGCCCGCTGAGTTTAACTGTCCCCTGACAAACAGGCTGGATATAGAGAATCCTGGGCCTCACCTTAGGACTCTGACTCAAAAGGCTTAGGCAGGAACCCAAGGATTCCCTTGTTGGCTTCATCCATTACACTTTAAAATCCATTTCTCAGGAAAACATGGTGAAACAGCTAATGGCTGATCCAACAAAAAAAGGTAGTAGTCCACTTAAAAGACCCAAAGTATCTGCCTTACAATTTATTTTATTTTATTTTTTTAGTAAATATGACTTACATGCAAAAAAATGTCAACTAAATGACTTGACTTCCTAAAAATAGAAGTCTATCACCATGTTCTGTTTAATATTCACCACTGAATTAGCTCCAGAACCTGGAAAGTTACATACCATACACACTCAAATATTACATGTTAATAGTATTAGCCATGTTAAATGAATCTTTCTTCTTTGAACTATTTTCCCCCAATCTAGTGTTCAGGACATTGGCTCAGAAAACTACAAGGCCTAGAACAAAGCTGTGAATCAGTTAATATCTAGAATCATCAATGGTGGACAATCCTAGGAATTAATTCAGGGACAAGCTGGACATTTCCCAGTATCAATGTGGTGTGGAAATGTCCTCGTGTGCATGTTAGAAGTGCCTACTGGGTCATAGTATGCACTTCTTATCAGCTTCCTTCTACATTAATGAGGTGTGTTGGCCGAAGTTGGCTAGTCCTCAGAGGACTAGATCAGCAGACTTCACCACCAAGTCTGAAGATATTTCTGTTGTCTGCTGCAAGCCAGCATGATTCATAAGGAATATCATCCTAGCTTTGAGGCGACGTCTGTACCAATTTGAGGAGCAAGATGTTTACTTATCTGAGAACGAATACGAGATGGTCTAAAATAGAAATCCTCATTTATTCCTGGCGTGGCATTTGCATGCCTGTGACTGCAAGAGAACCTATGAAATCAGAAATGAAGAACGTTGGAAATTGGGAATATAGTTCTTTGACTTGTTTTTTCCTTTGTTCAAACATTCTTAAGACAAAGGAAACTTTGTTGTTGAATATAACAGTAAGAATGCTAGCAAAATTAGCGTACATAATTAATGCTTTATTTCATGCCAACTACAGTTCTAAGCATTTTATATGAACAGTTCACTAACGTTTACCAAGTTGTGTGTGTGTGTGTGTGTGTGTGTGTGTGTGTGTGTGTGTGTGTGTTTTACAGTGGTGACAACTATCAATTCTTCACAAAGGCGTTTCCCAGGCTTAGGCAAATTAACCTTCTCAATGTGACACTGTTTGGATGTGGGTGGGCCAGGTGGGAATGGCTCTAACTTTACAAAGAGCACATGGTCACACACATTGGATTTTCTAGAACAAAAGCGGTTTGTCTATAAGCATGATGGGTCTTTCTAGACCTGTTGATTCACTCAAGTTAAGTAGCCTCTCGTTTCAGTAAAAATGTCGAATCTACTCAACATTTGCCTTTGTGTCAGGAACACTGGTTTCAGTGGTATCTTTGGGGTTGTTCTTTCAGAAATCTAGCATGCTGTCCTACTAGAAGGGTAGCACCATCAACATGTCTTAGAAGTTTGAGAGGAATATGGTGTCCTTGTGGCCACTCTGCCCTCCAGACCCCTTGCTTATTTCACTCAGGCATGGCTAGTCTGCACTTGGATGGTGTTTCCTGAAGCCCATGGGCTAAGGTAGTGTTAGTCTCTTTCTTCAACAACTGCTGTGTCTACCTCAGCTGCTTTCTTTGATAAATCTCTGTAGCAACAACATGTAGGAAACATGGGTTTCCGTTTGGCCACCGGTGACTCCCTGGCTAGTACCCTTAGCTTCCTCTGTGTTCTCCATAGGACATCTGAGATCCTTTGGATTTATTTATCTCAATCCTCTCAAAATTCAAGGAGCTAATGGGAAGCTGGCCTTTATTTTTCCTCACCCACTGAATGTTTTGACTTCAAATGCAGTTGATCCTCTTGGACCAAAAACAGACCCATGTGGTAAAGCCTCATGAATTCCCAAGCAGGCGGTGGGTAGACCCGACCATTTTGGGGCTTTTAGTTTTCACTCAGAGCTTTTCTTACTTGGCACAAAGTTGGGCATTGTGCTTCCTTGCCCAATTCCCTGATGTCCCTAGGCCTAGGCAGAAGTGAATAGACTTTTCCATTTCCTTTATATTATTAACCCATCACCACCACCATTAGAACACAGCTGTTTCCCAAGCTAGCCTTGAACTTACACAATGGTCGCCTTGAACTTGTAACTCTCCTGTATGTACTTCCTGACTATCTGGGGCTCTAGGCCTAGACCATCAGTCCTGGCTTATTTATTTTTGAGTAATTGCTCTATACCAAGGATATCTTGAGCACAAGGCATGTGAATGGTCAATACAAACATTGTCATTATTAACACTTTTGACTGCTTACTATGGCCAGACTCTGAGTGAAGGAAATTTTACATGCTTTATTATTATTATTATTTTTGCCTTGTCTTTCTGGTGATCCTGTAAACTAAATAGTATTCAAACCCCTCTTTTACTCATTTGGATCAAGACACAAATTAACAGTATATCTGCCTGTTTTTATGTGCCTCCTTTTAAAACATGTCAAGAAGGAAAGTGATAGAGTTCTTCATCTTTTCATCTGAATAGCAGAGGGCAGATTGTGAAGACTCGTCAAGGAGGGAGGCCAGGGGAAATTGAGTGACTGGAAAGGAAGACTGGTAAAGCTGAAGCAATCATCTCTTACTGTACACTATTGCCAGGAAACTGAACACTCAAGAATGAGCCACATTACCACATAGGCGGCCATCTTTTTACCTTTGCCCTTGGCATTCAGTCTCTTGGAATGTAGGCTTTCCCTGGGAAGATACTCCAGACAGACGTGAGTCATCCAGACACATACACACCTACTTCCAGCTCAGCGAGGTGCACCCAGAGTCCCCAGCTAGAGAAGAAAAAAATAGTCTTCAGCATCTCACCGGTCAGCTGAGGTGGCTGAATTTCCTTTCTCCCTCTTCTCTTTCTCAAGCTGACTGGCCAACAATTCCTCCAAAGCTTCTTGATCAATTGTCCAGTCCTCTGACCTTCATCCTCATGGTCTACAAACCACTTAAGGAACTCTCAAAGCACACTTTTGGTGCTGACCCCTGGACTTCCCCCTTTTCAGAGAATTCTCACTAACAGGGGTTTGGGGACTTCTGGGACTCCTCAAGGATCTCCTCTTCACCTGCATACATAATAACTCCATTGTAGCCTCCAGTAGGAAAAACCTTAGACAGTTTGTTGTTGTTGTTGTTGTCGTTTGTAATTTAAGTGGCATCTAGTGAGTTGTCCTCTCCTACTTGACTTTCTTTCATGGTACATTGACTCCCTCACTGGGGATTCAACGAAAGGCCCATAGCAGGCATTTTTTTTTCTCTTCTTGGTCCATTCACCTTTTCATACCCATTCCCCATTCTCTCCTTTCTCTTACTCTTCCCTACAACCTTCCAGCCTTAATCCCTTCTCCTTTCTCTCACATATTAACCCTCACTTTAATATAATTTTGCTGTATCATGTCTCCTCTGGAGGATAAGTTTGCAAGTCCTCCTCATAAAGTCACCACTCTGTGGCCTTGACACCTTTCCCATCAGCTGCTGCCCACACTCTCCCAGCTACAGTGGAACTGCTCCGTTCTGTAATCAGATAGTTGCAGCACTGCTTAACCATAGCAATCTTGAAGAAATTAACCATCAATGTGGAAAGAGCCTGGGGCAGCCAGAAGAATCCTGTCATTCTCTTGCATCTATAGTCTTTAAAGTAAGTTGAGATAGAAGTTTGTTTGGAAGTTTTATTTACAGACACTGATGCCTGATCCTGTGTCGTGTGTTTCCTCTGGATGCTTTTCTGCTAAAAGGTCTCAAAGGCCATTAATTAAGCCAAAGGTATCTACCTAATCTGGAACATACTTCAGTAATGTAATGTGAGTGTTTGGTCCAAGGCCAGGGTCTAGTACATTCTGTGAGGAATTTGAACTAAATGGATTATGCTTTATGACTTCACTGTGTCGATTTTTTTTTTCCATTCTCTATTTCAGTCAGAAACCTGGTCCTTTTTCATTTCTTCTGTCAAGTATGTTTACCTGGCTTATTTGTACAGTAGTTGAGAAAGCCTGGTCATTTAGAGAATGCTCATCTTTAAAAGCATGTTCCCCATTATCAGTATCTACTGAGCCAGGTCAACGAGGCCTGCTCTGTTCTTCTGCACATCTTTCACTATTCCTACTCAAGGTGGAATTTTTCCGTGAAGTGGTGGTGAGAATTGACTTCCCCTTAGTCTCCTAGATGAAATTCCCAGAGGGTTAGACTGACCTTTTGCTTAGCAGTGACTGGAGACGTTATTGCAGTAGTGAAGGGACTGCTGATCTAAGAAAGGAACAGGATTTTATAAGGAGATATCTTAAGACTTGTCATAGTATGAAGGGAATATGTCTTTTCCTTATCTATGGCAGTCTTTGTGACTTTGATCATTTCGATTTGATTCTGGAGCAAAAAGTTATATATTCTGCAGAGAATGTCCACTTCAAGAATAAATTGACTGTGTCATCAGCAACTCAAGGCTTTTATTCCTTGATCTTTTTCTGGTTGCTTGCATGGATCATCTTTTGGATAAACCTCTTGTGATGGATGTGTGAGATAAAGTTATTGGACGGAATACAAGACAGTGCCCTCTTTGGTTATCTGGTTTAGTTTGAGAAAGACGAGAGAGAGAGAGAGAGAGAGAGAGAGAGAGAAGAGAGAGAGTATTCTTAGAGAAGAAAACTTGGGAAACTTTGAACCGTTGTTATAAACTATTAAAATTACAATTCTCAAGCGAGATAAATGAAAGGTCCCTAGTTATTCTTCTGTTCTTTAGAGTGTAATCCTGAGTGCCATGAAAAATGTGGTAGACAGAAAGCAGAGACCCTCAGAGGTTAGCTTAGCTTCTGCAAGTTCACACTAGGGAGCTTGGGAGTCACTGGTAAAGCCCCAGATGCAATGGCTGACTCCAGATCTCATGCCCCTTTCAACTTGTGAATGACTCAAAGGTGATCGTGCCATCGCTCATACCAGACAGGCTGGGAAATAGAAGAGAAAAGGCTTAAATAGTAAGGCTCTTTATTTTTAGGGAAGATAACAGGAAAAGCAAGTGTGTTCACTAGCTTAAGCAGGAAACCTGGCTGTACTGCCAAGCTTGGAGGAAGGGTGTGTGTGTGTGTGTGTGTGTGTGAGAGAGAGAGAGAGAGAGACAGAGAGAGAGAGAGAGACAGAGACAGAGAGAGAGAGAGAGAGAGAGAGAGAGAGAGAGAGACAGAGAGACAGAGAGAGAGACAGAGACACAGAGACAGAGACAGAGAGACAGACAGAGACAGACAGAGAGACAGAGACAGAGAGAGACAGAGACAGTGGGAGGGAGTGAGAGAACATGTATATATGTTCATACAGACACACATATTTGTGTGCTCAGAACCAATAGCTTAGCTGCATCTCCCTGCCTGTCTGCCAAGGTCTCCACAGCTGGGTTCTGGAAAGCTGAGAGACATTAGCAAGGAGAGATTAAGAAAGACAGACCCCAGTAATTACTATAAAGACGGGATCATGTGTGTACTCTGAGGAGCCCAGATACCCGGGGCACCTATTATACATTGTGTGAAGCAGGAAGTAGATTACCTAATCTCAGTGTGTGGGGTCCTCAGTAGGCTGGGAACATGATCACACAGTCATTCAGAATGAGGGAGCTCGGCTTGATACTTTTTGCGTGTACTGTTTTTAGCTAAAAGTCAACCATTCCTCCATATCTGTACTCTGACCAGGAAAAAGCCTTGCCATTGCCACAAGCCTGGGCCACTGGTGTCACTGACGCGGCCATGCTCATGTCAACAATACACACTCCCTTGGGATTTCACTTTCCAAGCCTGGCTATAGGATTGACCCTCAGCCGGGAGCTAGGACCCTCACACCACTGTACTTCCAAGGACCTCTTTAGTGCAGCGGCTCTGCTCCCAGGTTTATACTGTGTTCCACAGCATTTCATCTGACTCTTAGATCTCCATTCTTCAGAAGATCCTTGTGTTTTCTCTGTGCTCAACCGTCAATGCTTTGGAAGGAACTTTGTGTAACTCATTCTCCAAATGTGCCAAATACCTCTGGTTGGGCACATATGAAATTAGGCAAGAGATGGGTTACTAACGTTGAGGAGCACCCCACTTAATACACTTAGCTATTACCATGGCCAAATCATAGATTAATGCAAAGTGAAGCATTCCTTTAACCTCCCCACCCCAGATATCTCACATCTCATCCCATGGCACTGTTCTTATCTCATTCTTAGCAGGCTTCTTTACCAATGATTTTGGGTCCCTTGTAATAATGTCTGGGAGAGAACATTGCTTCAGCTCACTGGCGCTATTAGAACTTATTTACTCAGTGTTTTGAGACCGTGCTGTATCCTCAGCTTTGAGACACCAAGCTGAACAAAATAGATATGCTCTCTGCTCCATGGACCTATAGGGTTATAGACACATGATAAAAAAATTCACAAGAGAATGTGTAGAGGTAACTTGTGTCACCATGGTATACTATGAGTGTTTGTGATAGGGCGTTCTATAAGGCCCTCTATAAAGCCTTCAAGCAGGCTTCTGTTGGGAGGTGTCACTATTGTTAAATATGAGGGACTTGCCCATAGCCAGTAATTGCAGTGTGAGTGCGGGTGTTATGTGGACATAGGGTAGCTCTGTATTCTCATTTAAACTACACTCTAAGAAGCACCATGGTTCCTTGCTTTCTCATTCTTCCTTCATCTCAGAAACCGCTAGATTTGCAGATTTTGACCTTCTGAAGATTTTCTAGATCAGTGTTTTTTTTTTTTTTTTCCTTCTGTAAGTGCCCTTGCAGGCCTGATGACTTGCCTGGACCACAGGTCTCTACCTTGATTTCCTACTCTAAGTTGGCCTTCTTCATAGCCCGGCGTGATCAAAATGAAACCCAAGTCCAACCACAGCATCTCTACAAAGTGCCTGCGGAAGCCGCAAGCTCAAGCTCAGGCCGCTGTGGTTTTGGCCTTGTCCACATCTCAAAGGCCCTCACTCACACGCTTCCAGCCTCACGGTCTATTTTGCAGAAATACTGAGCTGCTCTACCCAGTGAGTCTCAGACAGGGCACGTGTCATCAGTCAGTAGCCTGTGTGTCTTAGGGGACACTCCTTTATCAAGGACCCATTTGAGGCGTCTGTGTCGTTAACCTTTTGATGTGCAGTTTATGTGTCCATTACTACCCTTGTTGCATGTCCTGTATATCTTTTGAAAATATGGGTTAGTAGACTCCAAAAAGACTCATGGCCATGTAAAATTTTTGAGGCAGAAACGTTGGTAAATCAAGTCAGAATTAGCAACTTTATTAATGTAAACAGTAAGGAAAAATTCTAGAAAGTGGGGCACTTTGTCAAGCTGGATTTAAACTGATGTAGAGCGTTGTTTAAAGGGACCCCTCCCTGAGTTGAACAGAAACTCTAGGTAGTTTATTGTCTAACATGAAAACTGCCAAGTCAGGGCAGAAACTGTTGTTCTCTTTAAGGGCTTTTCTATAAAATGTTCAATAACGTGTAGTGAGTTAACAGAAGCCTTTTCACAAGAGCAAGGCCAAGTGATGTTCTTATATGATGAAGAAATCACATTGGCCTCTATTCGAGAGATTAAACTTGAGACAGAATCCTCAGTATCTATTCTGCTAAAACAAACAAACAAACAACAAACTAGAGAGGTAGCACATTGCTAAGAGTCAACTTCTTGTTTCTAATCAGGCAAGGGAGCAGGCTTACTCAAGAAGTTTATCCCTCCCGCCCCCCCCCAGTACCTAGTAGGGAGCATGGTTTCATATTTCCATTCAACTACTAATATTGTCTATCATTTCACACAATAGAAAGTAATAAGGTATTTCAGTAGACTATAAAAAAGAATTTTTCCCAAAGCCTGATAAAATAATACACAAGCTTAGAGCATTTGTTCAGTCTTCCAAGTGGACACAGTTTTCTGGCTTTTCACTAGATGCCAGTCAGCTGACTAGAGCCCTGAGAGTGGACTTCAGTCACATCTTTCTGTGGCTCTCCTTTCATCTGCTCATAGGAGTATCCAGCGTCACCTGGCTATGTGACCAGTGTGTGAACTCTTCTAGGAAGATGAGGGGGAAAGCCTATTTACCTCTGATAGGGCACCAAGGATCACCAAAGTATGATTCCACTGAAGTCCATCTTGGTGACCTAATGAATTGATTGTGCTTCCTTGAGCATGAGTGCGATTGCTAACAGAAGCAAGGGTGACCCCAAAGCAGTCTGTCATGTCACTGTAGTCATACTCAAGAGTGGGTGATGACCTCAAGGAAGCAACAGAATGAATGTTCTTTCTAGTTAGCCCTCATATCTCCCAGGTTCACTGGCAGTTGAAGAAGGGTAGGAGGGGGATAGCCAGAACCCAAGGCAAGAATTTTATGATTCTCCTGTCTTCACTTACTAGGAAGTGTCAATAGCTCCATTATCATAGACACCCCCAACCCCCTGCTATCACTATATTGTTTTATTGATTAGTGACCATGCCTGCTCTCCAACATGGCATCATGTTGTGCCCAGGAGAAAAAAAAATACCATACAGCAGTTATCAAATATAAAGTTGTACTATCATTTCAGATGACTTAAAATTATGAGGCAGAATTTTAAAATCTAGAAATAAAAAATATATATATTATTTACTTCTCCAGATCTGTAACAAAATACCTAAGATAATCAACTTTAAAAGAAGAAGGGTTTGAGTTGGGGCTATAGCTCAATGATAGAGTTCTTGTCTAGCATGTTCAATCTCCAGAACCATCTTTTAAGAAGGAAAGGAAAGAAGAAAAGGAGGAAAAGTAGGTTTAGCTCATAGTTCTGAAGGGTTTTTTCTTTGGCTGCTCAGTTGTGTTGCTGTGCCCTACAGTGAGGCTGCACATCATGGAGGGAGATGATGATGTAAGCAAACTGCAAGGGAGGGAGGGAGGACAGGGGAGGGAAAGAGAAGAAGGAAGAAAGGGGGACGAAGAGGGGGAAAGGCAGAGGAGGGGAAGGGAGGGGGAGAGAAGGGGAGGAGAGGAGAATGTGATTGTGTCACTCTGTCTGCTTTTGTGATAAGGAACCTGGTCCCACAGTAACAGTCATTATGCACAGGGCTAAGTCCATATTACACAGGAAAACTCTCAAAGGTTCTGTTTCTTGATACCTTTACATCTGTGATTGTTTCCAATACATGATGAGCTTTGGTAAATACATTTGAACTATAACACTCACAGCTCTGTGCTGCCCAGAAAATCAGCCTTGCAGCTTGAGGGAAATGAAGGATCCTGGGGATCCTCCTCGATAGACCTTCGTCTAGTCTTTCTCTTATTAATGCCACTGTCCCTCCAATTCCAAGGTACCATTAACACTTAAAACTTGACAAGTCTAGATTAGCCAGATGGTTTCTGGTTTCACACACACACACACACACACACACACACACACACACACATACACACACACACACACACACACACCTCCCATGGCCAGATTATTGCTTGGCTTTTGGGGCATACATTATGTGTTTCCTTTTGCTCTTGTTTTGCATGTATTTAATTTTTGTGAGTTTCCATAATAAGTAGAGCTAAATGGCTTCAAGCTTTCCCCTTTAATAGGAAAACACCATTGCTTTACACTTCTATTTTTATTTTGTCTTAGCAAGTAGTATCTTTCGTGTTATCTTTTATGAATTTGAAATATGTCCTTTTCTTTATCATATGTTTTTTCAAACTCTCTGTAGATTTATATCCTTTTAGTTACTTCTTATATGTAAATAGATCTTGTACATATTAAATTAAGGAGAATTTTTTTTCAAGCAGTTTTAAGTTCATAGAAAAACCGAGGCGTAGGTAAGAGAGTTAATTCCCCTCTGCACATCCTCCCTAAGGCGTTCCTGTCACTTGGGCACACGTAGTCTTCTCCCATGAGCATCCCTGACCAAGGCAGTGTGTGTTTCAGTTTCTGAGTTATTCAATGGCTCATTTCATCAAGCTAAGTCTCCAGTTTATAATAGGGTACAGTATTATTTGTGTTTGACATTCTCTAGGGTTTGACTAATGTATGGTGATATAAATAAGTCATTATGGTAGAATCCAGCAGTTTCACTTTCCTAAAACTCCTCTGTCCTCTGAGGCCACACCCACCGCTGAGGAGCTGTTGGCCGCTGGTAACTGTTGGGGGAGGAACAGTCAGTTTTCCTCAGGGCTATGGCTCCTGGCTTACTCCTGGATGCAGTAAATGGCCCCACACCTATGCATACGGGTAGCCTGAATTAGACTCAGTGAGAGAGAGGGCATACTGTTGAGTGAGGAAGAGAGAGGAGTCTAGGGGGTATAAAGGCAGGAGTAGGTAGATATGATCAAACTGTGTAGTGTGCGTGTATGAAATTCTCAAAGACTAATAATTGTTTTAAAATTATTTTATTCTCTTTTCTCTTTTTACTTTCTGGCCATGAGCAGTTTCCCTATACAGCACACCTCTGGCATTATATGCTGTCTCCTTATAGACCCCAAACCGTCAGACCAACTGATCTGGATTAAAACCTCTGAAACCATGAGACAAAATAAAGCTTTTCTTTTTATAAGCTGATTATCTCAGGTTTTTTGTATGGTATAGAAGCTGACACAGCACTGAGTAATAGTCCATTGCCTTCAATGTGCCTCACCACAGCTCTTTATGACTGAAGAAAATCTTGGTAGCTTGCATGGTTTGGCAGTTACAAGAAAACCGCTATAAAACATTGATTGCAGATTTATGTTTTCAATTATCTGGGTAAATATCAAATAACAGTTGCTAGATTATATGGTAAGGACTTAATTCTTATTATTTTGCACATTTGGGTATGTTGTCTGCATGTGTCTGTGCACCACGTCATGCTCTGTTCTCAGAGGCCAAATGATGATGTCAGATCTCCCAGGATTTGGAGTTACCGAGGGTTGTGTGCTGTCACATGGGTGCTGGAGATAGAACCTGGGTCCCTGGCTTTACACAGAGCTCTAAGGCACACCACCATCGCTCCAGGCCCTAGAACTTCAGTGCTATGAGAAACCATGACGCTGTCTTCCAGAGTGGTCATACTGTTTTGTTTTCTTACCAGTGGCAAGCATTCTTGTGCATCCTCTCCGACATTTGATGTTAATTGGTGTTTAAAATTTCCAGTCAGTGTGTGGTGCTCCTTGTTTTGTTGTACATCTCCCGCGATGTCTGACACTGGCCTCTTTTTGTACACTTGCTCACCATGGTTATAGGTAATCTTTTGGTGAAGGATCTGAGTTCTCCTACTTTTCAAATAAAATTGTGTCTTTTTAAGATTACTGAATAATGGTCCTTCATAAAATCGCTCTTTCGAGAACATTTTTCTCCCAGACTATGTCCAGTATTGAGAAATCAGCACAGAATATGACCAAATCCCACAATTAAGGGTGTCCATGCGTCTTAAACATTTGCTGCTCCAAATGAATTAATCTACAAACCAATGGTGATTGTTCAACATTCCGTTTTATGAAACTCCATGATATTAAATCTTTCTGTTGCTCCTATTCATGAATCATTTGTGAATAATACTGCCTGAGGATTTTTTTTTGTGCAAAGAATTTCAGAAAAATTCTCAATTTATAAAGATATTTTCTCTAAGAAAATAACTTGTTGAATAAGCAGCAATTTTTTAAAGCTGCTGATGGCTCAGGGAAGTCTTAAATCAGACTCTAAAATTAAGCCAGTTATGGGGAAGATTTGAAGGAGATAGTCTCTTTCCACAGATAATTTTATTTCATGGGTAAAAATGAACTTTGCAGAAAAGAGTGAAAGCTGATTTAGAGCTAGTTTTATAAGCCATCTTTACTGAACTGATGTTGAGTGCTTTTGATCTTGAGAGATGAGCTAAACAAAGTCAAAATACCTTAAAGCTGTTATAAATCTGTAAAGTATTTTAAAATCAGCTATAAATCTTAATCATAATCCCCACCCCTGAGATACATATTTGGGGAACCAAGATGTAAGGTAGGCATTTAAGTGTGTACATTTGTGAGTGTGTATGTGACTATGTGTGTAAATCTGTATGTCAGTATGTCAGTGTGTATGTCAGTATGTATGTATGTATGTCAGTATGTATGTACAGGATTCCAGAGCAAGACAAGGCCTAGAAAAATACTGCTTTGTGTATGAAATCACCAATAAGAGTCCCTTCAAGGCTAGCTCTGGATCGCTTTGCTATGCTCCCATTCATCTCTAAGTTATCAAACCTGATAACATTTTAAGAAGCAAACATGTTAAGAAAATATATAAATGTAACTGTGTAAACAGGGCTGAAACATGGAGAAAGAATATCATGGTTACGGTGGAGGCTGTTGAGCTAACTTGTCTGTAGCTATGGACAGGCAAACACAGATACCTCCTTAATAGACCCCTTGGCTCCTTCACGAATGCTTTGTAAAAATACACCTCCCAAATGAACTTATCTTTCCTTCTCTCCACGTTGGGTTACTCTCTCTTCTTTTTCTGTTTAAATATACAGGTAATCAAGTAATATATAATTTAACAATTGAAGAAATAAGCATTTTTTGGTGTAATCTACTGATGGATTTTATAAAAGTATGGTCTTGCTGGTTTCTAAGATATCTCCTTGAGGCAATGGCTTGCAATGGATGCATTGACTCCTTAAACCAGTGTCATGCCTACTCCCTCGGCCCCTTTAACTCTAGTTAATAACTGTTTGCTACAGAAGGACAGGTCAGTGATCCTGTTCTATACCTTTTTGAATGTACTTTTAAAGAAGGGAGGAATAAAAGGAAGAGATAAGTATACATACCAGCCATTAGTCATGCACATAGATTCTACATATATGTGTATATCCATCTAGATATATGCATATATGTAAATAGACATAGATGTACATGTATAATGCACATATATCATGTGTGAGTATGTGGTTATGTGGTTGAT
The DNA here is from genome assembly GCF_011064425.1 of Rattus rattus. NCBI lineage: Eukaryota > Metazoa > Chordata > Mammalia > Rodentia > Muridae > Rattus > Rattus rattus. The sequence continues at coordinate 129,728,081 of NC_046159.1, forward strand.
TTGTATGTGTGAGCATCTTCCCAGATGTTCTCTGAGATGGCCATGAAATACTTTGACTCTGATAATAACTAGCATACCTACACCCGAGGGCTTTGGCTCTACATACTAAATCCTCCACTAAAAGAATGAGGGATCTTGGCAAAATGGCTATGTTCAAGGTTGGCACAGGGCAGGGCTGGAACACTTTGTTATATGGGAACCTCAGGAAATATTTAAGGAATAACAGGGTGGCACAGAGCCAGTCTGAAGGACATTGCTAGCCAATTATAGGATAATTTAAGAACTAATTATAATGCGAAATAATGATTGTAAGTGTAAAACCATGAGCAACCACACACTGCTCTGATACAGAGAAGACAAAAATGCGTCTGTAGAAAATGCTAAAAGGAATGCTGGAGTTAGGGACATTGGTTCCATGTTCTACTGATGTGAAGAAATCCTTTCCACAGCAACTCCTATAAAAGAAGCCATTGTTTAAAATTTCAGAGACTTAGTCCACTATCATCATGGTGGGGAGCATGGCAGCACACAGGCAGACATGGTGCTGGAGAAGGAGCTGAGAGGTCTGCATTCAGACCCACAGGCAGCAGGAAGAGAGAGAGCCACTGGGCCTGTCTTGAGCTTGTGAAACCTTAAAGCCCACCGCCAATGACATACTTGCTCCAACACGGGCAACCTCCTAGTCCTTTCAAATAGTACCACTCCCTGGGTGACCAGGCATTCAAGTCTATGAGCCTACAGGGGACATTGTTGGTCAAAGCACCATGGGGGGGGGAGGCAGGAGTCACAAACTATTATAAGGGTAATTGATTTAGACAAAAATCATAAATAAATGTTTAATAAATTGTAGCTGTACATTGGATTGAAGTATATGATTGTGTGCCCCGTATATAAAGTGCCTGCCAACCTGAGTTTGATTTCTGGGACCCCCACAGTGGATGAAGAGAATCAATTTCTGCTGGATATACTCTAATCTCCATGTGTGACAGATCAAACACATGCATGTATGACAAACACACACACACACACACACACACACACACACACACACACACATTCTACATGGAGTGGGGGGAAAGGAAGGGTATAAGAAGGAAGGAGAATGTCTGTGCAAAGACAGAACCAGGAGATGATTTAGATTACAGTCTGAAAAATGGTAATGGTGTGTGAGCTCAGATTTTTCTTTTGCTATGAAAGATGTTATCAAGCCAGTTTTTAAGTCACAATAAAATGTACAGATTAGGTAAATTCTCATTGTTAATTTACTGATTTAATATATGTGCAGTTTAATCATTACTTGTATAAAGGGATTTCTTAGTTTTAGGAAATACACAATGAAATATTTAGAAATAAAGGAACCTAGGAATTTGAATTTCTGAAATACTTTTAGGGAATGTAGGAAATAATGGATCCCATGGTGTGCCCATGTCATGCTTTGCTTATCTACTCCCCACCCCCATCATCCTTCCTTGTCTTCCTCCTCTCCCAAATAGTCCTTACTCTGCTTTCATGCTATCTTGGTGACTTTTCTATTGCTGTGATGAGTCGTCATGACCAAGGCGACTTGTAAAAGAGAACATTTAATTTGGGGACTCATGGTGCTGGAGAACTCGAGTCCATGACCACCATGGCAGTTGCATTGCAGCAAGCAGGCAGGCAGGCATGGTACTGGAGCAGTAGATGAGTACATGAGACAACAACCGCAAAACAGAGAAACAGGGGATAGGAGAGAGTAAGGGAGGGGAGCAGAGGATAGGAGAGAAGGGAAAGGGAGGAGAGGGAAGTGGAGGGGAGGGGAGGGAAGGGGAAAAGGGACAGAGAAGAGAGGAGAGGAGACAGGAGGGGAGGGGACCATCTGGGAACAGCATGAACTTTTGAATCCTTAAACCCCACCTCCGGTGACACACCTCATCAAGTAAGGCCACACCTCCTAATCCTACCCAAACAGTTCCACCCACGGGTAAACAAGCATTTAAACATATCCCATGGGGACCATTCTCAATCACATCATGACACATGCCTTATAGCTATTATTAGTCTAGATTCCACATTTGGGAGGAAACATCCAGTATGTCTTCCTTTTCCTCCATAATTCATTCACCCACTGTTGATTGACTGATTTGAGAGGGGTTGGTAGTTAATCATTAATTCTTTTTTTTTTTTTCTTTTTTTCGGAGCTGGGGATAGAACCCAGGGCCTTGTGCTTGCTAGGCAAGCGCTCTACCACTGAGCTAAATCCCCGACCCCTTAATCATTAATTCTTTATAGATTCTAAATATCAAACCCCTACAGATGTATGGTGAGCAGGTCCCCATCCTGCAGGCTGTCTCTTCACTCGACCATCGTAATTCTTGCTTTTTGTTCTCTGAATTATTAGCGTCGTCTAGGAAGTCTTTGCTTTTCCTATATCTTGAAATATGTTCCATTTTCTTGTCCAGCAGTTTCGAAGTCTCAGGTTTTCCCGTAGGTCTTTGGTTTTTGTATTTATTACTGTATAGAGTTAGAGACAGGGGCCTAGTTTTATTCTTTTGTATAGGGATATCCACATTTCCCCAGTGCTGTTTGTTGTTCAGGGCCTGTGTTGCAATTCGGGTGACTGTAGCCAGGTGATTTTATTTCTGTTGTACTCATTGGCTGTTCTTGTTTGAAACCTCACTGTCTTGAGTCTATTTCTCTAGGCATTTTTGAAACACCACCACCAAAACGGCCCATTAATCTCTACTCACAGTGCTCAAAAGCTTGCCTAACCTGCATCTCCAAAACTTTCCACATTCTGAACCGGTTCCAAAGGTCACAGTAACAGTACCAGTCTTGGTATGCTCTGCATTCCTTCCTTTCTGCTTCACTATGGCAACCATAATTGATGGAAGCAAACTGAAGAGAGTTTTACTTTGGTTCATAGGTCATAGGGTAGGGTATACTCCATCATGGCAGAGAATGCAAAGCTGCTAGGGGTTTCTCAGTCTGAGTGGCCCGACCTCAGGTGCTGCTTCTCAGGCTTGTCTGATAAAGAAGCAGAGAACTTAGCCTGGAGCCGGAAGTGGTCACCACCTTCTAGTCTTGCCTCAGCATCTCTTATCTCTTAACCAGGACACAGTGTGACAGGTTCTACAACTGTCCAGATAGCTGGGGGCCAAGTGTTCAAATACATGAGCCTACGAGAGGAATTTAGTTCAAACTATAAAAGTTTATGTGCCTGGTTTTGAGGCAGTATCCTGCTAATTTTGTTACTGTGGCTGTGTGGAATAATTTGAAAGGAGGTATTACAATAACTCTGGCATGTTGCCGTAAAAATAAAAAAAGGGTGGAATGGCTCCCATCCCTTGCTAATTCTGGCTCCAGCAGGCCATTGAAGCTAGTGCTAATTTATCTCAGCAGCTCCACACTGCCCCCATGTACTTTCTGATCGAGGCAGCAATCTCTCTAACCATCTAGTTCCCAAGGCTTGTCACTGGCTCGCCAGTTTCATACAGAGACCACCTATCTTATGGCCCCTTTAAGGTGGACTCCGCTCACATCTCTAGCATCCACCCCCTGGTCCCACGGTGGCTACCCTCTCATAACTCTCTGCCACTGCTCTGTTTGCATTCCCAACATCCTCCCCCTAATAGTTATGGTGTAAACTCCCGACAACCCGTTAAAATCAAGACTCAACAAACTGTAACCCAACAATCAGATTTATATGTTAAATTCTCAATCCACAATACATCCACACAATAAACTCACAACTAATTGATAAGGATATAAGCTGCCCACCTAGATAAGTTAAATTTGCCTACAGAAATCCATCCCAACTACCTTAGCAATCCAAGACCACCCAAATCTGAGTCATCCTTCTCCGTCTCCATCTTGATTCCTCTCCTTCTCCTCTCCCACCTTACAAAAGCCTCGTCCCCGCCTCATTTTTTTTACTGTCCAATCATGGCCTTGACCTAACTTGTGCCAGCCCTCACCTGCATATAGACATCAACCTAAAACTCTGGCATTGTTTCCTACTGGTGGATTTATTTTTTGTAGGGTATTGTGTCCTAATATGAATGTCAGGATTTTTTTTCAATTTGCTTTAAAAAAAGAACTATCTATTTTATGTATGTAAGAACACTGTAGCTCTCTTCAAACATACTAGAATAGGGTATCAGATCTTATTATAGATGGTTGTAAGCCACCATGTGGTTGCTGGTAATTGAACTCAGAACCTCTGGAAGAGCAGTCAGAGCTCTTACCCACTGAGCCATCTCCAGCCCCTGCTTTTTTTTGTTTATTTGTTTGTTTTTTAATAATTGACTTTTCATGCCTATAAAGAATGTCGTTGCACTTTTGGTAGGGATTACATTAAATCTGTAGATCCCTTTTAGTAATGTAGCTAACTTTACATAATTAGTTGTAGCATAAATATGAAAGTCGTTTGATCTTCTACTGTCGTCTTCAATTGCTCTTTGACAGCTTCAAACTATTTTGTTTTGATTTACTCCTAGATGTTTTATTTAACTTTATTTTTTAAGCCATTATGAAAAAGATCGTTTTCACCCCCTCTCTTTTTCATCGTGTTGATTACTGTTATGTAGAAAAACTACCGATGTTTTTAATGGTAATTTGGTATCCTGTTAAAAGAATTTTCTGACTGAGTCTTTTAGGGTTATTTAAATATAAAGTCATATCATCTACAGGGAAAATGTGACTTCCTGTTTGTATATCTTGTGTATTTATCTTTCCTTATTTTGCTAAATTCTGAAGAACTACACTGAATAAAAATGTTTCCACTTATCTTATCCCCGGCTTCAGAAGAAATTATTTGAGTTTTTGCAACTTTTAAATTATTCAGAATTCCCACTCTTCTCACTCTGTGTTTAGATAAGGAAATGACCAATGTACTGAATGTACCCATTTTAAAAGCAGGGAGGAAGGTATCCAGGGACACAAAGAATTCTTCCATCCCCTCTGGAAGTCTGAAATCATGTTTGATGACCTCATGGGGTGAATTTTAAAATATTCCTTTTAATATTTGAGTTCAGGAAATAAGCATTCGACACACAAAAGAATAAAAGCAATTGATATTAAAGTTGTTAGAAGATAGTGCATTAATACAGAATCCGGCAGTATTATAAAATACAACACTGTATTCACACTGTAAGCATTGTGATATAGTTTTACTGGTGTGTTGACATAGCTCTTTGCAAGTTTGGTGAGTCTTGGCGCACATCTTTCAGACCCAGTGCTAAGAGTGGATGGTGTCAGTCGTATTATACACCCATGTAATGATCTCGCAGGGTAAGTTAGGGTGGAGGGCAGATGGCAGCTATAATCCTGAATGCACACTGGAGTCACACAATGGTTCCTCACATCTGCGGGCTGTTCTGTGACTATGGAGTAAACAACGCTGACGGCCATTTCGTCATCGGCATACTGGAGTCATGTCCCTGAGGATTCCCAGAGCAGTAAAAATTTAGAAGCTAAATGTTTAACTTTCCAGAATGTTTAACTTTCCTGCACTAGACAAAGCAAGACTCGCAGAAGCAAACTTCCTTGTTCACTAAACAGTCAGCCCAGAAATTGAGAGATCACACATGCAACTGTGAACTTTGCACCGTTGGACGTATAAACTTCGAGAGCCAAAAATAGGCTCTTCTCCTGATCCAAGAGCCTCCATTTCTAACGACAAACGTATGGTGGTTAAAGCCATTTGAATGTTAGGGTTCATGCCTTCTTTGTCCCTTTGCCTGTGGCTGAGCTGGTTTAAGTCTGTTTGAACCAGGGAGAAGAAACACATTGCCTGCCTCTTTAGGGTTTTCAGAGACATCCAAAGAAAGGTACTAAATAACCAGTCCTGTTAGGTTTCAGAATCCTCCAGGGGGCACCAGAACATTCCAGTGTAGTTGACCATATTTCATTAAATCCAGAAAGGCTAACTGTGTTGCCTTATTGTAATCGGTTCCCTATGGTAACTTCTTCAGTTCTGTTGACATTTCTTCTCCTGTGTTCACTTTAAACAGCATTTTTGAGTCTATGGAATATTTCTGCCTCTCTGAAGAGGAGGAGGAGGAAGAAGGAAAAGTTCATCCCTTGCATGAGCCCTAAGAAACTGGAGCCATTTCTCCTCTGGGCAGATGCAAAGGCTCTCAGCCCACTCTGAGGGAAGGATTTTCCAAATGTTCCTAATCTTGCTGGGGAGAAAAAGTTGAGGAAACTGAGAATTCCATTCCCATCCTCAGCCTAATACTGAGCATAAGCTACCCTGTTATTATCATTATTAATAATAAACACGGTAAAGTCAGACAGGCATTCACAGGAGAGGTTTTTTTTTTTTTTTTTTTATGAATTTTGTGCAAAAAGTAAAGGGTTGCCTGGCTACTGCATAATATTACTCCGTTCTGGTCCAGGAGTACAGAATTCCAGCAGGCCTCCCGAGCCTGGCCCTCCAATTAGTGGCTACTTCATTACGAATAAAGAACCCTCATTACTGTGGGCCTTCAAGTGAAATAGGATCCCGTACCTCTTGAAATCCGGCTTTCTAAGTACAGACAGTTCCCAACTTACAAACAATCCACTTAAGAACCACCAAGGCATTCAGAGGCTGCTGGAGCCTCCTGCAGCTGCTGCCCCGGGCCCCCTGCCCAGCCCCCCTACCCGGCCCCGCCTGCTCTCCTGGTCTGCTCCAGGCAGATCCGCCCACCCCCCTGCAGAGCCAGCTGCCCACCTGCCCTTCGGACTGAATCTCTAGCAGGGGGATTCAGGGAGGCCTCCGAGCTACCGCTGGTTTTATAGTTGAGCTCAGCTTTGGGGTAAATAAGCTTTTGTGGCCTGGCCTGGGAAACGAACCATCATAAAAAGAGAGAGAGAGAGGAGGAGGAGGAGGAAAAATTGCATCCATGGGAAAATGTATTTTGCATTCCCAACAACCAGCTGACAGATGACTGTGAGAAGGACTTGTCTGTCTTCTGGCTTCTCACAGCGGGAGAAGGAGAAGGGCCCTACTGTCCCGGGTTCTGGGTCCAGCTCTAGCACTACACTCGCTGTTGGGCCTCAACAAACCCTTTAGTCCCTGTGGATCGATCTCCCATCATGTGTTAAATAGGGTTGGTGTGAATAAGTCACAAGCCTCTGTCTGGTATAATGACTTCAGTTGATCAGGCTGTGCTCCCATCTCTTTCTTCCTTTCATTCCTTCCTTCGTCCACCCATTCAGAGACATTTTGCTCAAAGCCCTTCCATTGTGCGGGGTTCCGGGCAGAGTGTGGAGGATACAGTCGAACACGGCTGATGGCAGCCCTCAATGGGTTCAGTGTTCAGTGGGAGAGACACACGTCTACGCCAACGCTTAAGAACCAAGTGCTGTGACTGAAAGGAGCACCAGCTACTGTGGCCCATTCACTCTGGTTTTTATCTTAATCATCTGCCCCCAGAGTTATGAACACGGATTCACTGAGAAGCCCGGCTTCTGCATCTGTCCTAATGGCTGCTTTCCTTAGGCCTCCGACCTTCCTCCCTGTATCACTGGAAAAGCACATACAGGAGAACTTCCCACCAAATTACTAGTACTCCGTCTTCTTCCATGCCCTGGGAAAGCATAGCACACCATGCATCTTCCTCTCCCAAGGCCCTTTCTCTGCCTAAGGAACTCTGGATTGTCTTTGGATTGACAGAAACTCTGGTGTTCGTTGTTCTTAAAAAAAAAATACTGAGCTGGGTGTGGTGTTTTATATCTGTAATCCCAACACTTTAGCAGTCATGCAAGAGGGTTAGAGTGAGGTAGAAACTAGCTTGGGGCTACAATTTCAGTCCAGCCAGAGTGAGACCCTGTCTCAGACAATGACAACAAATTTCTGTGTCCCCAAATGTTTCTAGATACATACACATATCCTGTTGCCCATATGAATCTCTCTCTATTCTATTCCTACACCTACCCCTCACTTGCCACTAAAATTAGTACACCTATGGGGAATTGTCACAGGTCTGTGTGTCATTTGGAAGTGACATAGCACAGTGGAGCAGCTCTGAGCTCTGCCTTGATGCCAAACATTCGACATTATGTCATTATGAAAGTTCCTGAGCAAGGAAGTGGCCACAGGGGAGGGGTTTGGAGGACGGTTGCTTTGGTAGCCCCAGGTATGGTGCTTTAAGACTGCAGAAGAGCGATGGTGTGTAGGAGACACGTTGCTGGCAGAGATAATAAAATGTAGAGCTCAATGACATGTGTCATTGTAACAGAATGGTCTAGCTTACGTGCCCATCAGTACAAGCAGTTTGATGCTTAGAACTGGAAATAATACCTCAGTGAGTTGGGGAACGAGTAGGTAGGTAGGTGGATGGATGGATGGATGGATAAAGGGATGGGTGGGTAGAGAGACGGGGGATGGATAGATATAGTCAGACAGTTTGCTTTAATGTTCTATTTCAGTCTGTTCTGTGCTTTAATTAAATGTATGGTGTGTGTGGGTTTGTGTGCAAGAGTGCAGGCTCCTCAGAGGCCAGAAGAGGATGTTGGAGCCCCTGGTGCCAGAGTTACTGGTAACTGAGCCACCTGGTATTGGTGCTTGGCGAACTCAGATCCTCTCTGAGAGGAAGACGTGCACTTAGCTGCTGACCCATCTCTCCAGCCCGTCTGCTCAAGTCTTCAATTCTCTTAAGAAACTAAAACGGAATTTTTAAAATATCCCTTTTCTTGCTCTTCTTTTTGTATCTTAAAAAAAAAATCCAAAATCATGTTAAAAGTAAGCAGGCTTCTTTTCATCTCCCGTCTATGTGCCTGAACTCCTAGGCACACAAGGTTTCAATCAACAATAGGTCATTAGATATTATTCCAAGTGTAAATTATTCTTGCAGCACTAAATGTATTCTAGGGGGATTATTTATAAGTGGCCTTGGAAGTGAGAAAGCTGTCTTGTGACTTTAAACTGTAATCTATTTCCCTGAGGAGTGTGGGTAAAGCAAGCCCGGTTTCCACCACCTGTTTCTGTTGTAGTTCTTGACAAAATGACTAGTCGCGTGAATTCAGCTGTTATTTTGAAATCGATAGTAGAGCCCTTTCTCTGTTGAGGACACTGTCTTATTGATATAGGGTTCAGCTGGAGCAGACGGCCGTATGTTTGCCTTCTCCCGAGTCTTCCTGGAGCCTGAAAATATATACATCTGTAACCTAAAGCCCAAGATTGCTCTACAGAAATAGGATGGGGCATGCATTTCTCTAGGAACCTAAACATTCAAAGTGCACCTGAGCGCCTTCCAATTTGGGTCCCACTTATACCAACAGAATGTATGGCGATTCTGACCTTGGTTGTAGAGGTTAAAAGCCTATGGGTTTCTGAATGCAGGGAATGCTAGAAAATTAACTAGCTCTTCTTATTTTACTAGTAAGAAGAATATCTTAATAAATACTCGTGAAAAGTTTGTTAGTGATACTATAGCCAATAGTGACAAACAGGTTTGTACGTCTCACGGTTATTACCATCTGAGGATGGTTTCTCAGTGCATCTTTGTGCTGTTTGCTCTCACGTAGCTAATGTTCTCATCAGTGTGACATTTCCACGGGAGCAAGGACCCATGCCTTATGCATAGCTTTTAGATGTTTTTGACCTTCGTAACTACCTGTACTGGTAGGCGTGGCTGCCTTTTAAGGTGGTAAGTACAAGTGCTTGAGATTAAACCCACATAACAGCACCAAATAAGCCTTTGTAAGGAAGCTTCTCAAATAGCTTTATCTCTTGTCTCCTGTCGATAGTGAAGATTCAGAAAAGTTAATTCAACAAAGGCTGTGAAGCTAGGGAACCTCATCTGGGCATAGAACCCAGCCCTTTTAGCCCTCAAGTTGCCCTTTCTAGCCCAGCACATTGCCACAGGGGTTAATACCTCTTCGTTGGATATTTAAATTATATCAATGTAATTCCACAGAAGCCTTCTCCTCTGCAGAGCAGATTACTTGTTACAGTTTCAAGGCAGTAGTGACAGAGTGTAGCATAAAAGATTCCTCTGGAACGGTGCAAATGTTCTACATGTTTCTGAGTGATAGGTGTGTGTGTGTGTGTGTGTGTGTGTGTGTGTGTGTGTGTGTGTGTGTGTGTGCATGCACACCGCGTGGACATTTAAAAGTTCATAGAACTATAAACATCATAGTTTGTTAGTTTTACCTCAGTAAGATCAGTTTAAAACTAACTGAAGGTTTGAGAGAAACAGTGGAACAAATTGAGTTTTAAGAGCAGGATTATTTAGAAGCTCTCAGAAAAAGACCCTGTGTCTGGTGGTGTCTTTGGTGTTTCCTTAAGCACCATTTTTATTTCTCTGCCATTTTGTGTGTATAACGTTTAGACCTAAATATTAGAAGACCTTGTCTCTGTACAGTGTAGAAAAGACACCTCAGCTTTCCAAGGAATCTGCATAGCATTGGGAAGCTAGTTTGTGGAGGCAAAATAACACACTCAGCAGCAGACGTTCACTAGGGAGACATCTAAGACTTCTTGGTCGGAAGATTGTGATCAAAAAATACAACGAAGAACCTTCTTTTTTATATAATTTTTAAAGAATTATTTATTTATCTTATGCATATGAGTGCACTGTAGCTGTCCTTAGACACACCAGAAGAGGGCGTCAGATCTCATTACAGATGGTTGTGAGCCACCATGTGGTTGCTGGGAATTGAACTCAGGACCTCTGGAAGAGCAGTCAGTGCTCTTAACCACTGAGCCACCTCTCCAGCTGCCAACTGGAGAACTTTCTAATACTTCATTGTTTTCAGTTCCATCCCCGCCACATTCTCTCCAATAGTTGTACAACATTTCTAACTTTCAGTGGCATTAAAATGAGCGAGGCAAGATCTTGAACACATCAGTGATTTTTGATATTTCGTAAATCACCCAGTGTTGATAACATCGTTATTATTGTTATTCTTGATAATATTGTTATTGTTGCTTACACAAGGGGTGAACAGAATAAATCTTTGGATAGTTGTCAATTTTCTTATGCTACGGTTCATTGAACTCTAACCCAAACTCTAACCCACGTCTAACGTTATGTCTAGAATCTGAAGTCTTTTGATTGTCTCTTAGCCCTATCCCTGCATTATTAGGATAGACTAAACTTGATTATGGCACAGAAAGATACCCAAAATAGTCTAAGGACAGTGTCTAGGTCAGAAGAGCGTCTTTCCATCAAAAAGTCAATGCACCCAAGCAAGCAGCCGCTTTGTAGTCCTGGACACTCACCTTCTGTTTTTGGCTGGATGCCACACCCATTTTTCAGGTGAGGGGAACACAACTCTTACAGACCACACCTAGACATGATGATAGACTTACCACCTCTCTCCATTCTGTTGGAGAAACTTTAGGGGCTACACTAATTTTTGAGAGAGTCTAAGAAGATACAGAAGAAAGATAGGGTTCCAGAGAACAGTTAACTACCTCAGCCGCAGAAGAACTTTCTTATCCTAGAGAGAGGCCAGTGATGTCGGACCTGTGCTGTCAGAGGAGTGATTGATGATCAAGACATTATGGATTGAGTGTGTACAAATGATGTAACCCAACTGTTCCATGGCTGCTGACCTACAACAAACTAGACCGTAACAATTTCCAGCAGGATGGAGGAGCCCTCTCCCCAATTCCTAAGAGGAGACATTGTATAGCAAATAAAGTCCCCCAGGAGGAAGCATGCTCTGCAGAGCAGCACACCATCATACATTGGATGACTTGTCTGTGAGAAGTGGCAGTTACGAACAGTAAGTGGCCGTCAACGAGCATAGTACATCATGGTGTAAAGCACAGACACGTTTAGTGCAGCCAAGGAGTAGGAGCAAATTATTTAACGTTTCACAGGACACAGGTTTGAATAAATGATAGAACTAGAAGAAAAGGAAATAATGACATAATTTTAAAAAGGGGCCTGGGACATGGCTCAGCAGTGTTTTCCATGTATGCCTTGGAGGTGTGAGTTCCATTCCTGGAACCCACGAAAAGGAGGAAGAGGAGACTCAACTCTACAGCCCTGTCCTCTGATGTCTACCTGTGCATGGGACATGCATACATACCCCAGTGACTCACACTCATTTTAAAAACATGTTAAAAATTGCAGCAGAATGATCAGATAAAAGGAAGTATTGGCCTCTGCCATCTTCTGATTGGTATTCTTCTCGGATTAGAGAGAAATTGGTAACGCTGGCACTCCGCCTTCAGTCGTGTGGCCCGAGGTCAAACTTTCACCAGTGATTTGAAAGAGGAAGTGGATCCTGTCAGTTAAGTTTTCTGATGACAGAATTGGTTTCTTAAGTTAAAAACCAAAAACAAGGCGGGGGGTGGGGGAGGAATCACCAGCCCAGTAAACATTAAGGGCATTAGGATGTGAGGGCTAGCCTCATCACTCAGAAGTGGAGCTGCACACTCTGAGATATGGGGCTGGGATAATTCAGCGGCCTATGGTTCAGCTCCTTGGACCTCTGGCTCTGATCCTGTATCTGAGGATGTAATTGCACCATGGGTGACAGTTGGGGTTTCGAACAAGAAGGCAGATTCATAAACTTTGAAGGCATTAGAATGTTGACATAGTCAGTTGACAAAATGACAAGGAAAGCCATCCCCAAAGCCCCACTGTCATTTGAGATCTGACATTTGGTATAATTAAGAGGTTTCAGTGAGGTAGTGAAACCAATTTGGATTTTCCATCCCGACCCCACCTCTGTTAGTTGAGTACCCTTGGGCACATGGCTAATCCATTTAGAGTCCAGTTTCCTTCTTCCAGACTGAAATAGTAGCAAAGCCATGTTACAGGGGTGTTCTGCAATTCTGCTGGGAGCCTGTATATGTGGATCAGTAATGGTGAAGACTGGCAGCGTCAGAGAAAACCAGGCATGCAGGACTCTGCAGTGGCAAAGCTCGGGTAGAGAGGAGACCCAGTCACTGGTTCCAGGGGCATCCCTTTTGTTCATCGGTGTTTTGAATGCCTGCCAACTGCAAGGCATATCACCTTCCCTTTATAAAATGAGAGGGTATAGCCTCCACCCCCTTGAAGCTTATAATGCAGACATAATCTGGATACATACAGGAGGGATGTTCATGGTGGTTCTGTGTGTCCGTAGACAAGGAAAGGCTCTTGTTGGTTTCACTGAGGAGCACTTCAGGGAGAGGTTCTCAAGGAAGCAAAGCCACATGGACAGGAAGTGGGAGGGCATCCCAGGAAGAGGAAATAAAAGAAAACAGGCAGATCTAGTCCCTACCATGGCTGGCAAGTAGTAACCTAGCACACAGAGCCCACAACATGGCACTGAGGTGAAATGGAAAAGAGACCATGATGTCTCTCGCAGCCTGGGTCCAGCATTGAGTTTGTGTTTACAGGTGCCAGGACAGATTCTGATGGGGTTAGTCCTCTGTCTGCTGCAACTAGGCTTTATTTTAGGCAAATCATTTTCTGCCTTTTATTCTCTTTTCTACTGTCAGGAAAGTACAGTATGAAATGGTTGTAAAGATGGAATCCATTTGACCTTTGGTTTGTAATCAAAACACGCCAGAACCCTGTACTTTAGAAAACAGAGTCGAAACCCCATAGGAAGAACAACAATATCAACCAACCAGACCACCCAGAGCTCCCAGGGACTAAATTACCAACCAAAGAATACACATGAGTGGCCCATGGCTCCAGCCGCATATGTAGCAGAGGATGGCCTTGTTGGGCACCAATGGAAAGAGAAGCCCTTGGTTCTATGAAGGCTCTGTACCCCAGTGTAGAGGAATGCCAGGGTATTGAGGTGGGAGTTGGTGGGTGGAAGGGGGAGCATCCTCATAGAAGCAGGGGGAGAGATGGGAGAAGGGGGAACCAGGAAAGAGGATAACACTTGAAATGTAAATACATAAAATATCCAATTTAAAAAATGAAAAAAAGCAGAGTAGAGAAGAAATCGGGTGGGTTTTTGTTTGTTTGTTTTCATTTGTGGGGTTTTTTTTCTTTTTTTTCCATGTATATTAGAAAATGTTCCTGAGTGTAAGTCACATAACATATGTTACAGCTATGTGGGTGAGCTCAATCTGCCCAGGTGGACACAAAGCATTTGTGTACTGGGAATATTGTTCATGTGTGTGGAGATTTTGGCTAGAGGGCTCTACTTAATTGTCCTATAAATTTGACCCTGACCTTGTCGTGGCACATTCATTATTGCTGAGTTGTTAAAGGTCGTGCAAGGCTAGGCAGAAATCAGTAACAGTCGAATCCTCCTCGTGTCTGAAGTATCGATAACCGTCACAGCTGCAGCATGGAAACATGGGCAGGTTCTCGTGGCGTCTCTTCACTTCTTTATTGCCTTCTCCTCGCTCTCTCTCTCTCTCTCACTCTCTCTCTCTCTCTCTCTCTCTCTCTCTCTCTCAGATCTAACTGTTTACCTCTGCCTCATTTAATCAAAAACAGCTTGGCCACCACACTCTGTCCAGTTTCTCACGATAAAACAGCCTACGCCTCCATGCCTGCTCCCCATTGACTTTTCAACGTCTGATGTTTAACTAAGATCTTGACATAACAGGCCCAGGCATCAAGATTTATCTCCATGCAGTGTCCAGACTTAGTCTCTAATACCAGATTACCCACCCCCAAGCTTCCCCCTCCCTGTATCCATCAAACATATATCTCTCAATGTTCTTGTTCGAAAACCTCTAATTTTTTTTATCTATTTATCAGAGTGGGGTGTGCATGCCTGTAGAGGTTAGGGCACAAATAACTTGCAGGAGTTTGTACTCTCCTTCCACTGTGCAGGTTTGGGGATTGAGTTTAGGTCATTAGGCTTATGAGAAGCCCCATTACCCATGGAGCCAATATTGCCAGCCTCTAAAACGTCTTATGCTTCAAAATACTTCCCTGGAATCTTGCTAGAGAAATGTGAGGACCTGGGTTCAAATCCCTATAACCTGTGTAAAACCAGACATAGTAACACATGTCTGTATCCCAGTGGGGCCTGTAGGAAGACTTGAGTTGGAGACAGGACTGTCCCCAGCTGCTGGCAGAGCAACTCATCTGGAGTGTACAATGGTAAGACCTTATCTCAAATGGAGGCAGGAACAACACCCACCATTATCCTCTTTCTTTCACACATACTCTGTGGACAGGTGAGCCTCCTGTGAGCGAGCGAGCGTGCACACACACACACACACACACACACACACACACACACACACACACACACACACACATTCTCTGTAAATACATATTACAACCATCCATATCTATCATTTTTATAATAAACCTTTTAAACCGCATCCACTGATTTGGAAGAAGATGTTTTCTGTTTATAGACAAACCTACACATTAATACGGGACATAGAGAGATTGGGGATGCAGATCCACAGAACTACGGGGGATGACCGTTCCTAAACAGACCAAGCATACTCCACCCTTCAGCCTTCACAGGGATTCTCTCTGCTTAGAACGTTCTCCATGCTTGAGAGCCATGTGGTTCATTCTCATTTCTTCTTGATTTCTTCTCCAGCACTATCTTTCTAGGTGTCCTTTCTACAGTCGTGTCCTAAAATAGAAACTAAAACCCACCATGCCCCAAAACTTTGCCTTCACCTCTCTCTTATACAGCCTTTGCTTTACCACTCTGGTCATGTTACCCCCATTCACACAGTAGAGTGTACTCAACATTGCAGACAGTTGGATTCATCCCTTACACATCCAGACGCCAGGAGCTCGTAAGTGTTCAGTAACACTTCTTGGGGAGAAGAGAAGAAAGAAGGGAAATAAATAAATGTGAAGTTAGGAAAGCTAATGATTAATCTAGGCTGAAGTTCAAAAGCACTGAAATAACAAGGCCGTTATGAATGTGAAGTGGAACCTTGGGAAGTCAGTCCCACTGCTAGAAATCAGTCACCTCAGTGCATTTCATCTTCCTGCCGTGTGTGAGCATTTGGATGACTCCAGAATGCCTAGTTTTCCCTCATATCTCAGCACATCTCTGAGTAGACAGTTTGACAGCAAAGGCTGAACCAACAGTTCTTTTTCTTGTTTCTCTTCTTTTTATCGAGAGTAGTGAATCAGTTTAGGTATTTTCTACAGATTACCAGTGAAACTGTCTGGCTTCACATTGGTTCATAAATCTCATTATGATCTCATAGACAAGTATATAGGTGTCTTCCATCCTTACCTGCACTAGCTGCACCAATGCTTGCTTGGATTAGCTCCTCTTTGGCTCCTGGGAACCTCTCCAGCTGACTCCTGATCTTTCTGATTCTGGTCGTGGCCATCCCTGTTTTCTAGTACAGCGTATTTTTTGATCACCTTATGCTCCTCCTGTCACGGCTGTGGAATCAGTAACTGGGGCAAGGAGCCTTGCTTACTCGTGCAGAGAGGAGTATAACAGTTCATGGCTTCCGTGTTAGCCGTTCTTCTTAGACCTGCGGTGCGCAGAGCCAGAAAATACATGTCAGATGATTTCACTTTCACACGAAAGCCAAGAAACCAGAAAGAACTACTAGGCCCCTGTTTTACTTTTATGGCCGTTGAGGGAAAAAAAAAAGTGTTTAAATTGCGTAGAGAAGAAAGGGCCCTATAGAAACACGGAAGCTCAGTGTGGGAGGGAGCACATGTGCACAAGCTGTAGTCGAACATTTAGTCACCAGATGTGTGTGAGCTGTGCCTGCAAGGACTGAAACACTGCCAGCGAGCCTTGAGAGCTCAGGGATGCCAGAAATAGCATAACAAGCAAATACTGTCCTATTTTTACAACCTCAAGTTTGATACAGTAAGTCATCCTGTGATGTTTAACCAAGCCTAGAACTGATGACTGCATAGTGTAGGGACAGTATTGCAGCAACCGTGTGTGACTTAGGAAGTCAGGCTCTGCATCAAGCTAACTGGTTCTTCTCACTGTGTTTCGTATGGCCCCTAGGCCCCTCTTGTCCATAAAATGGGATAAAATGAAGAAGAGTGTGCTGGAAACTGCATCTTTCCTTGCTTAATGTTAACTTTGGAGAACATTATACACAAGTACTGCTGGCTTTGGCCCCCATCCTGCCCTCTTCTCCTACTTCTCCCAATGTATCCGGCTCCCAAATTCATGGCCACTTTTTCTTTAAGTGCCATTGCACACATATGCATACGACTGTATGTGTGTATATATTATGTGCACGTCTTTTCTGCATACTGTATTGTTAGAATTCATGGGTGAATTTTCTCCCGTCATGTCTTGGGGAGGAGACTGGACCTTGTAAAGATGTAGGTTTAACTCTGTGCTATCCATAAGAACCACTTTAAACCATGCATGGCAGACAAGTAGTCCATCACTGAGCCTTGCATCTACCTCCCAAATAAATTCCTAAAAATCGAAGTCACTAAGAACGTTATCTAAAACTACAACAGAGCTGAGCTGTAAATCAGTTGCATTAAACTGTATTGTCTCTCAAATGAGTAGAAATAGAGCAATAGCCACCCAAACAGCCCATTGCTCCAAAGAACACATCACAGGGGAAACCAGAATGCATTGAGTTAAAAGAAGGGAAATCAGTGTCTCAAGCCGAGTGGGATACAGGTAAAGTAATGTTTGAGGGAAGCTTGTACCGTTAAGGATTCACTTAAGAAAATGTGGATGATCGTGACCTGTAACCTAAACTTCCTTCTCAAAAATTAAATAAAATAAATATAAATAAAAAAATCATCTAGCGGAAGGAAAGAAATGATAAAAAGCATAGACAGATGAAATTATAAACCAAAAACAATATAGAAAACCAAAAGCTAGCCTTGGGGAGTGGGGTGCGTCAGTCAAATGGAGTAGAGACCCCAGACATGAGCCTGCATGTGTGTAACCTACTGATTTTGATGTCGATTCCAGGTACAGTGGATGATTGGACCTCTTTTCCAAAACAAAAGATGCTGTAGCAGTTATTATGTCCACGTACAAAACAGACCTGCACACTGGTCTCATACCATGTATAACAGATGAACTTGAAATGGCTGTGATTATAATATTATTTATAAAAAAAACATTGAATTTCCAGAAGACAAAGAATAGTAAAAATTTCTTTTGCCTTGTGCTGGGAAAGGAATTGTTAAGGCACAAAGAACACAAACTACCAAAGAAAACTTAGTAAATTGGACTTTATCAAAAGTGAAACCTTCTCTTTTCAAAAGGCACTGTTAAGAAAATGGAAGGCAATTTCAGACTTGAAAATATGTCCAAAGTTGTATCTGATAATGATTCGTATTCAGAACATACGAGGAACTCTTATTACTTACTAATCAGACAACGAGCCTGATTTTTCAAACTGGGCAAAAGCTCTGAGTAGACTTATTACTAAAATTATAGAAGACAAGTAAAAATGAAAAGTTCAGCATCATTAGTCATCAGAGAAACGCAAATTAAAGTCACAGTAACGGTGACTACCTCCTCATTACAAAAGAGTTCAGAGATTGTGATAATCAAAAATAGAATCGTATCTTTATCATGAAGCTTGTTGGAGCCTCTCATAAGAATTTCCAGAAAGCAACTATGATCAACCTAGGTTAGTGCCGGCTGGGTCCAGGGGACAGAGAGCCATCTTCAATTCATTAAGGCAAAGGAGGGAGCTGATCAGAAAACTCTTCCTTATTTTCTCCCTAATTCCCCTATCTTCTTTTGGTCTCTAAAAAATTGTGTATGTGTGTGTGTGTGTGTGTGTGTGTGTGTGTATACACGCGCACGTGTGTACAGCATTAAGTGTTTTATTATGTGTAGCATATATGAGTGTGCGGGTGTGGGTGTCATGTCGATGCAGGTAGAAGCCAAAGAAGTCAGGAGTCTCTTCCTCTATTTTGCAAACCTTGTTACCTGGAGACTAAGCATCTGCCATTGCACTTGAAGCTTTGGCCCTGCCATGCACACTAATACTGGGTTACAAGCACATACAGCCATGGTTGGGGTATTGGGGACTGAAACTCAAGTCTTCATGATTGCAAAGCAAGCATTCTCACCTACTCAGCCATCTCCTCGCTGCTTCCCTTTTCTTTTCTGTTTTTCTCTGCAGACCAATTCTCTACACATAACTCAAATGTCAGGACTCCCTGACTTTGGAACTCTTGCCATTCAAAGACTCATTGAGACTAATTTTCTGTTTTTCTAAGCTCAAACATCCTCAGGGATCTGGTTCCTCCAGCTGCAATCATCATGGTATCTTATGATGGATTTAACTGGGTTGTGACGGTCAATGTTAACCATCAGCTGGAGAGAGTATAGAAACACTAGAGATTTGAGCCAGTGGGCGTGCCTGAGAGGGCTTGTCTTAGTGATGCTAATTGACATGGGAAGGCAGTCTTTAGTTGTGGGTTGAACCCTTCCTTCAGCCTGGGAGCCTCCATTTTATAAACTGAAGAAAGCAAGCTGCGCGACAGCATTCATTCCTCTCGTTTCCTGATGAGGGATGCGCTGTTCCTGGCTGCATCGAGCACCTGTTGCCACGACCTCTCTGCCGTAGACTGAATCTTGAACCAGAAGTTAAATAAACTGTTTTTCCCCTTTAATGGCTTTTGTTTCAGTATTTTATAACAGCAACAGGAAAGATAAACTAAGACAGAAATTGCAACTGAGAATGGGGCCTTGCTATGTTTAACCTGACCACATGGTTCTTTCTTAGACCCGGAAGTGTTTTATGGCTAGAATAGAAAAGAGTTTGCAACGTATGTAAACAGAGCTCCATAGGCCATTCTGGTGGGAGTTTAAAAGACAAGGATGTGACAGAACCACAGACCTTAGAGGGGAGGGGAATGGGGACTCTATCAGGAATCGGGATGGGGACCCTTTGTATGGCGTTTTGGGCAGGAATTTTGCATTCATTCTGCCTGTGTTGAGAATCTGAGTGAAACTGAATTGAAGACAATGGATTAATTTGTTTGGCAGATGTGTGGTCAGACTTAAAGTTTCTCAGGAAGAAGAGTGGGTGCTGGCTTCAAGGCAGCTGTAACTGCTGGAGAGATCAGCACTACCAAAGAGAAACCTGGCCTTCTGTACTGGACGGTGGGAAAGACTTTTGAGGACAAGTTACCCCCCCCCTGGCCAAAGGACCGAACCTGCAAAGGTGTTAATTTGTATGAGAAGAAAAAGACTGGACTGAGAATGGAGTAGTAGTGGGGAGGGGTCTTATCTCTGGTAAAGCCTAGGAGAGTGTACCTCATAGACATACATGCTGATAATAGCTGGGATAGGGGGTGCATCCCAAGTTGACTGCAGAACTTAGAACCATTATTTATAAGGCACTGACTTTAAAGGCATAAAAGATGGAAGACTGCAGGCATCGTGTAGATCCACTAAGGCCAGGCAATGTTTGGCAGGGTCCAAGTCCCTGCAAGGATGCCCTGGGAGGCCATTGTGTGAAGATGTGAAAGAGTAGCGGAAGTTGCAATGCAGACTCTAGGATATCCCAGATGCTTGCCCATAGGGTGTCTACAGAAGGTAGCTGTAGACCCAGAGTGGAACGGGAGGCTGCAGTTTCTTCACACATACGCCCTCTGCTCAAGTCCTCTTGTCTCCTGAATGTCTCTGGGGTCAGCACATTGTTTCCTGTATCCAGCATCAATACACTTGTCTAAAACCACCGTCGCCGTTCCTTTGATTTTCAGTCTATCCTTATCCACCTCCATCTCTCTCCTCCCGCCTGTCTGCACACTGCAGCAAATGATCTTTCCAAACTCAAAGTAAGGGTCCTGGCTCCCTCTTGCTTGAACGCCCCCAAGGTTTTTCTACTGTGCCTAGGTCAAAACTAAAGTAAAAGTCTGTCCTCCAGGATAGGATCTGACCTTCTCCTTCATCTCACAGCACCTTTCCACAGGTCCTCAGCAGCCCAGCTATGCAGCTCACTATGGATTGGAGGAACTTCCCTATTGCTTCTTTTTCAGTGCCTTTCATACTCTCCTTGGGCAGCTCTAGTACTTTTCATAGCCCTGCTCAGTCCCTTTAGTGTAGCTTGATCACCCTTGCCTTCCTCCAAGTCAAATGCTTAGATAAGTCATTGCTGTAGGACGGTTTGTTCTTTCTTCTGAACCCCTCCCCTAATCTGTCGTTAGACATTCGCTAATAAAAAAAAAAATCCCCACTCAACTTCTCTTTGTGCCTACCACTACCAACAGCTGATATAAATAACTATCTGCCTAAAGGATGTGTGTGTGTGTGTGTGTGTGTGTGTGTGTGTGTGTTACCTCCTGAAAAAAAAAATCTAAAACTCAGAGTAGAATTTTTTGTTGTTGTTCTTAAAGGAAATAAAACACTTAGAAAACAACAAAAGTACTCTCCAATTACTTGGTTGTGGAGTAATATGAAGACCTTCCCTCACTGGGTAGCAAGGCCAGAGTGAGCTAAGGATGAATCCCTTTGCCTTTGCCCTGGGTAGTTCAAGTTGGGGGCTAAGAGGTAGAATTTCACAGTGCAGGGAGTGAGCACAGAGCCATGCCTTGTAGTTTTGGCAGGGGAGAGGTGGCTGCTTTCTCGGGTAAATTGAATTTCTGTGGCCTTTGAGGAAGACAGGATCCAGACTAAAGAGGGTCTAATATGCACGGCCACTTCCTAAAGTTTGGGAAAGAAGAAGAGAAAGGTAGAGCAATGGAAGCAAAATGAAGAAATAAACAAAGGGCGCATTTATTTGGGTAAAATAGTTTTAAAGAGCCTTGAAAACCGCAGGGGCTCCTCAAGATGTTTATGTAATTGAATCTAATTTATATGGGATGGAGAGGAATAATAATCAAAACATTTTCACTCAAGTGCATCTGGAAGCATGTGAAATTGCCCTTGCAACGGTGGTCTGTCCTCTGCTGTGTCCCTTCCAGTTTTGTCCTGGGCTGGGCTAAAAGTGCATTTTGGAGAGCAAGACACGGGACACAAACTATTAAACAAACTTTTCTGGACTCCAAATGCCCAACAGTGTAACCTCCTCCATGTTTGGCATAGAAAGGGCACAGCATCTGGGAGCTCGGCGGCACATTAAGTGTTTTAATAATCGCCGTCATCGACACACAAGCCTATGGCCTCGCAGAACTCACTGGGTCACCATCGACATCTTCTCCGTTTCTAAAATTATCCTTCAGAATCTTAACAAAACCATCTAAGGAGTGTCTCAAACTGTATGCCTTCCTAAGGTTTGTGTTACGAGGGAAGGACACAAGCTCTCACTTCCTAGAGAAGCTATCAGTCAGTGAGCTTGTAAGGCAAAAACCAAAATTTGTACTCAAGGGGAAAAAAATCTGATTTGCATCTTGTTAGGAAAAAAAAAAATCTAGAATTTCCATATAAGTGAGGCAGTCTTTTACATACCTTTTACATACATAGATTTGCGATTGCATTGGCCCTTCCCAGAAGCCCTCATTGCCCGTTTCCTGTTTACCTCAATAATCTGTGGTTATAATCAAGCCATGAAATAAAACCATCATAGCCTTCAAAGGCTTCCGACAATGAGCATCTTTTTAGTGCTCACCAGTCTGTTGTTGACAGGGTGTTTCTGGTGTGGCAGCTCCGTACACAGTGGTTGGCAGCCAGCTACAGGGCAGGGCAGGTTCTGCTAACAATGGCTGAGCTCTCCTCCTCAAGTCTCCCCTGCCACGTGGCTCACACCCCTCTGGCCAATCTGAGTGTGTTCTCATCACAAAGGAGGCAGGGGGGAGGTGGAAACAGGCTGGCATTCCCTTTTGAAAAAAGGTTTCCAGTCTTTTTACATCTGTTAGCTTCTCATTGGCCGACACCAAGTCACAGGGTCAAGCCTGATTCCAGAGATAGGGGAGACTACTAAGTCACAGGGCAAAGTATAAGAGGATGTAGGAAGGACAATCCTTGGGACTACACCACCCAGTGGTAATAATGCCATCACTTTATAGTGACCCCCTACCCCAGTGGCATCCCTTGTCTGTGCTCTCTCAGTACTCTTACTATCCTCTTGTTGCACTGCAATTGCCAATTTCTCTCAGCACCTTAGAAGCTTAGCATGCTCAGAACAGCGTGCACTCTTTCATAAACGTTTAGTGACTACATGTTAGTATGTTATTGGTAATTTGCAGGTAATGTGTGTCATACAGAACATAGGACCGGACTCATGGTACTCTATAAACTTGTATTGAATGAGTGAATGCACAAAAGCTCATACCCCAGACATGTTCCTTCCCCTTTCAAAGGGAGTGGCTGAGGACAGTTAATTTTCAGGCCCCAGTTGCAAAGACCCTTCTAGGTGAGTATGCTCACCCTTAGTGATCTACAACAGAAATCTCAGCTGCTAAAATTCTGTCCATCTGGGTTTCCTCCTCTTTGCCCGCCCACAGCAGCCAGGCTCTCTTTTCCATCTCCTTTCTCTTCTCCGAGGATGGCAGAACATTATTGATATTTCACTCACTTTAAACTTCTTATCAGAGCTCCCAGGAGGTGGCATTTTTAGTCTTCATTCTGCACTAATGAATAATCAGTCTCCAGGGTGTTTGTGCTCACAATGTGGTCAGGCTGAGAGGAGCTAATAGCTACTGTCCACTGGTCTCAGCCCCGTAGATAGGGAATTGAGAAGAATCCTTAGAAAATTTTGTGTGTGCTATACATGCTACTGTTGCTGTAAAAAACAAAAAAGGGCATGCACTTGTCACAACCTGTTTGAGCTCACACCACTCATGCCCTCCCTCCCTGGCTCCCTCTGACCTGGTCAGTCCTCCTCAATTACGTCGCCCATGAAAGAACACACCACACAATATCCTCTGATCCAATTGATAAGGTATAATTTGCCCATCTAGATAACACAAAATCCTTAAAAAGTCATAATAACCTGTAACTATGTACAGAGAAGAATCTTAACATCGGCCGCCATGTTCTCTCAGCTCCTTCCTCCTCGCTCCCCTTCTCTCTGCCTCTCCCTCCCTTACTAAAACCTCTGTTCCCGCCTCCCTCCCTCCTCGTCCAATGACAGGCCTCGTTTTATCTAGTCTGCTTTCACCTGCATAATGACATCAACCTGCACACTACTCATACATCCTCTGTTCTCATAGGTATTAATTCTATCGATGTGGTAAATGTTTAGCCTTATCATTTTCCACTCATCTACAATCCCATAGTGAAGCTTGTATTTCTATGTAGAATCCAATTTTGAGCTTCTTGATTTTCCAGGCAGTAGCGGAAGGTGCTTCAAGGATCACAGTAGCATGGTGATTTAAGTCAGAGAACCAGCCCTACCCTGAGTCAGCCCGTGCCCTGGTGAAGGCTTCAGTCATCACCAACCAAGAAAAGTCATTACAAGAGCTAAAGTAGCTTATTACTATGCAGTAATTAAATTAAATCAATTATATTTATACTCATTTCTCTTATTGTATAATTCCATATGGATTTGTAAGCTGTGAGTGCTATTAATAATAAATTAACTGTATTTATATCAAATAATGTATTTACCTTGGTGAGAAAAGAAATCACTATCTTTTTTTTTAAAAGTAGACCTTTTGGATACCTATGGCACAACCCATATGTGAAGGTTAGAAAGACAAGTTATGGGAGTCGGTTCTCTTCTTCCACTGTGTGGGGTCCAGGAATCGAACTCATATTATCAGGCTTGGTAGCATCTGTCCTTACCCACTGAGACATCTGACCAGCCCCCCAAATCACTACTTAGAAAGCTATTTTAAAGGCTTTAATTATGGACATTCTAAAATGGCATGGGAAGCACTGTATCCACAAGCATGTATTTAGTACACGCCTGCCTTGTACCAGGCTGCCAGGTGATACAGTGGTGGACAAAGGAGACGTGATCCACGCTGCCTGGTATGTCATGATGAAAAGGCACCTCATAGCTCAGCTTCACTTGTAGGACTCATCTGCTTCGTTTCTGTAACTCAGGAGGTTTTTAAAGTAATATTTGAAATTATCAAGTAGAACACATTGTATATAGATTTTCATACATCAAATAAAAAAGTCTCAATGAAATGTTATTCTTTTTTTTTTTTTAATCATCTGGCTTTCCCCATCTAAAATATAATACAGTGGTACCTTGGATTAGAAGAAGGGGAAATTTTGACTTCACTTTTTAAAAACGTGTGTGTGTGTGTGTGTATGTGTGTGTGTGTGCATATGTATGTATGTGTGTACGTATGTATGTATGTGTGTATGTATGTGTGTATATATTTAGGCAGTATCTCATGTAACTGAGGCTGGCCTCAATATCATTATATAAAGGTGAAACTTCTTATCCTTTTGCCTTCATCTCCAGACTGCTGGAATTACAGGAGTGTGCTGCTTATGGAGTGCAAGCTTATGGAGTGCTGGGAATAGAATGCCAGGCCTCCCAAAGGCTACTCAAGCACTTTGCTGTCTCAGCTATAACCCTAGCCCTCTAAATTTGAAAACTCTGCTCTCTTGCAACATAAGCTATAGAGTTAACATGTGCAGAACTTTCCTGGCCATCACTCCTTCCCTGAATTACAGTGTGGTTCACGGGTGGATGGAGTTTCACTGGTATTCATCACTCAGTCATAAAAATTTGAAAATTTATCAGTAGGAATGTTTTTTAGGCCGTGGAAAAATTCTTTGATATAAAGCCTCAATTGGCTCCTGAAACCGTAGAATTATGTTAGTAGAAAAAAAAAAGTGAAACCTCAAGAAAATATAGAAACCAGTAAATAGGATTGTGTCAATGATAGTTTCTCCATTTTAGCAAAGGTTACGCACGATGTTAATGTTAGGAAAAGTCAAGTGAGGACTGTGTGGGAACTCTGTCCCAGAGACTAGAAAACTCTCGAACAAAGCATCTTCTTCAGGATGTGTATGTCTTCAACCTTCACCATGACCAGCTTGTAATTGCCCTGAGGAGACAGAGTTATTAATCTCATTCTGCAAAACATATAATTTATATAGCAATTCTATTAGAAAAGTATAATCATCATGGTTCTTGTCTAGGTCTGTTGGAAGGAAAGAATGGATGTCAGATCTGCTCATTCATCTGGAACACTTAATGATGCTTTCTTATGTAAGACAGAGCAACCCTTCACTAGTCTTTCCTCACCTGCAAATTTTAACGTCATGGAGGTTCCAGTGTGTCAGAGATTCGCCTTCACTTTTGTAGGTACAGACACAAGTCCGCCTCGCGAAGAAAAACTTTGACAAATTGAAGATGGATGTGTGTCAAAAGGTGGATCTTCTTGGAGCAAGCAGATGTAACCTCTTATCTCACATGCTAGCAACATATCAGGTAACAAAGTGATGTTTGTCTCCATGAACAAAGACTTCTTGCCAGAGGCTTAGACAATGGGAAAGTTTGTGTTTGGATGGAAAGTATGACCTGGGCCTCCTGGATTCTGAATGCATCCTCGGTTCTGCCTTTCGGGCCCTATAGTTTAAATAGCAGTACAGTCACAACTATGTGCTCTATACTGGGTGGAGTTTTCTCTTTTCCTGCGTGCATTTTGTGGCTCCTTTCTGCCCTGAATGCTATTCTCCATCTATGTCTTTGCAGATCCTGGTCTAGACCCTGTTAGCACGATACCCTACATGTCTCAGGATGTGACGCTTATCCAGGACACTTGGTTTTTATCTCTCTTAATATTGACATCCTTCAGGGTAGTCCTGTGTCTATCCTCAGTGCTGTTGACACCAACTGGGTGTGAAATACCAGATGCTAGTTGTTGGGAATGGGCAGATTACTATAGCCCAGCTCCTTGTACTCAAAGAATTCAAAAGTTTAGGAAGAAAACTAGAGGCAGTAAATTTTTACTATATTTCCCAAACCTCTAGAAAAGGCATCCTATACAGAAAAATACTTTTAAGAGTGCCGGTGAGGGGACCATGGTGGTACAGGCCTTTAATCCTAGTCCTCAGGAATCAGATGGAGGTGGATCTCTGTTGAGTTCAAGACTAGTCTGGTCTACAAAACAAGTTCCAGGAAATCCATGAGACTCTGAGTCACCACCACTACCCTCCTCAAAAAATTATTGCCAGTGAAATTTTGGAGAAGTCAAATCACTGTAAAATGAGATGAATGAATAACCTTGGGTTTTGTAGAATGGACTGAATGGGGCAAAGATGGCGGTGAGGGGAGGGTCCCAAGTGGTAGGTGTAACCTTAGCATTGGGAGTTTAGTTGGATAACATGACAAGGTCTAATGAATCATGGGAAGAAATGGAGGTCCAGAGATAGAACAAGACAGAGTTGAGATGACCTGGAAAGCTGTAGATCACTTCTCTGGGGACCCAGTTCAGATGGGGTCATTCAGGACATTACCGACTTTTTCATCTTTCTTTACAGACCACTCTGCTCCACTTTTGGGAGAAAACTTCTCACACCATGGCAGCCATCCATGAGAGCTTCAAAGGCTATCAACCATACGAATTCACAACGTTAAAGGTATGAAAGCCAGAGTCTCACTAGGAAATCTTGTGAAAAGATTTGTTTGTATTATAAACCAAACCCATGGCACTATCACTACTCCCAGACCCCTGTCAGAGAGAACTGTCTATGATATATATATACCATGATATATATATCATGGTAATCCATGTTTATCTGACATCGTTGAAGACAAGATCGATCGCTCAAGAACAAATAACTAATTACTTTTTGTTTAGTTTCGTTTTTCCATTACCTGGGATGGAATTCAGGGCTTTAGATATGCTAGGCAGTCCACCACTGAGTTACATCCCTACTTTTAATTCTTAATTCTGAATATGCAGATCTGAGATTTGTTTCTTTTCTTTCCTATTTCTGAAAGAAAAAGTACACTTTATTCTGAAGGTACCTCCGATGTAAGACTGGAATTTTTCGTAGGCCTATCGTAACAATTTCTAATTGAAAGAGCTACATTAAACTCAAGGATTCTTGACTCAAAGGAGGTTTGTGTGCAGTATCTGATTCTTAGTATTGAAGCTGATTTGGAACTTGCCTGCCCTGATGGCCACTAGAGATAAATGCACATCAAGATAAGAAAGTGATTGTCATCCCAGAAGGACTTTAAGAATGACAGGAGAGAACAGTGGGTCCCTTGTTGTTGGGGAGTTGTCTTTGAAAGAAAACTATCAGGCAAGAACTAGGAAAAGTAAACCTTGAAATTGCTCACTTCTAATTTTTAAGTCCACATTGCCAGTGAAACATCAAAACAGTACCCGCTACCTGCTGTAAAATGCATGTCTGATTTTAAATGTTTATGAGTCACCGACAGATCTACAAAAATATTGAGATAGAAACCTTCAAAGATGTTGCCTGAGTAAAGGTCCAAGGGGGACCCAGGAGTGTCCACTTGCCCTGAGCTTTGCCCATGCTGCCTTCAGGAAGGAGGCCTAGCCCCGTGCTTGGTCCTCACAGTCGCTACCCTGCTCAGTTGGTGTTCACTGACATACTGCACGGTGAACGCACCCAGACTGTGCGCTGTTTTGCTTCGTCAACTCTACAGACTTACTAGGAGAGGCTTTTCAGTTCTTACTGTGTCTGTCATCCAAATGTCTGCACAGTTAGCAAGCAGCCCTCGTCACAGAGGCCGTGTTACTGTGGGAAGCAGCTGCATTTCTTCTCTGTGATTTGCTGATGTTTTCTGCATCTTAGGAAGTCTCCCTCTCAACCAAGGAAGATCAGTTAACCTTACAGCTCAGGCTACCCACCCTTCTTAGCCTGGCCTGAGCAGGTCAACCTTCCCTTCCATGGGGCTGTTCTGTTCTTTCATTTCATTAAGGGTTGAACCTAGGACCTTGTGCATGCTAGAAAAATACTTTACTGCTAACCAGAGGTTACTGGTCTTATGAAACATAAATTGGGGAGTCAAATGAAATGTCCTCTTCCTCAAATATAATTTAAGAAGACTCAACGTTTGAGTTTACTACATATCAATGACGTTAAAGGGCTACAGGCATGGAAGAACATGAGTGTATCCCTGGCCTCCTGGGCTGAGGAAACTATGACTCCGAGAGGCATGCCATGCTCTTCACCCTACAGGAGAGGTTGTGCTGCTTATGTTAGAGGACTACTAAGCAAGAATTTAGTGAAAGTTTAACAATTGTGATTGGGGACATAATTACATATATTTTACACGGACAGCTCACTATCACCTTTTATATCCCTTCACCCTCTGTTAAGTTATAGCTTAAATAATAATGCATAGCTTATTTGTAATATAATCTTGTAGGATAGATACATCTGTTAAAGTATGATGGTGTTACAGTCAAATTAAGCGCCCACAAACCCATCAAATAGGCTGTTTTTTTTTTTTTATTAGCCTCCCGAATGATTCTCATCTCGGTTTCCAGGGATGGCATATTAGAAATTCAAGCTGATAGGTAATTATGTGGACTCCCATTGGACATAATAGAATCCTGTTATACACAGGTCATTATGTTTTTATAGATAGATGCACTTGTGTATCAAATTGTATGCCACAAAACATGAAGATGAGACCCATTAGCTCCCGATGTGCCCTGTTTAAGTATGATGATGCTGTCTGAGTATCTCGAACTCTTGTACTAAAGCACAAGGCCTGTAGTTAAACAAATTTTTATTTCATCCAACAAATTTTCAAACCTGTAATTTTGGAACGGCATTCTCTATTGATAATGGCTATTTTGAAATTTAAGTAAGTGTTTTCACGATTAATTTGTCCTCCAGGTTTACGTAAGCAAATGGCCCCTTAACATGCCTTTTGGGATTCTGACTGGAAAGAAAACATTGTCTTAGGAGAGGATTGCCGAGCTCTGCTAATGAAAAGCGAGCCATTTGCTCTCTTTGCTTCAGGGTGTGTTCTGAGTGCATTGGTAATTGTGCCGTTGCAGCTGTATTTCCTGACTATTAGTTTTATGCTTGATGAAGGATGATAATTAATGTGTTAAGCGCTCGGCGTGTCCCGTTTGATAGGAAGATTCTCTTACAGCAGAAGTATGAGGCTGCACCTCATGCCCCCGGAACTTCCAATGAAGCTTTACCTAAGAAATACAAAACAGTTCTTTTGTTAAGTAAGTTCATTACAAGAATGAATCTCTCTCTCATATATCTTTCAAAATATTCCAGTGATGGTTTTAGCTATTTAATGGGAATGCTTCCTGGGACAGCGGACATGCTTTTGTCCAGACCTGATGGGATTGTGTGGATTCTTCCTTGGCAAGAAGGATGTAGCATCGATTTGGTAGGATACATTTTAGCATTCAACGTGATGGGAATATTTAGCTTTGAAATGTAATCTTACAAAAATGTTTAAAGGACTATTTTAAGGCCTCCAACTTAAAACAGAAGCATCCCAAGTGGTCGCCAGCAAAGAGGCGAGTTTTCCCCCAGTTCTGTTTTCAAACACGAGCCCTTATTGATTCATTGCATGTTTTGTATGAATTGCCCATCATCGGTGTATTAATTGTATAGTTATTCCAAACCTGGGAATGTCTTTCACATGGCAGGAATTATCACGTTCTGGGGACAGGTGGAGAATGTTACTTGCGGGATCTGGAAAGCATTGTCCCTTTTCGGGGGGTGGGGAGCAATTTGGGCTCAGAGCTTAAAGCGTTTTAAAGAAACGCAATGAAATTCCGTCTTTTTAGGAGAGAAGTGCCTGTCTTAAGTTGCCAGCCCTTAGATGTGGTTGTTTGCTTCATCCTTCCAGGATATCACTTATACATCCCCCCCATGGATCCAGGGCAGGCAACAGCCACAGAGGAGTCAAGTGGCTTTTCCCTGGATCATCTACAGTTCCATTTGCATCAATTGCCCTCTGTCTTTATCCAGAGTTCTGGCAGTGGGTGGAGCTGGGCATTTTTATAGGGATATTAGGGTAAGGACTGGGCCCTTTACAACTGAGGGTGGAGCCTGGGCCCTTTATAACACGGACACATACTTCTGAAGACTGGTCGAAGGCCAGCCTGTCCCCCTCCCCGTCACTGCAGTACATCACTGTCAAAATGGCTGTTCATTTTCTTTGAGACAGGATCTTAAAACCGTGCTGACTTTAGACTCATAGTCCACCTCCATCGGCCTCCCAAGTGCTGAGTTATAGGTGTGTATGAACATGCCACACTTGTTTTTGAACTTTTCTCTGAGCCGTTGTTTCCCTAGACTGTCCGAGTGGACCTGAAATTCTTTCTCCTCACACTTGCACACTCCCAAGTGCTGCTGGGATGTGATTTTCTTTTGGAAGCCATCGAAGTGCTTGGGTTTAACAGAGGTAGATGGTCAGTTGCGAGCAGAGGACAGCCCGGTGACACCCCTCATTTCAGTGGTTTTGGAAGGAGCAGCAGATTTTTCCACTTTGCCCTTCACCTTCTCGGATGGTATGATAGAGTAGGGAACAGAAAAGCACAGGCAGCCAGACCAGCCATGCCGATGCCCAGCCGTGCCGACGGTGGCAGTGAGGACAGCGAAGATAAGGTGGTAGTGGAGGAATTGATGGTACCAGTGATGGTGCTGGTCCAAGTGAGGTGGAAGAAAAGGCTGTGAATGTGAAGACCGTGTTGGTGTTGCTGTGGGTGTTGTTGACTAAAAGGGTAGGGGAGGAATTGCTGCTGCTGCTGCTGCTGCTGCTGCTGCTGCTGCTGCTGCTGCTGCTGCTGGTTGGTGTGGGTGTTAGTGATTAAAATGGTAGCGGGGTTGCTGGTGTTGACACTGATAGGAAAGATGACGGGGCAGGAAGTCCTGGTGATGACGGTGCTGGTGGGGAGGGTCCAGTGGTTGTGAGGGAGGTGGGAGTAGCAGTCACAGCTGAGGCGTCCAACAACACTAGTGGCCATAGTGGAGGTGTACTTAAGAAGTCAGCCACGGACAGGGCATCGGAAGAGCAGTGCCAGGTCCAGCAGCCTGGTGTCCGTTATTTTCTTACCATTTTCATCCCAGACAGTTGGGTTTTACCATCAGTCTCCCAGGCAAGGGTGAGACTTAGCAAAGAATCTTAGTAGGTCTCAACCTGGGGCTCACAGAGCCCATTCCCTCCCTGGTTTCCACTGGACATCTGGTAGTTCCATTTCCAAACCTGTCCTTCAACCTCACAGGCCTTGGTCCACTCTCAAGTAATTCCCACCAGGGACAGAAAAGCCAGAAAGGCGTGAGGGTGTGCCATCTCCTTAGCCAGGCTGGCTCTAAGCCATACAAGTTGGCTTTGCAACTCACTCTTGACCCATGCCAAGATTTACCTCTAAGGAACCTGGACTTAAAAACTCAACTCCAAGCATGTTCAAAAATAACCACGGGAACAGCCACGGGAACTCTCTGGGGTGTGGGTCCCAGCACTGATGCATGGAACATCCTTCTGCAGACCAAAATACTCTTAGCTTTCAAGAGACCAAAACATCCTTTTCTGAATCTTGTTTTTCTCAAATTCATATGCCTAGCAGCCTCCTTCCACCCACCTTCCCATTTCTCAGTTAATCATTTGAGCATTTACCGACAGTCCACATGGCTCTGTAGTTACTCGCTTTGAAAATAATGCCATAATAGTTTTTATGAAAATTGGGTAAATATCTCTGCAATGCTATTTTAGTTAACAGTCCCAACAAGGCAATTACTCGTGGCGAGCATCCAGGATATCCTTTTAGACTTTCAAGTTTTGCTCTCTGGGTACTTAGCAAAGCTTTTTTCTCTGTTTTTTTTTTTCCTCCTTCTTCTTCTTCCTTTTTTTTTTTTTTTTAATTTATTTTCCTTTTTCTTTCTCCCCTCTCCCCAAACTTTTCCAGGCCAGATCATTGGACAGAACAGATTTGTAGTATATCTCAGTCACTGGGGAGGAGGGAATGGATGAGCTGACCAGGACCACCACTGAAATCTGAGCTGGACGAGTCAGAGATTTGTCTGCCGTTGCTGTCTCTGCCTTATGGTGATTGGCATTATTTCTCCCTGGCAGCTGGTCACTCAAGCTCTCCTCACAACAGCCTGGGTCCTCTCCTGCCGCCCCCCTTCCTTCTTCCCTACCTTCTCCTTGCCGGACAGAGAAAAAAATACCCCCACTGTATAGTTTTCTGTGCCAGACACTTGCTATGAAATAATGTCTAGGAAAGTTTTCCTATATGTGTGAGTCTTAAATGTACCAAGGGCAGGATTACAATCAATGACAGTCAGGTTCAGCGTTAACATATAGAAAATGTCTGTATTTTATTCAACCCTCGAATTATCTTCGGAACACTTGAGTATGTTCAATCTTATTCCCCCGTTTCAAATGAAACCCGAGCCCAGAGACAGCTAGTAATTTGCCCAAGGCTCTGCATGTGCATTAGATCTGGGAACAGAAAAGTTCAGGCTTTTTACCACCCTGCTATGAATTGCTTCCCACAGGCACTTCTGGCTGTGATGCAGGGGGGCAGGAGAGAGCAGAAATGGCACCTTTGAAAAGAACAGCCTTAGCTTCCAATTAAGAATAATACTTTGAAGTTCTCTCTTGTAGGTGAAAACAGTAATTTGTGTGACAGCCCCTCCAATATCTTGGAACATGGGGCTCCTCTAAGAGAGTGGAATGGAGTTCCCTTCATGTCCTCAACACTTCTCATTAGAGGGGAAGTTGAGTAAATGTCCTTGACTTGGTTGTTCAAGGCATTTTCTTAAATTGTGCAATTTTAAAGACAGATGCATATATATATATATATACATATATATATATATATATATATATATATATATATATATATATACCTTCTATTTGTCTGTGGCTGAGTGGCCTGAAGCAAGTTACTTCGCCTCTCCCACCCTCTACTTCCGTATCAGGAAACAAGCAATGTTTCCGAGGCTACTTGAAGCCTAAGAGTATAAACTTGGGAGTGTAGAACACAGGATAGAAGGCATCAGCCCCGCTTTAGACCAGCGGTTCACAGCCTTCCTAATACTAAGACCCTTCCGTACAGTTTCTCATTTTGTGGTAACCCCCAACCATGAAATTATTTTCAGTGCTACTTCATAACTTATGAATGAATTAATTAATTCATGAATTTATGCAATTCAGAAATATTATGAATTGTAAATATCTGCATTTTCCGAAGGTCTTTGGTGACCCCCGTTGAAAGGGTCCATTGACCCCAGAGGGGTCTCGACCCACAGGTTAAGAAACACTACTCTAGGCCCTTCAGAGTCCTGACAAGAACGTGGTCTGTAGTGTTTGGTACTATAGATCCTCACAGTTTAGCCTTATACAGCACCCTACATGTGCATACCTGGCATTATCTCCGTGTTCTGGTGGGTAAACTGAGGCCTGAGAATGACGAGAACCGTGTTCATGTCAAAGCCCTGCTTGATATAACTCCAAGAACACCCCTCCCCCCTTCCCAGCACGCTGTGAGGCCTTCCCATGAGCAAGTCCCTGTGCTAAGGCGTAAGATTATCTGTCTTATGAAGGCGATTCCCTCTAGTTTTACTTTGGTCTGTTGTTCCGCACTTCAGTTCAAAATCATCTCTAGTACCAGATTAATATGGTGTCATTTGTACATGGTGGGGGATGTGTGCGGTGGGGAAGAGGAGGACATATGTTCCAAATGTCCATGAATTGCATGGCTGGTACGCATCATGTCCTCGGCTTTTTACCTCTCATGTGGTACTAATTATATAAACACAAACACACACACACACCCAGCTGAACGCTGCATCTTTTGGCCATGCAAAAACTATTTTAAGTGCTTTTGTTTCCTTTTCCTGACAACTATTTGGCACCTTCCTCTGTGTACAGTGTAATTAATGGAAAGTAGCAAAGAAATCGAAGTGTCTAATTAAGGACCACAGGAAAAGTTACCCAGTTGTGTAAGGTGGGCCTCAGTCTGGGTTCTTAGGACTGGCTGCTGGCCCTTTGTCTGAGGAATTTGTTTTGTTGAGTAGTTTTGCTTTCTTTCAGATGAATGTTGCTGCTGCTTTTATTTTCCTCATACAGGAAGTAGTAATTCCCTTTATTATATTAAGCTGTTTCCCTTTTAAGACGGTTTTTTTGCAAGCCCGGTCTGCACATTTCCTTTGTCACGCTGATCTTCTATATTGTGCGTGTGCTTCCTGAAGCCATTTGTGCTTTGATGGAAACTATTAGCCTGTTGCTGCAGCCTGACCGCGGACAGGTTACTTAGTCTGCAGATGCCCTTTCATCCACAAAGACGCTTTCAGTCGGGGGAGTGATGCTGTGCACTCTGACAGGCAGTGATGTCCACGGGCAGTTTGAGGGAAGGCCTGGGTGGGATGAGATTTAGAAGCACATGCTTTGGACGTTTCTTTTCTGGACATGGATGTGGCTTCCATAGGCCAGCAGTTGAAAATGGTTCTGTCTGATGGCTGTCTCTTCACATGCTGCCCCTGGACCTTTCTTGTTCATTTTACCAGAACATGGATTCGTGTCACTCAGAAAATGCTGTCACTTCTGCAGGGACTATTAGGGTCAAGTCACTTGACCCTAATACCTGTGTTGTGGGACTTCAAAATAATCTGAAAAATTCATTTCCAATATCCCTAACCCTTAGCAACCCCACGCATGTACCCCCTCCCCACTGACCTTGGTTGAGGCAAGAAATTGTTCTCCATCCCACAGAATGGTATGCTTTGGGCCATCGCACAGTGATCTAAATTTTAGGTGGGATTGGGACATGAACTTTCAAACTTTCCTCTAGAGCCTCTCTTCAGTGGCGCCATCGTTCCTCAGAAGCAAGCTTCATGTGTGGTTCTGCTTTTGTCAAGCCTTTTCGATTTTGCTTTGTGTGATCTACAAGTCTTAATGTTAGACAAGCCCACTGTCAGTGTTCAAAAATCAGTTGTTCTGGCGAGTGTATAACTCTGGGGACATATTATAAATCTTTGACTTCCGACTTTAGAATGTTTGAATTCTGTGGCGTGTGGACTGTATTTCAGGTAAAGCTGATATGTGTGGGAATACATTGTTTCCCTTCATTCAAAATTCTCAAAGTGAGTAAATAAGCTGGTGTGTTTACATTAATTTTCCTTATGGTGTTATATGCCTTTTCATAGTTTCCCCCCAAGACTTTCCTTAGCTACATCGACGCAATTGTTAATGCTGAACATTGCATTAATTTTTCAACCAACAAATACGAATTTTTGGCACTCACCAAGCTTCAGAGGCCAAATTATCATAGGAACAATAGTAATGTAGGAGGAGAAGAGCATTGTCACCGGAATTATTAATAGTAAATTAAAGTCGCAATTGGAACTGCAGCCATTCTGTTGGGAAAGCACAATAGTGTCTTAAGTGTGACTGTGGTGACAGGGAGCCAACAATTGAGTCCCTGCTAATGGCCCAACAGGGGAAAGGCTTGAAAAGAGGCAATGAGTGGTTTACATTACAAAGGGATTGTCTGAGAGCTGCTCCAGCGTGGTCAGGAGGGGAGGTTGGCTGGAGACAGGAGGGATGATAGCCATGGAACTGTCAAGGCATCTTGGGGGTTTAGACAGGGGCTGTGGCAGCTAGACGCAGCCCACTGAAGCAGACATGTCCATGGCCTGCCCAATGTTGATTGACAAAAAAGGAAACACAATGAGAAGATAATTGAGCGAACCAGGAGGCCTGGACAAGTGTCACGGGATCTAAAAGTGAGTCCTGGGAGCATTGGCTGAAAATACTCCAGCCTTCACTCTGATCCGAACTGAACCATTCTGTGGAGAATACAGCTGCTGAGAGACAGAGAGAGAGAGAGAGAGATGCCGTGATTGGCAAATGTATTGAAAAGAGAATGTCCTTGACATCTGATGAACTCCCACTTAGAGTGACACAACTCTAACGCATACACACACACCCACATGTGACACACACACACTCGCACACTACTTTTCCTGGACTTTTTTTTTTTTTTTTCGTTTTGTATAGACAACAAAACTGTCTAGAACACAATCTGGATCCGCTGTCTCATTTGCTCTAACCCTGTCCATTGTGGCATTTCCCCTTCACAGTCCAGGCTGCAGCACACAATGATCCTGTGCTGTGTGTAGTTGTCATGCGTAGAGAAACAGCACAAAGGAGGCCAAATGGCCAATGCCGACAACGAATGCTCTCCCTGGGAGACACTGCTGACCACATTATGGGGGTCTCCTAAGACTTCCATTCTTACCAGTTACAGCACAGCCCCAGTGACCTCTTTGCACAGGTTGACCTAGTCTTACCTTTGGGCCTTTGTATTCAAGCTTCTCGTCGAGCTGTATGTGGATGGTTCCTTCTCGTCATTTACTCTCAGTTGAAATGTCATCTCCACGAGAGGCCATCCCATTCACTGAAGCAATGATCTGATCCTTTTGTCTCCCTGTTTAAATGATCTGCCCGGGCATCTCACTTGCTGATAATTTTTCTTTTAACTGACATCAGAATATCCCAAACAACATCTTACACATGGTAGATTCTCCAGAAATATTTGTTGAATGAAGGCACCAGTTTCACGTTCAGAGACAGGGAGTCATTAAAAATCACGGCAATACTGCATAGACAGGCTTTATGTGGTGAAGAGATACAGACTCAGTGAAGAGACATAGACTCAGGCACTCGCTGGCAAGCTTCAGAGGCTGAGTTTGATCTCTGGAACCCATGCGGTGAAAGAAGAGGACCCTTCCTGCAACTTGTCCTCTGCTCTACACACATGTGCCCTGGCAACCCCCACATACAAAATAAATACATGTTTAACACAGAGTTAAAAGCCATGACCCTGCATTAGAACACTGGTGAGTTGCAGGCACATTCATATATTTTAACTTTAGTACGAAATGTTTGCAATGCGTAAAATACTCTATAGTTTCAACTAATTTTTTTTATACAGGAATTGTGTTGGTACAAAGTATCTATAAAATGCCGATCAGACTGTGAACACGGATCGGCGTCAGAAGGACGTTCTTAAATCTGGAGTGCCCGGTGAAGTTGTGTGGAAAGTAGCAGTAATTGATGTGGGCTTTGAAAGGACTCAGGATTTCTGAGGGCGAGCAACTTGGAAGAACAAAGATAGGACAGGAACAATAAGCACACAGGAGACCCCGAGGAGGCGGTTACAGCTGAATAGAAAACTCCAGCTTTGCAGATAGTGGGAAGCAGCAGAGAGACCGGAGGACCATGGCATTCGGGATGACGCAAAAATCAAACAGAGAGGGTTTTAGATTGGGAGTGGCAAGAAATAAGGAACGATTATAAAGTCTTGAGAACAAGGGCGGTGTGATGACATTGGTATTTTCGGAAAATTACTCAGTACGGGGATCCAAACGAGGCTGGCGGTTGGGGGGTGTAACACCAGTATCCATCTGGTGCTGGTTGCAGACTCCAAAGTCGGCCTCAGCTCTGCTTTGCCTGGACACAGCCTTAGAGCATCTTCACCCAGGCCTCCAGTCAGCCATCACTAATCAATCCGCATTGGCCCTGAAGCCTGCCTGCCTCCCTCTGTGTGACACTGTGGAGAAAGAAACACAAGAGCCAAGGATAGAAAGGCAGGGAGGCCCAGAGGATGAGAACCTGGACTCTGGTAGTTCTGAGAAGGCTAAATATCTCGAGATATTCTTTTTGTGCTCGTAGGTTTGTATTTTAATGGGGCCCGAAATAGAAATCTTTTTTGTATAAGTCATTACTCATTGTTAAGGAAACATTTGCTCTCTCTTTCTAGGTCTCTGCTACTGGTGTGCAGTTTGTAAGGAGGTGCTTCTTTATAACAACAACAAAAATAACTTTCCTTAAATATTTAATAAACCTTTAAAACAGTAACTCTAGCAAATGATGTGCCAAAAAAACACTCTTGCCTGTTTTTAATCTACACAGACTTAGAGACACCTGCTCTGTCCTTCTGTAGGAGTTAAACTGTCAGAATATGTGAAGATGCTAATCTGTATACATACATGCATATATATAAATACATACATACATGCATATATATGTGTGTGTGTTGTTGTTGTTCGCTGTTTTTAAAGATGGTTTTTAAATTAAAAAATAGCAAACAAAATTAAAAATAAAATGTAGTTGTCTCAACTTCTGTGGACACTTGTAATGTCAGGGCGTGAGGCTCAGGACGAACAGCGTATGTACCTTAGCTGAATGCTGAAGTTGGAAAGCGAAGTTAGCCATAACCAAAAGGCCTTTTCTGCATAGCTTATCACAAAGGGAGGACCTTGAATCCAGTGGCAAATCAGCCTTCCCTTGTGGGCTGTAATCCTTGGATCTGCCTGAGAACACTGCTGCTTTACCACAGAAACCTTTCCCTGTGTACTGACCGGGACAGCCTCCTCAGAGCTCCGGCTCTGAGGGTGGTTGTAGGCACTGGCCGCAGGCATATATTTTTACTGATGATTTCTCTTTAACGGTCTCTTCTTTTTCTTTCTTTTTTCCTACCTGTGGCCTATGATCAAGAGCTTACAAGACCCTATGAAAAAGCTAGTCGAGAAAGAAAAGAAGAAGAGCTCCCGGAGGGAAAACCGGGAGGCTGCGGCACAGGAGCCGAAGCAGTAAGTCCCCAGGCTCCTTCCTCTTGATATGCACTTCCTTCCAACAGGTGAGGGCAGCACAGTCCTCATGCCAAGCCCAGGTGAGGCCATTGACTGGAGGGGGTCGCCCATGTCCTCACTAAAACGCAGGCACCCCCATGCTGGGGGCTCCATGTCCTCTCTGGTTTCTGGTTATAACCTCCGTTTGTTGTTATCAACACTCACAAGATATCCTAGACAGGGAAATCCCCCGCCTTTTCTCTTTCAGAAGTCTATGGCTTATGAAACTGCTTAACCTTGCATGTAGTCTAAAAGTGTGTGTGTGTGGTGGTGGTGGGGTGACTCTCTTCCTTCATGGTTCTGCCTTTATTCTCTCTCTTCTCTGAAGCAAAACAAAAACAAACAAAAAAATAATAATAATTAGCCTAGAGTGAAGAAAGCGGCTCGCCTGCCTCTGTGTTTCTCTTATTTGGAAACACCAAGGTGAATTTGCAGCATAGATGGCACCTGATCCCTAATGTGACACAGGAAGGCGCTTTGGATGTGTGACAACGTCTGTGGAGATGAACAGCGGTCACTCCGAACTGCCTGACCCGGGAAGCATCGTTCCCCCATTCTATTCCTCCTCTGCATACCTCCAAAACTTGGACAGCTTTATGCTTAGACAGGCTGACATTTTTATTGTAGTTGTAAGATCGTTTCGGATGTGTTGGATATGTGTTTAGTCCCAGAGAAATATTTTGCTCCTGGCATTAGCCTCCTTTTAGTGTTAAAGAGAGCCCTGGAAATTTGCTCTGGTGCAGAACACAGACAAGTCTTCACTGTAGAACAGACGGTAGGATGTTCTGGATCCACACAGTCACCGCCTGGTAAGGGGCACTGCCTGCTCTCTGCTAGCACAATGGAGGGGCTCTCTGTGGTACCCCTTCTCACACTGACTATCTGAGCATTCATCTACCCGTGTCCACATTGTGTGGAGGCCAGAATGGGGCTCAGAAAGGACAAGGTACTATAGTGAACCCCACTAGAAGTCATGCCCAGAGTAAATCCCCAAAGAATCTTACCATATAAGCTAATGCAGTCCATGCGGTCTAAATAAAGCATTAGCCTTCACTCAGAAGGGATCTACATAGTTTCTTGATGTGTTGACTTTCACCGATTCCAGATTTCTCAAGTGTCTTGGTGCTTCTTTGAAAGTTCAAAACGTATGCCAGTCACTATTTTAAATGACAGTGAAAAGTGACGTTTTAGAAGGGAGTCTGTTGAGAAGTAGCAGATAAAAATGAGTCACAGCACTAGAAAGAACCAAGTGAGTGTCAGGGTGGGGAAGGTCTGCCTGCGAAGTCACAGGAAGAGGTGTTCTGATGAACCTCTGGGTTTG
The DNA here is from genome assembly GCF_011064425.1 of Rattus rattus. Taxonomy (NCBI): domain Eukaryota; kingdom Metazoa; phylum Chordata; class Mammalia; order Rodentia; family Muridae; genus Rattus; species Rattus rattus. Next base: position 129,768,690 of record NC_046159.1, read on the forward strand.
GGAGTGACACTGCCTTCTGCCTTCTGTGTAGTTCAGTGTCCCTTTTCTTAACCCCAGGAATCAGGATTAACCATTCTCTTCCCTTTCTATGGTTTTCCCAGTGGTGACTATGTGAGTGTTCGGCAGTTATCTCTAACATCAAGATGACTACAGAGTGTGTGCTTTATGGTAAAGCCATACTCATGTGTGAAGATGATATAGAATGTTACAGAGCACAAGCAATGTTATTTCTTCCTCAGGAAATAATATGGCATACAAACGAGCCCCCCTCTCTCCATCTCCCTTGCTGGATCCCTTGCTCTATTTCCAACCATCCTCCCTCCCACCCCATCCCAGTGTCTGTCTGTCTGTCTCTCTCTCTCTTTCTATGTGTGTGTGTGTGTGTGTGTGTGAGAGAGAGAGAGAGAGAGAGAGAGAGAGAGAGAGAGAGACAGACAGACAGACAGACGATGTAAGCAAAGCAATAGATTTTGCACTGAAGAAATAGTTATCCCATAAACATAAATTTGCAGAATGGCATAAAATCAACTTTCCTTGTATTTTAAGGTTAATTTCATTGGAGGAAGAGAACCAGCACAAGGAATCCTCTACTTGCCAGAGTAAGTTTCCATTTCCATTTCAATGGCTTCACCCAAAGGACAGCACCCAACTTGTTTGCTCATTTTCACACGTTCCCTTCTGGCTGTCTTTCCGTCTTGAGAAAAGATTGTATTCATTGGCTTCCTGTAGTCCCAGATATTGAGGATGTCAACCCCTGAGCAGTACATCATATATTTCAAGATGGCCAGAAAATGCCATAGTGAGTGACTTCAGCCCCCTCACAGGAAGTGGAACCCGGCAGCAGATAGCTGTTTCTTTCCAGGAGATAACACTTCAGAACTAGCTGGAGTAGTCTTGGTTCAGTCTTGACATCACACCGGGTGTGGTCATTGCTGATTTCCTGGTGGGTGTTCCTCATTTTCAGAGAGCTCAGATTTTGCCCTACCAGGTGAATCCTCAGGCCACTGAGGTAAACTGAACCCTACCTTAGGAGGAGGCTGCACATGGAAGGTGCCACTCTGTGCCCCTTTGCCATTCTGTTGACTCCTTACCATAAAGGTACAGAGAATGGGAAATTATGGAGAAACCAGTACCAGTGATCAGGGAAGGATATGACCCCTTCACTAGCTGTTAAAATCCTCATAGTTGGGGAGGTGGCTTACATTAAATGGGTAGCTACAGATATTATGTAGATGACAAAAGCCACCCAGCCTCTATCAGAAAGGCCCTTGCAGGGACATTCTTCCATCTTCCCTGCCTTGAGCTAGGCTACGGGATGCCGTCTCAGGAAAGGAGAGGGAAGAAGCGTGTCCTGGACCTCTTCTTCTGCTCTGTTCTTCACATTTTCTTCTTTCACATTTCTTCTTCATTCTTCATATCCAGCTTTCCCTTCCTCTTTCTATAACCATTGGCCATGCCTACGGTCCCCATCTTTCCTCCTTCCTCATTTATTTTCAATCTGCCTTTCAGCAGAAAATAGAAAATAGCAAACAAAGAACAGGGACGTGAGGTTCATGCCTCCTTGTATACAGTTTGTGTACTATGTGAGTATACAGAAGAAAGCGCAAATTTTATTTTCTCATCTGGTTTCATTGGATGTGATATTTGCATAATATTTTGAGATTGTGAATCTATTATCATGAAGTGGCATCTGTCTTTTATTCTGAGACCTGTAGAGGAACAAACTAAGTTTGAGGCTGGTTTATCATGTGTGCATGCATGCATACATGCCTATGCCTGTTTTTTATTGTGAGCCACAGCTCAGTCACAGCACCAGTGAGTTCAAGGCACAGAGGTTTCCCATGTTCCTTTGTCCCCACACATGCAACTTTTCACTGTCTATATCTTACACCAGAATGGAATATACATATATGTACATATAAATTAAATATAATTTGTACATATATGTGTGAAATATATATCTGATCTATTATATATATATACATATGTATATATATATGATCTATGAGCCTTAATAGACGTATCCTTATTACTCAAAGTTCACAGTTTGTATAATGTTCACTTCTAGTGTTCTGTATTTGATGGGTATTATAAATATGAAATGTATTTCCCATTGAAGCATCATATCAAATATTATTGCTGTTTCCAAGTCTTCTGTCCACCCTCGATTCATCTCCTTACCCACCCAGCATCCCCTTAGTGTCCTCTGGCCTTTTCTCTGTCTCGGCAGCTTTTCTCCAAATTTGGAAATATTAAAATCTTAAACAAATTGATTCTTCATTGAGTAGTCTTTCTTTTTATCTTAACCAGGCCCATAAGGTTAAAATGTATCAGTGATACCAAGTAGCAGTCAGTCATTTAAGTCATTCATTTTTCCATGAATGGGAAAGAGAGCCCTATATTAGAATTGTATGGGTTATCCACCGAGCATAACAGGGATTCATGGCCACATTTAAATTCATGGAGAGCCAGCAGCTGAAGTAGAAGGTAAACTGAGGACCACTGCTTTGCCTGAGTGAGTTTAGATTGTTTATTCTTTCTGACAGTGTACATTTACCTCACAGAAAGCACATAAACATGCACCATTGTGAGCTGGCCATAACCACTTGCATGTGTTCTATTATAGCGGAGGAGGGAAAAAGCGTTCCGTCTTCTCTAGACAAAAGTTCTGCAGATGATGCCTGCTCAGGTAGGCTAAGGACAGACTTCCCAGTTTAATAATTTACTCCAGCACCAAATGTAATGGAATTAACTCATAATTTATTTTCTTTCTCTTCTCTTAAGGACCCATAGATGAACTATTAGACGTGAAACCTGAGGAAGGTAAGATTTACATGTTCTTTGGAGTTTATAATTTGATTAAATTTTTAACTTCTCTCTTTTTTCCATGCAAAGAAATTCCAATACTTATCTTTTTTAATAGCTTTGCAGTCATAAACAAAAAAAATTGAGATGACAGCCATTGTAAATGACCTTACCTGTGACTGACTAAGCAATTATTTAGTATGCATGTTACTATATAGTGTCTTTAAGGCTGACAGTTATGACAAAAGTCTTATGTTGTAACAGAAAAACTAACCTTTCAAATGAGAAACCTGTGGATTTTGAATACTGAGCCTCCCATCAATGGCCTGAAGCCATTGGATTCATATACAAACCCTGTAAGGTTCAGTTGTTGTTGTGTGTAAACTGGAACCAAACACAACAGCCTTGCCAGGTAGCTGTCAGGAATGAAACTCATTCAGGAATATCCTGAGAGGGGTGTTTTGTAGTTTATGATGCAAGGATACTCTAGGAATGATAGTGAGTTGAGAAAGGAAGATTTGGAGTGTTCACGAGATCTTATGTTGTGCTGTATTTTCCTTGATCCACCCGACTAGACCTCTTAAGCTGATAGCTAAATAGCCCCCTAAAAGAGAATTCAGGACCCTGCATTTGGATGAGACATCTGATACTAAGTAATCTAAAGAAACTGGATAGTTTCAGCATAACCCTAGTTTCTGCTTTTTAATCCAAAGGTTTCCTTTGAATGATTTACCAAGAGTTCAAAATGCTCCTAAGATTCTGAGCCATACAAAAGAGTATCCCTTGACCTGGAGACTGGCATTCTGCCCTGTTCGTACAGGTTTCTTACAGCCTCTAAAAACTGACTCAAGCCACCCTGTGGACCTCTGTTAACTAGGGTCAACTCAGTCTGAGCTCCACCTGGTAGACTGTTGTAGTGATAGATGCTTGAGAGAAACAGTTTAAGGAAAGGTCTATCTTGGCTCATGTTTGCAATCCAATGTCTCCTGGCTTCGCTGCTTTTTAACTTGGTGGCAAGGCAGACTCTCATGGAGGAAGGGCATGGTGGGAGAAAGCTCTTTATCTCATAAAGGCCAGAAAGCCAATTAACAGAAAACAGCTAGCACCAAGGTACTCCTTCAAAGACATGTTCCCAGCCAGATACTTCCTCTAGCTCAGTGATCTACAGTTCCACTGCATCCCAATTGTCCACTCAAATTCTGAGTCCACCAGTGGCTCAGCTATTGATTTGGGCAAAGCCCTCATGGTCTAGTTTTCTCTGAAACACAGATACTCCCAGAGGTATGCTTAATCATTTCCTAAGTGACTCTCAATCCAGTCAAGTTAAAAAATTCAGATAAACCATCAAAGTGTTGACTGACTTCACAGAGGATTAGAAAAGAAGTCTCTCAGTGATAGAAAGTCACCACGACTTTGCCATGAACTTCCCAGAGCTGGCGATTATAGACCCAGAGGCAGAAGTCTGCTCGCCTTATTAATGTCTTACAGAAGGCATCATGCTATGTACTAGTTTATGAAAATGACATGTGATTAGTGAAACAGAAACCATACCAAGTACTGAGATGAATGAGTCAACAGTTAATGCACGGCCATGCATGGCCCCCATTTTTGTAAGGACCTTTCACCTCTGCTTTAAAAATAAAACATTTTAATGGAATAAAAATATCCTTTAAAAATTATTTTTGGAGCACTGAAATACTTTATTCTTACCAAAATGTTATGAGAACAGTATACCATGCCCTAAGTATCGACTACCCAGTTTCAGGCAGCCTTACCATCTAGTAAATGGATTAATAACCACACCCATGTGATTTTAATGGATTGATATTTCCTAAACCAGGCATATTCTTTGTTTATAACTGTACTTAATCTTATTGCTTTAGAAGACTTGATTTCTGAATAGGTAGTATTTTTACATTAGCACATAAGATAACAAAATATTATATTTTAAAAACTCACCCCTGTTTCTTCTATACTTTAACCCACACCCCATTTTGAGAACAAAGTATCCACACACCCCCACAGGAGTCCATATGCTTGTTTCCTTCTCCCTTTATAAGGGGGTAAACATAAATTGGCATTATACAAAGATTTTTTTTTTTAAGTTTTTGATAGAATACTACAACCTTAGCCTAAAGCCCGCATTTCTTTACAGAATTAAAATCAGAAATGCTACTGCATGCGGTCACCTGCCTGCATTGCTAAGCTTTCTTGTATGCCAGGGTCCATTGGAAGAAGATTGGCATCTTTTTTTTTTTTTTTTTTTGGAGCTGGGGACCGAACCCAGGGCCTTGCGCTTCCTAGGCAAGCGCTCTACCACTGAGCTAAATCCCCAACCCCGAAGATTGGCATCTTATTGAAAGCAGCTCTCATGCCCCATTGCTTTTTACTTCTAAAGAGGGAGCTGGGATGTGCTCGTCCCTAATATATACATACACACACACACACACACACACACACACACACACACACACACACACACACACACACACACACATATATATATATATATATATATATGTGCTGGTTCTCAGGCAGAAAAATGGAGTCACAGATCATCCTGACCAAGTGCACCCTCACACACACACCCCTGTTCCTTCATCACTATGTCCCATCACTATTGTCCCACAGAGCCCTGTGGTGACCCTGTATGATGCTCTCTGCTGTCTGTGTGTTCATCCCGGGAGGTGGTGTCAGCCCTAAAACCACAGCCACACGTATAAAGCCACTCTCAGCATGCGGAGACCCTGTGACCGAAGAAGGAATTGCCCGCGGATCTCGTCACCACGAAGTGCATTGCCCTTGCAAAACTGCCTCGTGGCCTAAATTCTGAATTAAAATGCTGGTTTTAATATCCAAACATTAGGAAGAAGAAATAAAAAGCACTTAATCCAAGAATGGCTGATTTAATAGGACCTAGGAGTAGTTAACTATAGCTCGCTTTCTTCCACTAAGTGATAAAGTGAAGGAAAACCAATATTTGGCCACACCGTATAAAAATATTTTGATAACAAATTAGTGACATTCAGAGGTTCTTGAAAGTGGCTCTGAAGTTACCGTATGACCACACATGACATGTGGCCTTCAACCACCAATTATAGCATATATAAATCTTTGTGCTGCTCAAGCTAGACACCCCCCAAACCCCCGCCAAAATAGTATACTACAGAAAAATGTAGTATAAAGCAAGTGAAATTTTGATAAGTTCAATTTACCTGCTTCTTATCAACAAGTCTTTATGAAAACCACAAGGTCTAGGCCAATTAAAAAACAAAGCAAAACTATTATCCATATTTCACAAACATGTTAGTCCTCTTTCTCTGGTACTGTGCACCTTTCTGTGTTCTGGGCAGTTAAAATGATGCCAGTTCATCCAGCAGCCAGCAGGGCTCTAGCGGAGAACCTTTAGCCCAAAGCAATCATGTGCTATCATACGGCGCCTAGTTTCTCCTGAGTCACTGAACTGTCCCCTGCAGTCACCCTTAGAGTCAAACAAGAGATCTGTTTGCTGTGCCTCAGGACACCCAGTGACCAAGTATTAAATTCTTCATCTGCTCATGTAAACTCCTCCTTCAGTACACTAGGGTATGCTGGTGACCTGGATCACCTTACGAAGTAATGATACACTTTTTCTTTGCACATGTTAGACAAGAGCTCTACCACTGAGCAGCCCCGCCCCTCCCCAGCCCAACAATAATACAGGTTTACAATAAAATACTGAAAGCGGAAGTATGTCAGCAAACACTTGTCATCCCAGCACTTGGGAGGTAGAGAGTTGAAGTTCAGGTGTTCAAAGCCAGCATAACTAGTTTGAGCCAGCTCAGGCCACAGGAAACTCTGCTTAAAGAAACCAAATAAATAATAAATGCCCTGAATCCTGTGGTAGAGGGCTCGCTATGGGATTATTCCTATAGATTCTTCAAAAATTGTTTCTAGCCCCACATTTTTATCAAGAGAGGTTAGAATGGGGTTTTAGCAATCAGGTATTTTTATGTATGCCCACTTGGGTCTAGCATTCTTGAATTGTTGTTTTGTTTTTTCCCAGGGAGCACATACAGATCCTTACACCACCCCATGCCTACCCTGGCCCCTGACAATTGGGGCTTTTATTTATTTATTTATTATTTTTAAACCCGAAGGGAGTTTTTTCAAAGCAATGAACACTTTGTTAGCAGACCTGACAAATGTTTTTCTGCTTAGAAGTTTTTGTCGGGTGGTTTCCGACTGTCATCTCCCGCTGTCTTTGGGGTGTTAAGAGGGTAGTGCTGGTGTTTGGGGTTTCATCCGCACTGCAGGCCTGCGGCCTTTGAGATTAGTCATTCTGTGGGGTGTGGGGAACGGGGAGAAACCCAGAGATGTGAGCCTTCCTGTTTCACACAGATGAAGGTAAATCAGGTGACATTTATCTGCTTGTTGTGCTGTGTTCTCATTTTCTGTCTATGTAGTTATTTTCATCCCCTGTGCTCCTAATTTATGCTGAAGTCATGAAACGCGATATGATTTCCAAAGTACTATCTGAATGGTTTCCCATCAGTTTTCCACGCTCTGCCTGAACTCGAGTTCCCTCTACATTTGAGCATTTACAAGCTAGAACTCACCCCTTCAGGACCAGTTCTTCTAGGGACTGTTTTCCCAGGACCCAGGCTTCTTATTTCTGAGTGTTGAGTAAGGCAGGCACATGGAGTGCTTTTTGCCATCTTGGACATTCTGCCTGTCTCTGCATGGTACTTAGAGGAACCCTCTGGCCTTAGAAACCTCACCCCTTCACGAAAGCTTCTTCTAGGAGTTCGTGTGTAAGGGCTCAGTGCTATCTGTAACTAAGAAATCTAACCTTGGACAGGTTATCTAACCTGCGTCTATATTTCCTCATCTGTAAAAGAAGTTCAAGGAAATAGTTTGTAAGATCTTCTTCATTTAAAACAGTGTGTGTGTGTGTGTGTGTGTGTGTGTGTGTGTGTGTGTGTGTGTGTGTGTGTGTGTTTTCTTCACTGGAGACAACAGCACGTTCCCAGGCGGGAAAGCAGCACCTAACATGGCACCTTAGCTAAACTATGTGCTTCCCAGGAGGCAGTGCTGCTAGGCGGCCTCATCCACCTCAGCTCTGGCAGACCATGTGGAGATCCTGTACGCCTGACACTGGGAAAGCCACTACTCTACACTTTACCACGTAGCTGTCAGGAGGAGCATTTGTAAAGTTCTGAACAAGGGATGATCTCACAGTTGGCCTTGTCGAAGGTGCAGGGTAGATCACCTCCTGCAGCTTCAGGTACCTCACCCGTGTGCACACCACAAAGGATAAGATAAGAATTTGTGGTCAAGCGTTGGAGAACTTGGATCGAAGGCAGGCATTTTGGAGACTCTAAGCCAAAGAAAGTTGTGGCCCCCAACTCAGGAGCTGCCTTGATTTGTCTGCGTGGGTGCAGGCTCTGATAGGGGTTCTCCCGAGGGCACTCTCCCATCTCTGTGTTTCCTTTGTCCCACTGGAGTGGCTCTGTTTTCAAAGCTGATGACAAGAGCTCACCCTCCAGAGCCCACTAACAAGCGCTACTTCGCAAGTCACAACTTGTCTGGTTACGGACATGAACCTGTCCATTTCGGCTTGTAATTAAGTTTCTCTTACAAGTTATGCATAGTAATTTCAGGCATCTTAATTATTGGTGTAATAATTGGGAGGTTTCCGTGTTTTATGGTTCAAGTCAGTACCAGTTTCCTTGCTCCTGCTTTAACCATTAAAAAGCCAGGGTGTGATGACTTGTTTTTAACTTGCAACTTTTTAATAATATATTTTTAAATGAATGAATAAATAAGCAGAATGCTAAATAATAGACCACACTCAATGGCCGGACTTCAGTAGAAGCAAAGTCTGAGTGTATCACTCACTCCAGAGAGTGCTTTCTCACTCTTGTGACTAAAGTGCTTGCCTTGGTTAGGGTCTGGTGTTAGAATTCTTTAATCATAAGGATGGAGCCCATTTGAAACACTTTAGGTTGAAAATTTTGCTTAAAATACACCCGTCCATGTAAGTGAGGACACAGCAGTACACTGGCTAAGCAAGACTCCCTCGGGGGCTGTCTAGGAGTGCTGTCTAAATTCCGTTTCCGGCTACTTCGGTTGTTTTCCTTTCTGTATTGACTTTATTTTCACTAACAGCCTCAGGTTTATATCTTTGGATCTGAAACTCCCAAAGAAAGGACGGGTCTTTTTCTATCCAGTTTTCATATAGCAAATACAGGAAAGTCTTCAGCATGTGTCCTCCCTGAGTCAGTTACTAGAGAGAGAGAGAGAGAGAGAGAGAGAGAGAGAGAGAGAGAGAGAGAGAGAGAGATATATATATATATATATATATATATATATATATATATATATATATATCTGCTCAACCACATGCAGAGCAAAGGGTGATAAGGTCTCCTCCAGGCACGTCACCAGGATCACAGAGAGAAAGTGCTTCTTTCAGGAAATCGGATCCTGCAACATGAAGCCTAGACACTAAACAAGGAAGAGAAGTTTTATCGTCTGCTTATGTGTAGAGGACTCGGGATCGGAGATCCATTGTTCTGCTGTTCATGGTGATCTTTGCTGGACAGCTATCCCAGTCACCACCGTGACCCCTCCCCAAGCCTGGCTTTTACAGGCATTACTAAAAGATGAGCTTTAAGGTCCGACTGAACAGGTGTCGCTTAAGTGGGTTTGCCCTAGTAATCATACATTTTTTTCTCCAGGCCAGAAAGAAATCAGGAGAAAGGGTTTGGGGACACCAGTGTCACCAGAAAATAGGAAGTATAGAGATTTGAAAAGTAACTACAGCTTAAGAAGGTGTTTCTGGGAGAGATGGAAAGAGGGGGGATTCATATGTTAATTCATGTGTTGAGGGATAGATACATTGAAGGTACTATCCTTTCACTCCTTCCTGTATGGAGGCAGGCAGGCAGGCAGGCAGGCAGGCAGGCAGGCAAGCAGCCTGTACCACACCATCTGCCTGCCTCACCTACCCGCCCAGTCTGGGGGCCCCTGTAGCCAGCGGGGAAGCCCTATTCACAGAACCAAGTTGCGGCCTTTTTCACCTCGCACACCTACAGGCTATGTCTGGCTGAAAATGCCGTTGATAACGTAAACAATAAAAGTGCTTAAATTAGACAGTTGCCTGATTAAAGTGATGTTTTGCTACTATTTTAAAACATCTAGTGATAGGAGCTACTAGAGTTTCCCCTCCCTGATTTATAGCCAGTTTGCTGAGTTAAAAAAAAAAAAAAAAAAAAACCAAATCAAACAAAACAAAACGCCCTTAATCTCTAGATTTTTATGTAACATGTAGGTGAAAATAGACTTGGCAAAAGAACACAGAGAAGCTTTACTTAAGCAGTGATAACCTTAACTACGACTTACCAGATACATGAATATATTTGAGGAACTCCTAATAAATCTTGTTTATCATGGCCTTCAGAATTTCGGTGTTGCTCAGAAAAACATAGAAACCATAATGGTTTCCGTGCCTCGTGGCTTACAGTAAGGCTTGCAGTTTGCACGTGGCAATTAAATTCCACAAACAAAGCAACATGTGATACTTCCCCCAGCCCTTCATTCTTAAAACAGGCAGGAAACGTCAATGAAAGAGCCTTGCACAGGATTTATGAGGGCCACGTCCCTGGTCTCCTTATAAATAGTATTCAGTGTCTGGTCACTGTTGATATATGAGAATGGTTCTCTCCTTAAAGTCAGCTGCCCACATGACTTTGATGCAGTATTCCTAGCATCCTGACATTCCGAGCTGGCCATCCCTCCTACTACTAATGTTTGAGGCCCATGAAGTGAACCCTCCTCATCGGACCAGCTCCTTCCCTGCCACTCTCTGGCTGCTCCTCATAGGCAAGCCAGATCCAGCTCTCCCTTGCTTCCTGCAGCTGCTACTGCAAACATCCCTCTTGGGCGCTGATGCACCTCCTGACACGCTCCCCTGGGCCAGGGCGTGGTTAGCTTTCTCCCCAGCTTGGGTGGCAAGGCAGGCTGCCACATGGTGTGCTTGCTGCTCCAGCCCGGGCAGTGTGGATTGAGGGCTTGTGTGGGAAGATTCGGGAAGGCTTACAAACAAGAAACTAAGATCTCCGACAGCTTCCAATCCTGGCTTTGTTTGAGACCTGGGAATGTTTTTGTCAGACCTGCTTTTATGTTAAGGAAAAACCCAAACCCTAGACTTTTCTGTGGAAAATATTTCAGTGCAATTTTAGCAATGCTCAGAAGCTGTATTTGCTTTGGAAGAAAGGGGACAAGGGAACATAGAATTTAGAATGTATTTCTGAAATCTGTTAATAAAGGGTGTCACAGGGCAAACTCTTCTGGTTACCGTTTCTGAAATCTAGCCGTCATTCAGATTGTCCCAGTCCTGCTCCTATGACAGCTCTTCCTGAGGCTCAAGCTCTGGGAAGTCATAAGCTCTGTGCTGTGTTCCCTCCCCCAGCTTGCCTGGGTCCCATGGCAGGGACCCCAGAACCTGAAAGCGGGGACAAGGACGACCTCCTGCTGTTGAACGAGATCTTCAGCACTTCCAGCCTGGATGAAGGGGAGTTCAGCAGGGAGTGGGCTGCGGTGTTCGGAGATGACCGGCTGAAGGAACCAGCTCCCATGGGGGCCCAGGGAGAGCCAGACCCCAAGCCCCAGATAGGCTCTGCATTCCTCCCTTCACAGCTTTTAGACCAAAACATGAAAGATCTCCAGGCCTCTCTCCAAGGTAGGTGCCACAGGGACTAGAAACACTTTGATGGTTTTGCTTATTCGTTCATCCCCACCCCTTTAATAAGAAGTATTTTTGTCTGTGTATGCATTCTCTATTTTTACTTTATAACCAGTATCTTTTAATTTTATTATTAGTGTTATTTATTATTATCATTACTACTACTACTACTACCACTCCTACCACTCCTACCACTACCACCACTGCTGCTGCTACTACTACTACTACTACTACTACTACTACTACTACTACTACTATATCATCCAGGTGCTTTTTAGCCAAAATCTCCAAATCACACCCCAGCTTTAAGACAGTGTTAGACTCAAGATCAATTCTCTCTAATAATTTTCTCCCTCTCTCAGTACTTTCTTAGGCGAGTGAGGGGAGGTTCTGGATCACACTCCCTCGATTTGATTTAAGTTAGTTTTGTGACATGCACGAGAGGATCATGCCCTAACAGTTAAAACCCGGTGGCCTGGCCACCCCTGACTAGCCAGTACATATCCATGAGATATACTGGCTGCAGGCCTGCATACAAGCCCTCGCTGTAGGCACTAAGTGGCATTTCGTCGGACCCTTTAACTTTGTCCCCTGCATATATTGTACTCACTCTTGCTCCAGCCACACCTTGACCCGTCCCTACCTCATGTATGCCTCAATTCAGCAGTTCCTATTCTGACTACAGCATGCAAAGGAAGTCCCCATCTCAGTCTCACAACAAACAGTTCTTGACCAAAGTATTCTTCACTCAGAAGGGTTCAGTGTGCTCCAGGTCTCAGCATCAGGCCACATGCTGGTTGAGCATTGCTTGTGTGCCCCGATCCATTACCCCTCCCCCAACTCGCCCCCCCACCCCCGCTCCCTGCCCAGTGATTCAGAGTGCAAAAGCAAGCTCCAATGGTGAAGCCTGGAGTTTCTAAACTGGAGAAGGAAATCATTTTCTTCTATTGTGAATATTTCTTTTTTCTTTCGTCTCACACTGCATATAAACCAAGATAGGCATGACAACTATTAAGACAGGTCCAAACTCTTTTGGTTTTTCTAAGAACTTTAAGCTATCTCCTTAATAAACACCATGTTTACCTGGCACTTAAAGTGCAGAGCAACTGGCAGAGGGGGGAATGATTAAGTAATTATGAGCTATTACAGCCTTAGCTCTTTGGAAATGAGATCATTCATACGGGACCTGGAAGGCAAAATGAACCCCCCCCCCCTTTTACTTAGTGAATTACCTTTCCCTTTTACTTTCTTTGTAAATCCTGTTTTGCACCCGTCTCACATGTTAGCCGTCACGGGATTGGAGGTTAGAGGGATAGAGAGAATTCTAGAAGTCTGCTTCTGTTCACTGTTCTACCTCGGGCTTCACCTTCTCCTTCACTGGGTAAAGCCCAGTGAGCAAGCCTGCCAGCTCTCTTCATGTTTACCCCAACCTTCTTGGAGGAGAGGGCCTAACAGGTGTGGGCGCCTCCAGAGGCCAGATCTTCAACCCACCTCTGTGAGGTTCTGTCATCCCTCCTTGAATGATCCTTACTAGCCCTGCCCCCAGCCCTACTGCGCATGCCCTACTGCGCATGCCCTACTGCTACGGGGAGCTATCGAGGCTGACAGTTCCTGCCAGAGTGAGAAAGCAGGGTTCCATAGCCTCTTCCTGGACAGATAATGTGTGAAGAGCCCTCTGGTCAGAGAGAACCCAAGAGCTATAACAAGGCGGTGACTGTGGGCTTTGTATGATCGGCCTGAGATCGGCACCAAACCACGTGTGGGACAGCGGAGGGAGGTGTTCTGACAGTAAGAAATTCGAGGTGTGACCTGGAACGGGAAAGAGCTTGCATGAAGCGAGGCTGTGCTTTCCTCAGGCAAACAATGTCATTTGATAACGCCACGCCAATGCTTTCACAAGGCTAATATACTCCCTCATTGGCAAGCATCTTCTGCCCCCCCCCCCCTGTGACAAGCACTGGAAATGTGTCTGTGAACACAGCCAGCAAAAGCTCTCTGCCTTCCTGGAACTTGTTTCCTAATGGGGAGGAAATGGGGAACAATAAACATGAGAAATAGTACACAGTTAGTAATGAGAAAATAAACAACGGTCGGCTGGCTAGGGAGTGGTCTGTGCTGGGCAGTGTGGACAGAGCTAGGGAAGCCAATATTGTGGGATGGCAGGGTTACTAATCAAGGTGAGAGACAAGCAGGCCTTGCTGAGGATGAGAATTAGCCAGTGGACAGAGGAGACAGCCTGTATTGACCCTATAAGGTAAGAACATACACAGTGTGAACGACGTCTGCAGGAAGAGCACTTCTCAGAGCTGTCTCAGCAAGAGTGAGCAGAATGAAGAAGTGGAGAGATGCTCCAAGGCCACAAAGCCAGACCGTGTTATAGGCTGGGTCACCTACGCCAAAAGAAGCAGGCTACGTGGGGCGCTGTATACACAGGGCAAACCTCCAGTCTCCTTCCAGCAGCCATGTTGAGCTACCAAACAGCCTGATCTGCTTTGCTATTTAACACCGTTTTTGGTTGTTAGTGTCCTCTCTTTTGGGTTTCCAGTAGGACTAATGCTAAAGTTACCTGGTGATTATGGAGTTTCCTTTGCATGTAAACGGCTACCAACAGAATGCCTGGAGTGTTTGAAATAGCAAGGGAAAAAAAATGTCTACGTGGTTGCAACATAGTCGTCCCGCTCATCGTCCACCACAGCTCCAGAATCTTGGTGGGAGCAGCTTTCATGCAGTTCAGTGCTTCCCTGATTCACGATGGATAACAGGAGGGGCTGTTGGTAATGGTTGAGCACTTTGTAGGCTTCTGTCAGGATTCCTTTCATCCCCCAAATAAGAAGGCATGAATGTCAGCCTAAGATTTTTTTTTTGCCACTGCATTCATGGGTGAATAGAAAATCCATCTAATATGCATGAGTAGCTGTATGTAGATAAGAGTTTAATAATGACTGTTAAACCTTGGCCACATTGTATTAAAATGGATTCCTCTGGTTAACCAGATCCTGTCAAAACCTAAATTCAGCAATGACTGAAATAATTAAGAAACTAAACACAGGAAGGTGAGGCTTGTTGGCATATTGGTTCAGTGGCTCTGTGTAGGAAGGAGCTGAGCCCATTTCTTTTGTAGTTGCCCTCTTCTTCCTCACCCTGTGGTGGTGGTGAATCTCTCTGCAGCTCTCTGGGGTATTACTTTATATTTAGTAAGTGAGGTATTGGTCTAGGCTTATTATCCCAGCAGAATCTTATCTGTGGGTTGGTTCCCATCTCCGAGAGGCTAAGGCGTAAAATCTAGTAATTCTGTGAATCTGCCAGCCACAGACTGTACGATTTCATCAGCCAGTGCTCAAGGCGGCACATGCTGGGTGCCAAGGACTGTGGTCTCTCTTCCTGTGTCACCTCAATCCATTTAATCTGCTGCTTCCCAGGCACACACTGTTATCATCTACACTTTAGTGACGAGGAAACCAAAGAAGCAAGCAGTTTGTTGGCTTAAGGTCACACTCTTGGTAGAGGCAGCTTTGAACCTGGACAGCGTGACTAAGGAGCCGATGCCTGCCACCAGGACGTCCGTGACCCTTCAGCACAATGTCTGACGGCCAAAGTAGCATCCCACAGGCCCTTGGGGCATCTGCTGCTTGGGGAGCAGGGCTTATAGTGATCAGCCTGGCTGTGGTTTCCTAGTGTCACACAGGAATGGGGACATCCGTGCAGACAACTGGATGAATGGCGGTACAGAGAGACAGGGTCCTTGTCTAACAAAATTGAGTGATCATAAGGAGTAGAATGTTTGAAATTGGGTCTTTATAGGTAATGTTTGAACAAGAAAACACCATTCATTATTTGGCTACCTCCCTCCCCTCCCCTTCCCTACCTCCCTCCTCTCCCTCCCTCCCCTTCCTCTCTCCCTCCCTCTCTTCCTTCCTAGTAAAAGCTGTAGGAGTTCACAACAAGAATTACAGGTCTGATCAAGTCATTTTAAAACTCAGAAGAATTAATGGGGTTTCTCAGAGTTTGAGAACTCCTAGCTCGGTTTCTGTTGCTAGGATAAAGGCCATAATGAAAAGCAACTTGTGGACGGAAGGGTTTATTTCACTTCACACGTCCACCTCACAGTCCATTATTGAGGAAAGTCAGGCATGAATTCAAGCAGGAACCTGGAGGCAGAGCCATGAAGGAATGCTGTAAGTAGGCTCGCTTTCTACGGCTCAACTTGCTTTCTTCGAAAGCCAGGACCATCTGCCCTGGAGTGGCCCACCCACCGTGGGCTGGTCCCTCCCACATCAATCATTAACCAAGAAAATTTCCCCAAAGGCATCCACACAAGTCACTCTTACAGAGGCAATTCCTCACCTATAAGGGCCCTCTTCCTAGATGACTCTAGTCTATTGACTAGTGTGTTAAGTTGACAAAAACTAACGGGCATATGTGGCTAGCACTTCCTGTACCCGGGAATGAGGAGAAAATTAAGCCTTTCTGGAGCTTCTAAATTTGAGTAGGACGAGCCAGCCAGAGAGCACAGGGCAATAAGACACTAAAGAAGGCTTGAAGCCTCATAGTATGTGTCCTTCCCAACTTTCAAATCCTTTCATTTAAATACAAGAAAGGTTACCAGCTGCTCAAAATAAGTACTCCAGGAGATCGCTCAGCTCAAGATCCTGCAAACAAAAGCTGGAACTCTTGTTACAGATTCACAGAATCACAGACACTTGTGTTCCTGCAGGGCGTTCTTCATTTTGCCCAGATCTCAGATGCTCTAGTCATCTGGGTGCGTTTTGGGCTTGGGTTATCTCAACTAAACCTCAGGCTGACCTCATCTCTTTCCACTCCTGGGTTAGCGTGGTGCCAGGTAGCTGCCATTTCCAGTGCTCGATGGCAAAGTGTCAAGGGAAAGAGAGCCGTGTGTATTTATGGCATGCGCACAGAGGGAACACTTTGCTTGTGCTGTTAGCTCCCTGGAGGCAGCAGGGCCCTGCTGAGCAACATTTGCAAGAGCTGCAGGATTCAAATGCCTCTGGTACACAGAAGGATCCTTCACAACCTACCCTCTCTGTAGATGAGGAAATCCAGGAACCTCAAAAGGTCATGTGCCTTGCCAAGTTCTCACACTTTCCACCACTGCAGCGCGGGCTAAATTCTCAGCTTGGTTTACAAGGTCCTTTAGTACCTAGCCTTAGTTTCATGGCTGCCCGCAACTCCCACACCTTTACTTTGCATGACTCAGTGACGTAACTGTGCCAACGAGCCGGTATCCTTTTCTTTAGATGGCGGTGTTGAAATATGAACCAAGCTCTCCTGGAACTCAGTAGGTAGCCACGGCTAGCCTCAAGCTTTCAGTCATCCTCCTGCCTCAGCTGCTCAAGTGCTGGGGACACACACCACGACCTGGTGAATCATAGTCTCTATCCATGCATTGGACTCTGGCCACACTAAGCTTTAGTGCACCCAGATCTTTCCACCAATAAGGCCCTGGCACCTTCTACATGGAGCATGCTGTCCACACCTACACATGCGTAGCGCCATACTTGGCTGACTTCTCCTAAGTCTCAGTCTTGATGTCAGTTCATCCACACCCCAGCAATCTGCATTAGCTGTTTCTGCTCCACACGCACATTACACCCTGTACTTAAATCACCCTCTTACCTCACCTTATGGGAAAACTGATTTCATCTCTCTCTCTCTCTCCCTTGGGTTGTCATAGAAACAGGATCCACAATTGTGTTGCTCGCCATATATTCAGACCATAGCTCAATGCCTAGAATTCAGTGGGTGTTTAAAATGTACTTGTTTGAAGTATGGATGGGTGGAACGGGGGGGGGGATGGCTGGATGACTGGATGGTAGGCGAGTGTGAGAGCAGCTGACGAATGACGCGACACCAGGTTAAAGGGTGACAAGCCTGTGATGTGAACCCTTCAGACGACACTTCAGGGTTTACTCCTGAGGTGTGCTGAGGGATACAGAAAACCTGAGAACTTTACTGAGAGCCTGCTCTCTAGCTTCCCTATCACTCGGTTCTACGCACAAGGTCCCAGTTCACTTGTACTGAAACCCAGTGAAACAGGAATCGTACTCATACCTTGCAGATGTACAATGAACCTGGAGGGTCATGGCCACCATTGTTGTGGTGTTCCTCCTTTGTTTTTCATAGCCAGCCCCTGCCCCCAGACCCCTAGGCTGAGATAGCAACCCTGCCTGGGCCCTTTGCTTTAAGTGGTGAGACACAATCACAGCAAAGCCTTCTCTGGCCCATGTGCCTTGGCTCTGCTTGCTCCTCTTGCTGGGCAGTATTAGTTCTGGCTCATTGGTATTTCCCCATGTGTACACAAAGGGAGCAGGGCCGCTCTAGCAAACTTTTATGTGTGTTTTCTGCAAATGGGTAGCACATTGACATGTCAGAGGCGCCCAGAGCTGGCAGTTTGTTCTTGAGCTTGGAGTGCCCTCCTACCTCCACCCTTCACTACCCCTCTCTTGAAAGAATTTCTCTTGACGTTAGGGAGACGTCTTTCTAGCCACACCTATGTGTTAAAAAATGCTGCTGCCAACTACCACTGGCTAGGCAACAGTTGATGGCAATTACTGGAATATTAGCAACACCAAGTCCTTTCTCAACAGCAGTTTCTCCTGACAGAAGGCAAGACATTCGAAATCTGGTTGTCATTCCACCCATAATTATCCTCATAGCACCCTTCCCCTAAATAATTTCCAGAGAGATATGAAGGAGGCTGGGATTGCCACTGACCTCAGGGATTTGTTCAATAGCTGGTATCTATCACATCAATGCCATTTGATCCCCCTTGTGCCCACGTTCAAGCCGGTAGAAGGATGGTAAGACGTGAATGAGACTATGCTGGCTGTTAATTGTGCATAGCATGGGGGGGAGGAGTCAGGATGTCCCTCTGTCTGTAAGATTGCTGAGGATTTCTATCCTACCCCACCATCTAAGCTTCTGAAGAAGAGATGGTGTCAAGTTCTTCCTCCCTCATGTATGTCCTCTGCAGTGGGAAAGCTTCCCTCTGTGGATTCCCAGTGTTCTTGTGGAGCTTCTGACTGGAGCTAAGCTATAGCAAATAGTCCCTAGTTACAGAAGCATTCACCTGGATGTCAGCCGTAGACTAGGGGTTCTGAGCATTTGCCTAGTATGCACAGTACCCCAAGTGTGATTCCCAGCACCCCCCAAAAGAAAATACCTTTTTTTCTTTATGAAGAAATCTTGCACCATCATCCCTTGACTTGATCTGCTTGAAAAATACAATTCTTGGTGCTGAAGAGATGGGTTCACCCTTAAGTGTGGCATTGCTCTGGCCGACGGCCCAAGCTTGGTTCCTAGCTCAAAACCACCTGTGACTCCGGTTCCAAGGGAGACCTGATGCCTCTGACCTCTGTCGCATCTACACATATCCTGCACACAGGGCCTGCACATATCCACGTCCTTCACATGTCCATACACATAATTAAAACAGATCTCCAGGTAATGAGAAAATGGAGTTTTGACTTCTGGCACTTTTGAAATGGGACTTGGTGTACAGATTCGTGGCATGCTCCAGGAAAGGGGGTGAAGCTCCACTTTAGGGTGCTTCCTGATGGCCTTGAGGAACACATACCACTCTGTACTCAGAAAAACACAGTGAGCCGGATGCATGTTCTAATATAGTGTTCTTGAGAGCCCTGCTTGGACATGCCTATCCCACAGGGTCCTACTATCTATAGCAGCACCAACTTCTGGACTCACTCCTCACACAGATCCCCTCCACCCCACCCCACCCCGAATTGATTCAGGCTCTCTCTGGAAGTAGCATCTCTATGAACTCAGTCAGAGAGCAGTGAGACCCAAGAGCCTAAAACTGCACAATTTCTCATGGCTGCCTAGGAGGATGACATCCTGAAGGAGGCCTGGAAAGTGTCCCTTTCCTCACTCCAGCCCCATCAGCCTAACAAACATGTTGACCCAGCCAACCAGCAAGCCATCCAAGACACCATTCCCTAAACTAACGCTGGTCTCAAGGATTCCATTTCAGTCAGTCAGGATCTCTAACCGGCTTAGAGCTGACACGCTCTGGGAGACAGGCTGCAGGGTTGGAGGGAAGGAGACACAGTGCTGGTGGGCAGGTATGGGACAAGGAAGGACTCCTTTCAGCTTTTCCTGTAACTGACACCATTGGGCACACATTTACATCCCAGCCTTCGCTTTCTACATTTACCGCTTTTATGTGATTTGGGTCTAAAAGGAAAATGTTTCAGAGCCAATTTTCTAGGAACTCGGGAGTTTCTGTTATTCCTGGATCACACCAAATACTGGTCATCTAAAATTGTTTTATTGAAGTATAATTTACATGCCATAAAATTCACTCACTGTGAGCGAACAGGTCAAGGATTTCTCATAAATACATACGGTGAGGTTTGAATTCCAGAGTCTCAGAAGGCTTCCTTGACATCTGGAGCTTCCGGTGGCTTATGAATTACCCTGTATATGTTTAAGAAACATTTCAGCGAAGAGCAATGCCATTTAAAATCCCTTTCTGTTTTCCATTGTTTTATACTAAGGAAATAGGTCGCAGGCCATCTGTTTCATTACTTATTAGTCTTCATTATTGAGTCTGTGTACTGCCCATCTAAAATGAAGTCATCGGGCCAGTGAGTATTAGAAACCATATGGGCTGCCAAGTACAACGTGGCCATGTAAGATGGCGCACCAACAGTATGCTTCTTGCACCTTACAGGGGGATTTTTTTTTTTTTTTTTTAATTGAGTATTTTTATATACATTTCGAGTGTTATTCCCTTTCCGGTTTCCGGGCAAACATCCCCTAATCCCTCCCCTCCCCTTCTTTATGGCTGTTTCCCACCCCCTCCCCCCCCTCCCCCATTGCCGCCCTCCCCCGACAGTCTAGTTCACTGGGGGTTCAGTCTTAGCAGGACCAGGGCTTCCCTTCCACTGGTGCTCTTACTAGGATATTCATTGCTACCTATGAGGTCAGAGTCCAGGGTCAGTCCATGTATAGTCTTTAGGTAGTGGCTTAGTCCCTGGAAGCTCTGGTTGCTTGGCATTGTTGTACATATGGGGTCTCAAGCCCCTTCAAGCTC
This sequence comes from Rattus rattus, assembly GCF_011064425.1. NCBI lineage: Eukaryota > Metazoa > Chordata > Mammalia > Rodentia > Muridae > Rattus > Rattus rattus. The sequence goes on from NC_046159.1 coordinate 129,789,296, forward strand.
TTCCAGTTCTTTCTCTGATTCCTTCAACAGGGTCCTATTCTCAGTTCAGTGGTTTGCTGCTGGCATTCGCCTCTGTATTTGCTGTATTCTGGCTGTGTCTCTCAGGAGAGATCTACATCCGGCTCCTGTCGGCCTGCACTTCTTGCTTCATCCATCTTGTCTAATTGGATGGCTGTATATGTATGGGCCACATGTGGGGCAGGCTCTGAATGGGTGTTCCTTCTGTGTCTGTTTTAATCTTTTGCCTCTCTATTCCCTGCCAAGGGTATTCTTGTTCCCCTTTTAAAGAAGGAGTGAAGCATTCACATTTTGATCATCTGTCTTGAGTTTCATTTGTTCTAGGCATCTAGGGTAATTCAAGCATTTGGGCTAATAGCCACTTATCAATGAGTGCATACCATGTGTGTTTTTCTGTGATTGGGTTACCTCACTCAGGATGATAATTTCCAGTTCCGACCATTTGCCTACGAATTTCATAAAGTCATTGTTTTTGATAGCTGAGTAGTATTCCATTGTGTAGATGTACCACATTTTCTGTATCCATTCCTCTGTTGAAGGGCATCTGGGTTCTTTCCAGCTTCTGGCTATTATAAATAAGGCTGCTATGAACATAGTGGAGCACGTGTCTTTTTTATATGTTGGGGCATCTTTTGGGTATATGCCCAAGAGAGGTATAGCTGGATCCTCAGGCAGTTTAATGTCCAATTTTCTGAGGAACCTCCAGACTGATTTCCAGAATGGTTGTACCAGTCTGCAGTCTACAGGGGGATTTTTAATAGTTTGTCTTAATTCAAGAATCATAGGTCTGAACCTTTCTGTGTGCCAGTCAGTGTCCTAAATGATACAAGAACGAAATGATACATAACCCACGGCTTCAAGGGTTCATGACACCAAATGTAACAAAAAGTCAAACTATTAAAAATGGTGGACATTAGAATAGCAGGCTAAACAAAAGGTGTTCTATTGTTTAATTTTCATGGTATATACAGTGTGACATTTTCTTCCAGAAACTATTCACAGACCCATCTGAACTCGGCAATTCAAACATGGTCTCTCTTTAGGGCTTTACTGGAGACTAAATTATTCTCTACAGAGACATACAACACACTCTAAGCAAGAATGTCACAGTAAAAGGACAGTCTCAGGCACAATGACCCCCATAGCGATGCCATCTGATGGTCAACATTTTAACACGACGGTCAGCAACGGGCTTAGTGAGCAAACGGTTAGCTGCTCAGCACTCTGAGGAAACACTTGCACACCTGTGTTCAGACACAGGACTTCCTACAGAAAGAACTAAAGCAGAGGTTTAAAGATGTGTGTGGGAGATTAAGGACCAGCCATGCCAAACTAGCCAGGACAAACAGTAAATGTGGGGACTGGAGGGGCTTGCTTCCCTAAGACAAGAGAGCTAAAGGCCTCTAACCATGCTCATCAGGGAGGGCACAGGGGTATGACAGGAGGCTGGCTTACCCAAGTGACATTGTAAGGTCAGGCATAAAGTTAACATTAACACTGGCTCTTCACGCTCCTCTTTTGGGATGGACTGCTATTAATTTCAACTTTCCAATGTACAAAAAGATGCATAGAACCCTCTAGGTAGAGATGCATGGTTTCTAGTTCTATCGCTCTGTTATTGGCATTCAGTTTTAAGGCTTTCCCCCTTGTGACAGGAAACCATAGATCTTGATTTCCTGACAGTTTTGGGTGTAGTCATGAAGTCACCATGTTCCACCAGAAAATAGGTATGAAACATAAAAGGAGAAAAGTAATGCTTTGATACAGCACTGTTGGTTGCTTTTCAAAATCCATTGTCTTCGTTAGTTGGCCATGTATTTCCATTAGATATGATCTGATGCTTCTGTTCTGTCAGTTTCTTCCCCAGCCCGGGGAAGTTAGAAAGGTCTTGTCACACCATCCTCTGCTGGAGGCCACCACAGGCAGAAACCATGTATGTGACCAGCAGCTGGTGAGGTGGGGTGACAGTTCTTGTTAGATCTAATATCCTTTGGTCTTGACTACTAAGCTGGGCTCCTTAGTTGTCTAAAGAGTTCCTTTTAAGCTCGTGAGATCGGTTGTTTTGGAACAGGCCCCTGAAGTGCGCATCTGCTGGGCAGAAGATCTCGTGTGTATTCTCAGCTTTATCTCTGTTGCTTTGGTCATCACCCCCTCTCCTTTTGACCACAGGACATGAGAGGAAACGTCTGTCCCATTATCGTCAGAAAGTGTTCCTATGATGTTCTTTTAAGTGCTGTGCAAATAATTCGCACCTGGTTTTACTCCCAGTGGAGACCTGGAGGATCTGAGGGTCGGTCCCCTTAAAGTGCAGTCAGCTGGCTTAGCTCTTAACTACAAGTCTGTGATTACTCCCTGAAGACCCTCTCAAACCTCTGTAAGAGGTTAGAGGGAAGGGGAAGTAAGTGTGTAGCATATTTTCACTGGGGATATCTTTAAGATGCCGTTACCTTCTCTATCAAGAACTGAGATAAACTAATCTATTTATATCAGTCTTTTCTCATCCAGTATCCTCATATGACCTCCAACATGATGACTTGAGTTTCTCTCTGGTCTCAGTATGTCAAATCAAAATAAGCCAGGGGTTTCGAGAACTGTGCACGTGAAGGTTACCTGTAGTAATAACCTCTTTGGATTACTCTTCAGAGAACCGTTCGGAATACTTAGTCTTGGCATCACTAGCTGTTTCTATGTGCTATGTGTACTAGTTGTATCTCGTATTTTATGACATAATACATACATTGCCTCTGTCATTACAAAGTAATGCGCCCATTGGGTATTACGATGAGAATTACGGAGATGAACCGAAAGCATGGCGTGCTTCCTTCACTACCTTAACAGTTCAGTGTCCTTTAGAGAAAGGACCAAAGGATTTATGTAACTCCAACCCATTCTATCCCTTCAATCTAGCCAGTTTTGAGACTCTTTTCAGCCAGATGGCGAGCACATTCCTAGCTGCTCCTTGCAAGAAGGGGTACCCTAATACAGAGACATTTATTCATGCTTCTGACGTCTCCACCTGTTGGAAAGGGGCAAAGGCACGGCTTATCAAGCCAGTGAAGTAGATCCTCACGTGGAATGATTTATAGGAAAGAGTCCCAGCTTGTTTATAAATCACCGGCATGAGGCACTCCTTTGAAAATTCTCTCCTCATCTGGAAGACACTTTAGCTGTCTAATCATGGTTTCTGGGGAGTCAGAGAAGGATAAGTAGAAGGAAGAGCTCCAGGGAGGCCAAGCAGAGCCATCTCAAGCCCATGAAGGCAAGGCAAGGGTGGAGAGACTGGGCCCGGGTCTGACCTCCCGTGGGCCTGTGCCTTTGAAGGATGAAAAAAGAAACACTAGATTGCTCCTGACCCAGGGGACTCAAAGGGATCGCTCCAGCAGACACTGGAAGGCACCGTGCTTCCTCAGCCCTTCAGTCTGATTTGTGAAATAGCCATTCTGGTTCCTAGTTGAGGGAGACAGTATGTGGGGTTTTGAGTACCTCTGTGAGCTGTAGCCATTGCTGGAGTTGCACTGCAGATAGAAGTTAGTTAACTAAGCCTCAGGCCACAGTTTGTGTTAACCAGCCCTTCAAGGGATATGAAGTTCCCTAATGGTTAGAGACCAAGGGTCATGGGATTTGTCCCTTCTGAGGTGCCGCTGGACCTGCTGAGCACAGCATGGCAGAGGTGGTCTCTGAGAAGGTGGGTTTGTTCACGTTTCTTCTTCTTTCCCCAGAGCCTGCCAAGGCTGCCTCGGACCTGACTGCCTGGTTCAGCCTCTTTGCTGACCTCGACCCCTTATCAAATCCTGATGCTATTGGGAAAACCGATAAAGAACACGAATTGCTCAATGCATGAGTCTGCAACCTTCAACAGGGGAGCCCTCCGGCCACTCCGCAACACCTCATCCAGGGCTTGCAGAAGTCTAACGTGCTCAGTACGCTGTTTTAATATTTACATGCCATTTTAATAAAACGAGAGGGTCACGGCCCTGTTTCTATCGCTATAGTTATTTACTCCTGTTTGGTTTGTGTGTTGTCCATGTGCCTTGAGCAGTAGAGGGCAAGTACAAAGGAGCAGGAAGTCACGGCTCGCCCTTGCTGACATCCTTCAGGACCACCACTGCTGTGTCCCTAAACCATGGTAAAAATCCAGGGCTAAATTACACACCTGAATGCGGGCTTACGTCACACGTCCTCAGGGACACCAGGAGGCTAAAAGTTCTGTAAGCACTTTGTAAGACCTTGTGTCCCCATCCCCCTCAGAAGAGCCTTCAGGAAGAGCCCTTCTCCTGCCGCGACACCTCCCACCCAGCTCTGGGTAACGATTCAGACAACCAAAGGGGCGGTCTCCTGCCACACGTGACTGCGGCCGCTCGCCACACTGGCAGATGAGCTGGGCTGCTTTCTGCTGCGTGGACCTTTCCGTTGGAGGCAGCCATCCCTGCGCATCCTGGTGCCTCCTTTTATCTCCTCCATAGCTGAATTCAAAAGCGAAAACTCCGGGAGCCTCAGGGAGCGTTTTTCTTTTTAAACAGAAAATTTTAAACATCAATAAGACAACAACATTTGATATCCAAATCCAAGTCGTGGATTCTGTGTGGAGACCCAGCTGGGCTAAGAAAAGCATCGTGGAAGGTGCAGTAGAGGAGGCCAGAGACCCAGGGGCAGTTCTGCAGGTATTGGCTAGACCTGTACATCCCCAAATAAGGCAGCCAGCTACAAGGGTAATAACAGATTCACATGGGAGCACATCAACAGCTCAGAGACCCCGTCAGTATCGCAGACCCCACAGTTGGCGTCTCCTCTCCTACGTCACAGGTAACCCACTAAGTGCTACTAAGCACATGCCCTGACGTTCATGTAGATCGTGGCAATGCACGACCATAAGGGCCTTGTAGAAGGGAGGAACCAGTAGTGGTCCAGAGAAAAAGTTCTCTGTGCGTAAGCCAGGCAAGTAGTCTCTGCCGGGCCCCTGTTGCCTATCTCAGAGAAGGCCTCCTGGGCTAGCTTCAGACACACAGGAGTACCTCAGGAAGGACCTGACTGCAGTTCTAAAGCCACTCTGAGGGGTGGAGACCCAGGCTGTTACAGATGTCTTCTTGATATAGGCCACGTCTGGGAGCCAGCTGGGGGCTTAGCTTGGGTATTTTCCCCGGCTTTGCTGTCTTGGGCTGTCAGCGGTATCATTACTAGAATCGTCTCTAGCAGATTTCTCAGCTCCACCTTAATACACTCTGAGGTTGTCATGATACAGAGTCAGAGCCCAACCTTACACTCCTCTAAACACAGGCATGCCTGCCATCCCCTTAACCTTAATGTACCATCCCAGGGCCCGTTTGCTATATGAGACACCACGAGAACACTCTTCAGTCCTCAAGCGCTTCCTCACAGCCTTCGTCCACCAATGCAATATGGTGCCTCTAAAAGCACCTTCAGTTGTCTCCCTGAGAGTGTGGCTCCTGCCCTACCTCTCTTCTCTGGCCATGCCAGGATGATGCCTTCCTAGCCTGCCTGGTCAGGTATGTGCTTTAGACACACGCCTCTACCATGAGACATTGCCACGTGAGAGTCACCTTGGGAGCAATGGATTAATGATGCCAGATCAAGTTGCCCATCAAGGAATGAGGACTAAGTAAGGATCCTAGTTCCATCCTGGGTCATATGTGTTTGTAGCCATGAGAACCCCGGAAGTCAGTCACAGTGAGGAGCTGAATCTGGAAGGCCTGTCTGGCTCCATCTAGGCATTGAGGAGGAGGTGGAGGTTGAGGGAGGTGGAGTCCTTCTGTTTTGAATAGGGTAAGCAGTGGGGGTGGGGGGGCTGCATTTTTAAAACTGATCAGCGAGTCGGGGAAAGAGGATCACAGTGGTTGAATAAGCTTTGCAACAGGAAAAGGAGAGGGTTGCTCACGGAGGCATTTTCTCCCCGAACTTTCTTTATATCTCTCGTGAAAAGGAAAGAAAAGAAAGAGACTCCGTCTCCGTTCCCGTCCGCAATCCACTCGGGCAGCCCCTTGATCCCTTTTGAGAGGCATGTTTTGATCCTGCTCGCACAAAGCCCCTTGACCACCTCTCCTGAGTAAGCAGCAGCTGCTGCCTGGTGCCCTTGTGAGTACCCTGTTCCCCGGCCTGGCCCAGGCTTCCTCTGGGACCCACCTTGGGGCCTCCCCAACTGCCCATCAGGGTTATCTCCCACACGAAGGAGACAATGTTTCTTTACCCTCTTTGCCAACAGGCTTGCTTCATCTCCACCCCCCCTCGGGCGGCCCGCCTGAGCCACAGTTACAGCGGACCTTCAGACACAGACAGACCCAGGCTCTCCTTGGGTTTCCTGCTGTTTCTGATGGCTTCAGCATGACCCCCGAGGTCCCCTCCCTTTTCCTCAGCTAACAGATAAAGGACGCACACACTGTAAGGAGGGGCCAGGCATGATTCTGTGTGTGCCCGCCTTCTTTCCCCAACTGGCACGGGCTCTCGGTTCCCTTCACAGATTCATTCCCCTCGAAATGTAATTTTAGAAATGTCAAGTTGATTTTGAGTTCTGGGTGAGTGAAAAGGAAAAAAAAAAAACGAAAAACAAAAAACAATCCGTCATTCTCAGAATTAGAAAGTACCGATTTAGAAAGAGCGAGCACGTCTCTGGTTTTTGTTTTGTTTTGTTTTTGTTTTTGTTTTTTGTTGTTGTTGTTGTTGTTGTTGTTGTTGGAAGTTTTTGCCCAAGAAAATGTGTTCTCCTTGAAGCCAGCACCCCTGGGTATTAAATCCATTGTGCTTTAGCCAATTCTTATAACTGGTGTGGGGCTAGGGCTGAGGGCGCTGAAAACACTTTGTGAGGCTGCCCACCTACCAGATGACACCCACCAGGTCCCTCTTGCCTGTTGTTCCATCCTGCAACTTCTGGAGTCAGCACTGAGCTCCCCTTTTAGGAGGTGCTACACGAAGACCCCACCCCAGAGCCGGTCTCTGGCAAGGGCTCATGGGTAACATTAATTGATTTTTTCCAATACATCAGTGCCGCACCTGGCTTTGTGATCAACTAGTGTCCTCCACAAAAGCCAGGTAATCCTCTGCTTCCTGCTTTGATCAGAGGCAGCTTCCAAGCCCTCGGACTGGCATTCTCAGTCCAGTGATGTTAGTAGTAATGTCAGTTGTGTTGGAACACTGATACCAACTTGGAGGCTAATCCATACGACTGACCATGGCTGCCAAGAAACCTGCACTGGGAAAAGGCTTCTAATAAATGATCAATGTTTCTGGTAGACGTGGGACAAGCAACACCGCCTCAGACCTTGCCTTTCATGAAGCTATCAAAGCTAACTTTCTTATCAAAGGAAACTAGTATTCTAGAACCTTCAGGGAGGGGCATGTGTGATAAGAACAACAAAGTTTGGAGACTTGTCGTGACCAAAATCTATCCAAACTTAGACTGACCTAAACCTCAAACTTGTAAAACTATCATTTAGGAGTAGGAAGAGATAGGAGGACGATGAATTCAAGGTCACCTTTGGCTATGTGGTCAGTTTGAGACCAGCCTAGACTAAATGAGGTCCTGTTTAATTAGTTAATCGATTAATTAATATTTTAAATATATGACAATAGGCTTGCTTCTCAAGTGACTGTCAGGTCTACAAACTTCAGGCACAGTTGAGTCTAAAGGTTCGTATTTGCCACCTCCCCTGCCCCCAGTTCTGCTCCCCTCCATTTCTTCAATCCATCAGGCATTTCTTAACAGGAGACAAGATGACCACAGGAATCTGTAGTTAAAGTTTTGGAATGTATCCTGCATTGATTGGTCCTATGACCAGTCTTCTTTCACTAGGATCAATGGATGAAAAACAGGCTATTCGATGAGCTTCCTCCAGGTAAATTTGAGTGCTGTTACTAGAAGACAGAATGGAGGTTTAGTGGAAGAATGCACTACAGATCTGCCCTGGCCTCTGCACTGCAATGGCTTTAAGGAGACATTCACCTTCCCAGAGGACAGTGAATGGCAGCAGGGCAGTAAGAGAAGCGGGAAGCCCTTGGTGATTTGTTGAGGCTCCTTACCTTTCAATACTTGTAAGGCATCATGGGAGGATCATAGAGCCCTCTGCATCTGACATACTTCTATCCAGATAAGGAAACTAGGGACTAAGGAGCCATCGACAAAATCCCAGGTCTTGAAGCCATGAGGTCTGATTCCAAGCCAGGGCTTCTTCTACATCCAACTTTGCTATAGATAGCAAGAAAGAATGCAATGAAAGGCAAAGTTCCCATAAGAACTAATATTTCCTCATTCACTCACATTTCTTATTTTTCTCTTCAGACGCCCACTATTAAATATACCCTTCAAAGAGAGATTTATGAAACTAGTTTAGGACAGTAAACAAGAACTTACTCTAAAGCCAGACATCTTGAGTCAAGTCAAGCCTCTGTCAGCTATAGGTCTTAGCCCTCTCTGGCTTCAGGGGGTTTTTTTGTTTTTGTTTTTTGTTGTGTTTTTTTTTTTCACTCATAAATAGGAAAATAACATACCCTGTCCAGTGGAGTTACTACAGAGTAAGGATTTCAGCTCCAGGACTTAGTTACCAGCATTAAAAGTATGTAAAGAGACATCCCCTGAGGCCCCCTCACTTTGTGAAATGGCATTTATTAAAGTAGGGGAAAGATTCTCAGGGACCTTCTGGTAGGCTCACCAAGCTCCATTTTCCATCCTCCCTGTTTATCAACTCATTCCCAAATATCAAAGGGGTGGGAAGGGGATGAGCCTGGAAGGTCTAATGAAAAGCTAAAGCACTTCTTATGCAGCCTGCACAAAGCCTTGAGTTTGATCTCTAGAACCTCATAAAGTGGAATGGTGTACCTGATGGTAATCCCAAACCAGGAGGCAGAGACAGAGGGTCATAAGTTCAAACTGATCTCCAGCTACATAGCAAGTTCAAGGCCAACTGGCTACATGAGACTGTCTTCCCACACACACACACACACACACACACACACACACACACACACACACACACACACACACACACACACCACACACCACACACACACACACCCCACACACACACACCACAAACATACACCCCACATACCCCCACACAACACACACACACATACCACACACACCAAACGCACCACACACAACCACTCCCAACACACACACACGCACACACATACACACACACACACGCACACACACACACACACACACACACACACGCACGCACGCACACATATGCATACATAAAGTCTTAAAGTCTAGTTAGTGTCTACTGACTTTTGTCGTAACTGAACAAGATTCTCTGAGGAGGCTAAGCGGCATGAAGGACGCTCTTTGTTAGACCTAAGGGGTATGTATACTTGCCAATTTAATTTTGTTTTTTGTTTTTGTATTTTTGCTTTTTTTTTTTTACAATGAATCATTCACTAACCAGAACCCCCAATTAAAATAATGAAGATGCAGAGCAGTTGGACTCCTCTAACATGGTCGATGGGGAGGCAAAATGGAACAGCTATTTGGGAAACAGTTTGGCAGTTTCATGGAAAGTTAAGCATATGCATGCCATGCAACCTGCCAATCCCACAACTAGGAATTTACCCTGGAGAAAGAGAGAGGAAAAACACACACACACACACACACACACACACACACACACACACACACAGAAGCCTCTATGTAAATGTATAGCAGCTTTATTCATAATCTCCCAGAACTGGAAACAGGCCAGATGTCTTTTAGCTGCTGAAAGAGTAAAACAAAAACTCTTCGACATAAGCACAGTATTATTTATCAATCAACACGAACAAGCTACTGATATATAGAGCATGAGGCCAACTCACACCAAAAGCATGGACCCCTACTCCGATGCTATGGGAAGAGCGCCTTATATCAGTATATGCCTCCCCCCAAAGCTCACAACACAGTTTAGAAATTAGAACAGTACCACAAACAAAGCCAGACCAAGAGGCAGCGTATAAAATTCCAGACCCGTACCTTTCAATAGCATCCAAGTCTTGAAGAAGGCCACTCTGGAAAGAGGAAAACTGTAAGAGCCAAAGCCATCAAGCCCCCCAAAGGAACTTGGAGCAGAGAAATGGCATTATTAGGAAATCCAGTGACTCCCAACGTTGACAGTCTATCTGTGTCAGTGTAGGTTATTAAAATATTAACAATCATCAAAGAGTTATGTGGGATGTTAGTAAGAGGGAAGCTAGCCAGGGAGATACAGAAACTTTATGTTATGTTGCAACTTTCCTATTAATTTAAAATTATTCCCCAGTAAAAGTTGTGTTTATTTGTTTTTTTTAATCACAAAGTTTTGATGCTATATGATTTCCATTTGCATAAAAGTCAGACTAGTCAGACCTGTAAGAACAGACATTCAGTCTATGTTTACCAAAAGCTGAGGTAGATGAGGGTGGGTGGGCTCCAAAAGGCAGAGAATTTAAGGAGATGGAACTCTGTTGGGATAGTGTTGATGGTTACGTGATTGCCTGAATTTGTCAAAATCCATAAAAAAGGTAAAAAATGGGTGAACTGAGCTTAGTTAGTTCGTAACTGTGATTAGAGGGAAGAGACTAGATTCTGAACTCTCGATAAACCAGCCCTCATGAAGCAGGAGAGCCCGTGAGAATCTGGACCAGAAGACCCAGCCTATGATGCAGGTGAGGACATCAGATGTGCCTCCTGATGCAAGGAAGTAGAGATACTCACAGCCGAGTGTCTCACAGGTTAGCATTCATCTGTGTGTGTTTCAGTGAGGACAGGGCTAGCTGAACTTCAGAAAGCATGAGCACATAAAATTTGAGCCTTTCAGTCCGCAGCAAGGGAGGGTGGTCTGGTAGTCAAACATTGAATGCTTCATCCAAGGAGTAACCAACCCCCAACCACCCCCTTACCTAGAAATGGCCACATGGCCCAGACCAACTGCAATAGTTCCTAGCAGATGGACTATCCCATGAATGCTACACTAATCTTGTGATCTTCAAGGCTTTGGAAACACTGTAACAGTGAAGTGCATCAAATCTATGGCAAGAAGGAAATATACATGCATTAATAAGAATAAGCATGGATGAGATTTTTGTGCTGTTTTAGAATACAAAAAAGTATTGAAGGATGGAGCTCTTATGGTAGATTGGGAAAAAAATTGAAATGTACCATTATAGACAAATATTCAAGATATCATCCATTGTCACATCCCCCCTTTTAGACACAAATCTTCAGATATTGAGTCATGCTCTGAGCCACAGGGCCACCTGGTCTCATTGGATGAGCTAAAGTAGCCTGGCAGAACAGCTATTCACAGGAGGAAGAGTCAGACCTTTTCATTCTGGGCTGGTTATATCCTAAATCTGCCCACTATTAAATCAATAGAAACAATGTATAGTTACTATAAAGCTACAGAAGTTTCATGCAAGCACAGAGCATGAGCTTACAGAGCAGAGGTATAGAAAGGTCAGGCACCAGAATGAGCTGATAATGAGATATTCCTGAAGACACCACACGCCTGGATCACAAGATATAAACCAAGTAGCATAAAAGTGAGCTTCAAAACCCCTCCCTGTTGGCTCGCTTTCTTAGTGCTAGAAGGTGCTATCCAAACTATTAGGAGTGAAAAGACTTCACTGGCCTTGGCCGCCTGCTAGGCCAGATGTACCTACCCATGCTATGATGGCACTACTGTTATGGGGGTAACCAGCCACTCTACAGTTAGATTCACGGCATCTTCCCAGGGGGAAATTCATGACTGGTATGTAAACCCAGTCAAAAAGGAAGCATCATAGAAAAGATGTCAGAAACAATGTAACAACTGAAAGATGGAGAAAAGGCTACAAAGTGTCTCTTCTGGGCACCATACAGCTTTCACCAGGAGCAGCTGCCCTTATCTGAACTTGTATATGTTAACATTCAGTCATGGGTATAAAATGTATGGGGACCTACCCTTCCCTGCTTAACTATTGACTACTAACAGATTCTGGGAGTCATTGTCATTAGCAGTGTTCCTACTGTTGAGTCCACCAGGCCTCAATGGATAGCTTCAAACTAAGGGTCACACAGATGGTCTGAGTTAAGTGGGTCACAGCACAAACAAAGAGACATGAATATGAATATGACATGAGACAAGGGATTTGCAAGGGGTCATGCAGGTGTGGGAGGACAGGGGGAAGAGTAACCAGATGCAACAATTTCAAAGACCAAATTTTAAAAATAAAAATAAAAATAATTTTCAAAAAATAGGACGCTGAGTCACCTTGAGGACTGAGTGTCGTTGAACTCCGGATGCTCATCCAAGCCTCTCTGATCTTTGCACTCAACTTTGAAAATAGGGTCTCTGCTCTTAATTAAAAATAAACGCCTATATTTTGTCTTCTAACCACTCAATGCCAGGAAACTACTGACCCAAGGCCCTGCTATGTTCAACATACCCAAAGGCTAGCTCTGGAGTTCTTAAACACTTGACCATAGTCACGGAACCCTTTGTTCAGTCTTCTGGAGAGAACAGTCAAATCAGTCCAATTTTGGAGTTCCCCATGCTCTGAATTAAACTTTCTTCATGCTTTACAGAGGATTTCAAGAGAGCATCCAAGCCCATCAGAATGCCCTTTTCTCTACAGCAATAGGATGAGCATCTTCCTCATGACCGACTCTTGTAGTTTGAAAGTGAATCATCCCTCACGGGCTCATATGTTTGAATACTATGTCCTCAGGTGGTGGCACTATTTGGGAAGGTTGTGGAACATTGAGTCCCACGAGGGAGGACAAGTCACTAGGAGAAGGGATTGAGGTTTTTGTAGCATAGCTCCATTTCCTGTTCACTCTGTGTTTTCTGACTGTGGATGCGATGTGACCAACAGGGTCTCTTGCCTGCTCTTGCCACAGTGCCTTCCCCACCATGCTGGACTGTATTCCCCCAGAACCATAAGCCAAATAAACCTTCCCTTTATTGAATGGCTTTGGTGAGGTAAAGTGTTGCAACCATTAGGACAGTAAAGTAATATACTCACCACAGTGGAAAGCTGACAGCTGATCAGAAATGCTCAGGTGTACAAAAGGCACAAAGTCCTGTGCTCAGATAAGCGCTAGGGCAACCGGAAATGTTAAACACACAGGGTTGTCTCCTCAACAGAGGAGATAGAAACCTGTTTTCTTCCCATAAAGCTGGGCGAGGATGTTGTAAATAACCTGGTGATCTGTGCCATCTGTAGGGCCAAGCAATGCCTGAATCACCCAGACTCTTCCTCCCTAGGTCTTTATCTTGAGCACTGTTTCTCAGTCAATAGAACCCATCCTTAAGGGAGATGTCACGTGTACTTGGTAGCTCGGTGACCTCGACGATGACGGAGACCACACCAGACCCTCCCCAAGACCCTTAAGCAATAAAACTCATTCTTATAGAAGAGGTCACATGTACTTTACAAGAGTTTCAACGTCAAGAGTTTCAACGTCGTATGCCTTAAGCTTTATTGTGATGGTTACCAAGGAAACATTTTTCTAAAGTGATACTGGACTTAAATATGCCTCAAATAAACTTCCTGGTGTCAGACTCTGGAAGTTTGAACCAACGCCTACCAACTGAGTCATGTTCAACGAGATTTCCTTCTTACCCCACATATGGCTGTGACCTTCACAGGGATTCTCACAAAGAAGCCCTCTGAAGCAAGGAGTCTTCACGTGTTCACCCTCTACCAAACGGTGAAGATGACAATCATTTTAGTAACACCTCCTCTGACGACGCTGGATTGTGTATCAACACTCTTGAGCTCCCTTCTCCAGCCACTATAAAGGGATTCCTTTACTGATTTTGATCTAACTGTCTCCTTAGTGATTTATCTGCCCCTGACCTGTGATGCTCAAAAGATCAGTTTTATATTCCCAGCACCCTTGCCAGTCTCCCATCCCTAGTACAAACAGGAGTTCTCCAGGTTATCGGCACTTGAGCAGTCAACACTCTTGGTTCCGTTGTCCTCTGCAATTTGTCTCGGCCTCCACCGGCTGAGTTATAAAGCCTATTCTGGTTCGGAGATTTATGGACCTCTTAGTTTCACCAGTTGGTGAGTCCTGAGATCATGTGTAAGGATTTGTAAAAATGCACTTTTGTATATTTTTGCCACAGGAAACAGTCAAGCATTTCTACAAATTCTCAAAGCAGTTGATGGACAACAAAAGTCAGCAACAGACCAGTACAGAAGGCACAGGGAACCTGGAACCCCCTGGAGCTGATGATAACTGACAACTGTTATCATCTGTGTGCAAATTGGATGGAGACTTCCCAGTAGCCTCTTTACCAGCGGGGAAGCCCCAGCCTTCTGTAATCTTTCCCCTTTCCCTGCCCTTAAAGGGAGATAGCCAAATTGTGCCTCTATAGTCAAACCGGGGTGTATTTTTATCCTGCCAGTAGGATCTGCTATCCTGTGTGAGCTGTGACTTTGGCTCTTGTTGGAAAGGAGAGAGCAAATCCTCACCGCACACTAGCCTAAGCTCTGGCTACCTGCAGTTTCCCACCCATCTGTTACCTGCCCTCACAAGCCCTAGTGGAGCCCTGGCTTCTCCAATTGTAAACCTGTGATGAGACGCCCAGAGCTTAAACAGCCTTGTTTTTCTGATCTAAGAAACTAGCTCTGTGACTAAAGAAAAAGCATCCCGAAAAGACGAAGGGTGAACTTGGGTTGAAACCTCAGTCATCCTACGGTTCTGGCATTGTTTCCTAGATCTAGGCAGGACTGGGGAGAACCAGACACTCAGGATCAGAGGTAAGATGGGAGGGAGGTGTCTCCTGAGCAATCATGGGCAGCTGGGCAGTGGGACGTTTCACTGCTCCACCCTCTGAAACCAAGGAAAGGTTCAAAGGACATATTGTAGACAACCTAGGAGGAAGTTCACTGCACATCTGTTGAGTAAATGCCTATTAACTCTCAACAGTTGTGTGTGTGTGTGTGTGTGTGTGTGTGTGTGTGTGTGTGTGTGTGTGTGTTTTACTCCATTAACTCCTTCTGACTTTACTGGTGGGAAAAAAAGCATCTATTGTTCACAAAAGGGTTACTCAAGACCAGACACCAAGTCCATTTCATATTAACTGAGCTTCGGCACAGGATTTTTATATGTATATTGTGGTCATTTGAATAGGAGTAGCCACACAGGCTCATAGATGTGAAGGCTTGGTCACCAGTGAGTGACAAGTGGCACTATTTGAAAGGATTAGGACAGTGGTTCTCAACCTCCCTTATGCTGTTCCTCATGTGGTGATGACCTCCAACCATAAAATTATCTTCATTGCTACTTCAGGACTGTAATGTTACTGTTATGAGTCATAATGTAAATACCTGATATGTAGGATATATGATGTACAACCCCTGCGGGTATTTCAACCTCCAAATGGATTATGACCCTTGATGGTTGAGAACGGCTGGATTAGGAGGTATGGCCTTATTGGGGTCAGTATGGTCTTCTTTGGGGAATGTATGCCACTACAGGTGGGCTGGCTGTGAGGTTTCACGAGCTCAAACCAATCCTAGCGCCTCTCTCTCTTCCTGCTGCCTGTGAATCTGGGTGTAGAACTCTTAGTTATTTCTCCAGCACCATGGCTTCCTATACGCCTCCATGCTCCTTGCCATGCTGAGAATGGACTTTAAACCTCTGAAACTGTAAGCCAGGCCCCAATTAAATGCTTCCCTTTATAAGAGTTGCCGTGGTCATGGTGTCTCTTTACCGCAACATTAGATTAACATTAACATTAGATTAACATTAGATTGCATTAACACTAAGACATATTTTCTTGAAGTGTGTCACGTGTGAAGTGTATGAATCAATGGCTTTTTCACATATTTATAGTCATGCAACTAAGGTCATTCTCTAATCCCAGAACATTTTTATTACTTCTAGAAGAAACTGTGCGACCATACTCTCCCTTCATCAGACCCTAGCAACCATCAGTCTTACCTCTGCCCAAGGATTGCTCTGTAAGAACATTTCATATCAATGGGATTATCTTGTACCTAGCTTGTTCCATCTAGCATGCTTTTAAGGCTCGTCCGTATTATCTCATCAGTTTTATCAGCATCTCATCCTTTCATCTGACTGAGTAACACTCAGCTGTCTGCACATTACATGTGTGATTTATGTGGTCATTGGACTGTTTTGACTTAGGAGCTGCTGTGGGTAATGCATTTGTGCAAACGTGACTTAGTTTCCTTCAGTGTGTAAGCAAGGGATGGAATTCCTGGGTCAATTGTTAATTCTAACCTTTTTGGGAGCTTCCAAACTGATTTTCTAAATGGATGCCCGGAACAATAATTGTAGGCTCTAATTTGTCTGTGTCCTCACCTGTACTCGGAAGTGTCAGACATTTTTTATTCTTTTATGACCCTCCTGTTAGTTGGAAGGTAGATCTAATTTGCATTTCCCTAACTTTTGTTTTGTATTTTGGGCTTTGATTGTTGTTGTTTTGATACAGACACAGAGAACACAGGCTGGTATTCAACTGTTACGTCGTCCAGTCTGGTCTTCAACTCCCGATCCTTCTGCTCTGCTGAGATTAGAATTGTGCCCACACCATGCCCAATTTGTATTTCTGTGATAGAAGTAGGTATTTGTTATGGACTGATCCGTGTGCCGCTCAACAATTTACATTGAAGCTCTAATCCCTAATGACACAGATTTTGGACATTTGACCATTAGAACATAGTTAGGGGAGAATGGCATGGAAGACAGTTGGTCCAAATAAGATGAAACATTAGAGAGCTAGCTCAGTGTCTCCTAGGAAAGGCCAGGTGAGGACAACTCTGCCTCTGCAAACCAAAAAGAGCCCTCACTGTACCTTGATGTCGAATGCCGAGCTTATAGAACTGTCAATACAGTGTCTAAAGTATTTTGTGATGGCGCCCAAGCAGAATAAAGTGGACCTTTAAAATCTCCATCTCATAATACAAACTCCCAGCCTAGCAAGGTCGTCCCTCACCCATATCTGACACCAATATCTACCCCATTTCCCTTCTGCTTCACAGCTACTGGGTTCCGGAATGGGGAAGGACATGGTTCTACAGGGCGTGACCTATCAGCTGACAAAAATCACAAGCAACACAGTGGAAAGGTCTCCTTTGGTGAATAAGGGGGAGAAACTCACCAAGAGGAATACGAAAGCACTGAGCATAAGCTGTTCCTCGGGCATATCTCAATCATAGACTTGAGAGTAGCACATGGCCCGACGCTCACCCCCTGCACCTCCTGCACCGACTGTATGCACCGCAGCCAATGCTCTTCAAAGTGAATCAAGTGTCCCTGGCCAGTCCACAGGTGCCCACCGGGCAGCTGCTAGAAAGTTTACTATAAACACAGCCGTAGTCAAATATGATCACTTCATTGTTTTCTAGATTGGGGTACAGTTTCTAGATGAGGCAGTCAAAGAAGCAAGCATAAAGGAGAGGGGCAGATTTCTGGAGTTCCTGATTACCCCATTTAATAAACCCATCTCACCAGAGGAAAAGGCGTGTTAGCACAGGCCACACACCAGGAGACTCCTAGCATTAATATCAGAACACATCTCAAGCTGGCCTCAAACTCACGAAGATCCTATTACCTTTGTCTCATAAGGGCTGGACTGAAAGGCATGTGTCCACTCTCAAGGCACTTTGATTTGGAGATTTTTATTTAATAAAAAATAATCCATTGCTGCTACTGTCTTTTTCTTCCTCTTCCTACATTTCTCTCTCCTTTTGTATTTAGAAATCATCATGCTTTGTTTTCTAAATGACAAGGCTAACAGG
The DNA here is from genome assembly GCF_011064425.1 of Rattus rattus. Taxonomy (NCBI): domain Eukaryota; kingdom Metazoa; phylum Chordata; class Mammalia; order Rodentia; family Muridae; genus Rattus; species Rattus rattus. The sequence continues at coordinate 129,807,038 of NC_046159.1, forward strand.
TAACAACAGTTCCACAACAGAAAAGCAGATGGTAAGGAATTATCCACTCCCTCGTAGCCACCACTGATTTTTTTTTTTTTTTGCAACGTTCATACCTTTTTTTCTCACATGCATATCTTTACAAGAAAAAGTGGCCATGTGGGTTTGTGCCCTTAGTGACTACTGTCATGAACTGCTGCACATATACTGTTGTTCAAAACAAGTCTGTTCTTCTCCCAGAAGATAAGGGCATCTCTGTGAGTCTGCTGACATGGTGACAAAAGGCCTGAGATAAACACCTTGTAAGGAAAGGAAGAGAGACTGACTTTGGATGAAACAGAGTTTCTTGACCTGTCACTCTGGGCTGGTGGCAGTGCAGTACATCTTGGTGGCTGGACATAAAAGAGCTATTCATCTTATGGCAGCCTGGAAGCCAAAGCAGAAACAGAGAGGGACAGGGAACTAGACCTCCCCATCAAGAACAGGGTTCAAATGGCCACCACCCTCCTATAAGAACCCAGATCCTAAAGTTTCTGCTACTTCCCACGGGACAGAGAATGAACCTTCAACACACGCTTAAGATACAAACCACACAAGGCAAACCACCTCCCTTGGCACTGAACTTTTATCCTTTTATTCTTCGCCCACCGAAGGCAGCAGACTGTTTTAACGTACACCATGCTGATTACTAGTGTGGTTAACATTTATTTTCACATTAGTCATTTGCTCAATTTCTCCTTGCCCTTGTGATGGAACTATGTAAATCTAAGTCATATCTACCCTCTGTCAAAAACTAGACAGATGGATGGGAAGGAGCCGGGCAGGCAGAAGTAGGAGGGCTGTCAGTTATCCTACAAAAGGTCACATTGCTTCTTTGTCTTTTCACTAATCATCGAGAAAGGAATACATGCTTGTGGTAAGAAAAACAAATCCAATAATACTTCCAAAGAGCAGATGAGCACACGGCGCGCATCTAACATTCTACCACCTGCCAGTGTGAATCGGCAGCAGTAACCATTTATAAAGGCTCTCTGCTCACCTCCTTTTTACGTTCCTGTGGGACCAGCTACTCTAGCCTTGGCTTCCAGGGAGCAATTAGGAGACAAGGTCAGGGATAGGAATAGGAACAGCTTCTTCCTACAAAGCTTCCCAGTCTCCCTCGAGGGCGGTGGCCTGGGAAGGAAGCAGGAGAGACCACACCAGTTGTTTGTAATCAGAGGAGCAGGTAAAGGGACGTCAGCTAAGATTACCCGTCTCCCTTGACTCCAGACCATATGAAAAATGACAGGCTGTTCCTCACAGCATATGAGTGGTGTCCTTTGTTAACTTCCGTCCCTTGAGTGCAGTTCTTTTCCTTCACAGAGTGGAATAGAAACCCTAAGAAGAGGGTTGGCTTTCCAGAATGAACCCTTCTCCCCTTTTGGCAGGTCCGTGTGGAGCCCTGCACCCACCTTTTATCCATCTTGCTTCCAGACAGTGGTTTGAAATAACATCCATTGCCGGCAGGGCTATAACCAATCCTGACTAAGGGATTGCCATCAAAGTTATGCTTCAATCAGATGTCAAGGCTTCAGTAGAGCTTATAGTGTGAAAGGGAACCTACTCGGGCTATCATAGAATCTTTTGGAGAAAAATGATCTAATTGTTTAAATTCTTGGTGCTCAGAAACTGTCTACTCTACAGCAGAGAAATCCTCACCAAACCAATCTGGAACCTACAGGCGGGGGAATACATATATTTCTCTTTTTGAGAGATCCAAATGCCTACAGAATGGGATAGCCCACTTCAGAGGCAGTGGGTTACCAGCCTCTTGGTAAGCAAGGAAAAAACAAAACAAAACACCATGGGATGTTCAAGCTGGGTATAGCAGTGCAGGAGGATGGAGCTGTACAATTGTGAGTTTCAGGCCAACCTGGGCTACATAACGCAACTCTGTGTCAAAAACAAAACAAACAAGAAGGAAATGGAGAGTTCAAGGGTAGAAAAATCTTTTTCTTTTATCTTCTTCTTTGTATCACTACTCTTTAAAACATGATCAATTATTCAGCTCTTCCAGCATCATTTCCCAAGGAGATCCCTGTTTCCAGGAGTCTTATACATCTTTGTATTTCACTGGTCTAATGTTAGGTTACCTTTAGACCCACACAATAGAGGTGAACTATCATTTGATTTTCAAATGATGACATTTTCTCTGAGACTGTTTTGTTATGGCAAATTTCCATTGTTAACTTGACAGGATTTAGATTCTTCTACTACAGCCTTGGGCATGTCTGTTTCCTGTGGAAAGTGTGTTTCTAGACCCGCCTTGAACATGGCAGCACCATCCAGCTGGCCTTAGACTGAATAAAAGAAGGAAACGCGCTTGTGAAGCCGTGAGGAAGCTCGACCTCACAATGTTTCCATTGCAGTGAACACCTTCCCCACCATCACCCACTCTGAGCTCAAGTAATTCCCAGCTTAAGTTACATTTTGTAGGTGTCTGGTCATAGTGATGAGAAAATCGACTAACAGAAAATGGGTCCTTAGAAGTGTGGTCATTAATGGAAATCACTTGACCTTTGGAACTGGTCTGAAGAAGGAATAAGGAATAATTTGAAGCCGTGGGTGAGAAAAACCTAGAGTATGATAGGCACAGCTTAATAAGTCATTCTGATGGGGATGTGGAAGACCATAATGCCTAGGAGAAAGACAGATCATGGAGGCCAGCCCAGGTGGTTTCAGAAGCAAAGAAGGCCTCCAGTGGGCTGCTGAACATTCATGCTACACTGTACATAGCAAAGAATCAGTCTGCATTCTGCCAATGTCCTGAACATTTAGTGAGAAGGAATTAAGAAGTGATGAACTAAGTTGTCTGGGTATCACTGAGGATGTGGTGTGGTTGCTGTGTACTGACTGCTTAGATCTAAAGTAAGAGGATACACACACAATGTGTGGTTTGGTGAGGAAAGTACCACAAGTTTAAAGAGGCAGAGTAGGTGAGGTGAAAGCAATCTTTGTTAGATAAGTTAGTGTCATTAAAGAGAAGCATCCTATTCTCTGTGTGGGGACAGGAGGAAAGGTTCTGGGAAGGAAAGACACTAGCTATTCTATGTCCCAAATGCATTTGAAAAGAGTTTGAGTTGAGAATGCAAGAATTCACTGTCCAAAAAATAACCACCCAGGGGAGCATTTTCCCTGTTATGCCAATATGGCTGTGGTAGAAGAGCAGACTCTGTAATAAGTGGGAGACAGATGCTGGCAGTGCAGTCCACTTAGTGCTGGTTTTGAAGCCATAAAACTGAGCGGTTTGCACAGAGGCTTGAACCAAGGTTCCGGAAAGTCACTCAAGTCAGGCAATGTGGTGTAGGGTTAGATTCCCTGAAGGGCTGGTCTGAGGATCCATTGCATGAAGCTTTGAAGATGACGCCTAACTTGCAGTGGAAAGCCCCGTGTTGGAGATTCCAGGACTATGGGATATCTACCAAGGAAGGGTAAAAGCCATGGGGTGAAGCTGGCCCAAGAGAGTAGATCTGGAAAGGAAGGGCTACCCCACTCCATTGGATCTCGGAAATGCTATCAGAAATCCATATGCTGGACATGCAGCTGTGAATTATGATGTTTGCCCAGCTGGATTTCAGTCTTGGTCATATCTTTGCTTGCTAGATTCTGCCCCTTTGGAAAATGAATGTTGTTTTGTTTTTTTGTTTTTGTTTTTGGCTTCCCCCCACTCTGTGCTTTGATTTTACTGGGGCTCATGGTTTAAAGAAAATACATGTCTCAGAGTGAAGTTTGATCTTGGCCTTTCAAACAATATTGGAAATGTTAGAACATTTGGAGATGAACTAAATGCTATGTCCTACATACTGAATGGAATATTATGGAATGAAGTGCATGGTGGCAAAGTTGACTTAATGATGAACCATGTGGTCAACTTGATTGGATTGAGAACTAACTACAAAACACACCTCTAGGCATATCTGTGTGGATGTTTTCAGAGGTTAACTGAGGAGGGAAGACTCACTCTGAATTGTGAACAAAGCCATCTTGTAGGCTGGGGTCCCAGACTAAAAGTGGAGAGGGAATGTCAGCAGAGCACCATCATTCTTCTTCCTCTGCATCCTGTTCACTGAAACATGAGAGGTCCCAGCCATACACTTGTGTCACCCTGAACATCACTATGACTTGCTGACCATGGTGGACTGTATTCCTCTGAACTGGGAGCACAAACAAAACCTGTACCTTGTATGCTTCTTTTTGTCTGGTATTTGGCTACAGTGATAGGGAAAGTAACTTTCAAGTGCAGCTACTTTCAAGGGTCCATTCTGAAAAAGTAGGCCTCATTTCCCAGATCTGGATCTAACTACATGCTGCAAAATAGCGTAATAAAGGGTGCCTGTACATAGAGGGGTAGCACCTGCTTATTCAATCTATAAAACATGTTTCCATGAAGCCTAACACCTTAAAACAATAAGCACATATCATTTTACACACATACGGAAGGTCAAACACTCAGGAAGAGCAGTTTAGCTCAGCATTCTGGTCCAAAGTACATGGTGAGATTGAACTCATCTCTAACCTCATCTGGTCTGGCAGATGTTTCTACGTATCGGTGGGCTGAGGCCTCCATTAACCACAACTCCATCTTTCACAGATGTCTTCAGTTTGGTTCCTTAAGCTGCACACTTAAGACATTAGTCCTTTTATAACCTACCTTCAGAATTAATATCCCATCCCATCTGCCATATTCATTTTTCAGAAGAAGCCACTTGGTCCAGTTCACACTTAAAGGGACAATTAGGCTATCCTTTAAAGAGAAGAGTTTTAAAGACTATTGTAAAGGTTTATTTTTATAAATGATATTACAAAGGCTAGAGATGGGGAGATGTGTATGGCAAGGTATAAAGGAAGAATTCATGTTCCTCTGAGCATATCACTCTCTGGAATCTCTCCCTGCTTAGCCATTTGGAATCCTCCAAATCCTGTCCTTGGAGACTTCAACGTACAGGCACAAGTTTTGTTTGAGAGGAAGAACTGAGTAAGTCCTATTAAGGGTCTAAGTTTTAGATTCATTTTGGTCTCTCATTCCTCTTCCAGGCTATGAGACAGAACTCTTCTGAATAAAGAGAGAATGGGGAGAATGTCTGTGGCCAATACCGAGACTTTGCATGACCCACTTGAGCAGAAATTCTAGTTTCTATGGCATGCCTCAGAAAGGGAGCTATAGGCCAGGAACGTAAACCCAATTGTGGGATGATGTCACAGGTGAGGCAGGTATAAGATAGAATGAGGCCTGTCATTGGACGAGAAGGAAGGATGGGCGGGAGAAAAGTTTGAGGGAAGGGGAGGAGACTGGAACGGAAAGGTAGAGACAGAAAGGATGGGAGAGAAGCCTTGGCAGAGAGAGAACATGGAGGCTGACACTAAGATTCCACGCTGTACCTTTACAGGTTGTTATGAATGTTCTTAAGGGATGGATGTGTATTGGGTTTTGTATGTTTAGGTGGGCAATTATATCTTATCAATTGGATCAGAGGTTATTGTGTTGTGTGTTCTTTCATGTATCGATTTAAGTGTAAGAAAGTGTGCAGCGGCTAGAGATACTGGGCCGCCGTGGAATTGGGATGTGTGTTTCAGGCATGGAAACCTGCCTTGGGAACTAGATAGGTAGAGAAATTGCTGCCAGGCTCAGAGAGAGGCCTTCAGCAGTGTGGTATGGGATGGAGCAAAGCAGGTGAGCAGCTTTGCTGACTGAGGCTTAAGATATCTAGTGGTGCTGGGCCTAGTGGGGGATAAAAGACAGCTTTTTATTTTTATAATTTTACAATACCACCCAATCATGCATGTCATGGGCTGCTTCCTAGGTTTTGAACACAGGTTTTGTCCTCACTCAAAGAGGACATATATAGCTTAGAAGACTCTGTTGCATGGTTAGTAAGGATGAGAAGATCTGCCCTGACGTAAGGGCAAGGTGATATTTTTATTATGTTTAATCATTTAGGATGAGATAAGCTGAAAGTCTGAGAATAGGTACAGGTACAAACCAGATACCACATTAAGAATTTGATTTTGAATGGAAGTATAAATTAAGCAATTATTTTTCCAAATAAGTGTGCAGGTTCACACGTTCAATGAACCAAGAAGGAACATACGGGTGGGTACAAGAGTTCTAAGTATTAGAAATGGGTACAGAAGGCAGAAGTCACCTATAGAGCAGCAGGAAGTATATAAAGGTGGCACTTTTCAGTGTGGGATGACAGGCAGCCATGTAGTACTCACAGATACAGCTGTTTTAGGTAGAGATGGCCGGAATGCCTACGTTCCTGGGCTCCTTTCTCTCCCTGCTTGCTCCTAAAGTTTGGTGTACTTCTCATGGCTACTTATACTAGGTTTATGATAAAATTAAGTCAAATAAGAGGATGAAAATGTAACTTTCCTTCACATTTAGTTTCAATTAAAATGTAAAAACTCTTAGAATAATTTTCTGTATGGACTATATACCCTTAGAGATTACTAATACATAAATCTCAACTTCAAAAACTTTTATATTTTGTTTTTCCTCAACCAAAAATGGCAATAAAGCAATTGTTTTCACGTTTAATATAAATGTCAATTTTTGTCTAATTCTTCCATGTATCAGAAACAAACAATACTCTGGGGCAAATTGTTCTTCACAGTGGCTTCCCAAAGTGTTTTGCTATTTGTATAATTGTTTACTTGCATAAAATATGTATTTTCTTTGTTTTGTTAAAATTTTGGTCCTTTTTATACTGAACCTAGTAAGATTAAAACAAACTACTATATAGTTTTGTAGGAAATATGCAACTTCTTTGACATGATTTCATTGAATTTAAACTCATTCCCTATAAATTCGTAGGCATATGAATGAAACAGAACAATGTTTTCTCTGTTAGAAATGCTCACAGCTGAAAGGAGCACAAAACTTTGGACTCCAAACATCCAACTTGTAACCTTGGATGCGAAGTATGCAAATTAAATGTCAAGAGGAAACCAAACTGGAGAAACTGATCCAATTAAGATGCCCCACAGATCTACATGTACAGGTTGGAACTCAGCACCAACACTGCCATTACCTAAGGCAGAATTCACCTCTGTGGGTAACGTGCCAGCATCCAGTCTTTTAAAAAACACATGTAAACTATTCCAGTTTTACTAATAACTTTATTTAAATAAGACACAGGAACTTCTATACTGAAAAAAATACAAAACAGAAGCCACACATTTCTTGTGTAAAGCCTTATTATATAACTTGAATACTGTTCAGCGCAGTGGCTAAAATTAAACAGTACACCTATATACAAAATTTAAACAGTTTCTGACAAGTGTCTACAGCTGGATGTAGGACACATTTGAGCTCAACAACCTCTGGGAAATGTACATGGCAAAGCATAAGCTTTAACACATTTGGTTCAAAACTTTAATATACGCTAAAAACAAATGTACAACACAGTATTTAGTTTCTCATGAGAAAATAAAAGCACATCACTATAAATATCGTACATAGATTTCATCACCAAAAAAAAGCATATTCAGTCCATCTTTCTGAAATTGATAATGATTCTATTGCATCTTAGACAAAAGCAGAGCATACGATCAACACATCGTGTAATGCTAACCCAGTATCAGAAGTTAAATGGAGCTCATATTTCTCTTACGGAACTAGTAATTTTCTTCCTTTAACCATAATCTACAAAATATAGTATTTTCATCAAGGCCTGAGATTATTAGGGTTAAAGGTGTCTGCTGCTGAAAAGATTGTTTTAAAAGGTTCCCCTGTGAAAATGGCAAAAGTCAACTGAGTCCTTTCTCCTTGACAGTCTCTGTAACACTGACTGTAAGCCAGAACGCACCTGCAGGAGAGAGTATTACTGCAAACTTTGGTGGAAAGGAGAGATTGAGGTGACGAAATAACACACGGAATACACACACACACACATCCGGTGCATGTGTATGCACACACACACACGGACAGCATTTTGTAAAAGTGAGAATGGTGTCACTTGTACCAGCTTATGTTTCTCCTACTCATCGACTCCGTAGAAGAGTCCAAAGAAAACCTCAGGAATGATCTAAGGAAACCAGAACATTAACTGTAGGCAACTTGCTCTCCTAAATCTAAAAACAAAACAACAAACAAACAAACAAACAGATGTGCCACACACTTTAGGTGGAGATGAGTGGACTCTAGGCTCCAACTGAACAAAGCAATGGGATACGAATACAAAAGCTTCCCTTTACTTTTGCGTAAGCTATGCTGCAGAAAACAGTCTGAAGTCAGGCTCTCTTCACACTCTGTGGAGAACTTCTGTCAAGTCTGCAAGTTCAAGGCTATTTACTTGGGGTTCTGCTCCACTCCACACATTCCAAGTCTTAAGAAAATTATTCATGATAGTGTTATCTGAGGCTTAAATGAGACAGCTTTAAGCTACTGCTCTTGTAAGTTACAAGAAATCTGCTTGCTTATGCTGCATTGGTTCTGAGACATACACATTCTCTCTACATGAATACAACTCATTTATCAAATACTCGAGGAAAACAATAACCAAAATGCTTCACTTTGTAACCAGCAAATTAGAATTTCCTAAAATGAAGCTAAACATAAATATGTCTTTAGATAAAAATAGTAGCAATTATGACCCCAATGGCCAATATAAGCAAAAATCCTTAATTATTTATTCCTGCAAAACTTCACTTGCTTTGAAATCAAATCCAGCCATTCTTGCATTTAAATTTCATCACACACAATGTGGAATGTTTATGTACAGTCTACTACTGAAGCTTTATTTGCAACATTGTAACAGTCATTAACTGAGCAACACAACTTTTTTAAAGCCACATTTACACATGTTGAAACAGTGAATGCAACAGTTGTTCTACTGGTAACCACATGACAAAAGTGATGTCACACACCACAGATTTGCTGGTTCTCCTCATGGTCCCCATATCCAGGATTACCATCTCCTAGGGATGAATGCACTTCTTAGTCTAATGTGGAATGGAATGAAGAAAAGGAAATGCGTAAAATAAGGAAAGGCAAAAGAGTGATGTTCCCTCTTCAGCTTGGTAGCTGTGAAATATTTAATATCCCAATATGACATACATTCCAAGTTACCTGAGTTTAGACTTCAACTGAAGTACCTGAAGCTAGGCCATAGGGTGGGCACTGTGCAACTGTTGTGGCCATTTTTTTGCATTGTATGTATTATAGAAGTTAGAAACAAACACCTGGATCAATTGTAAACATAATCCTGAAGTACAGTATTTTCCATAGGACAAAACACAGCAAGACATTTTCTACTTAGACAGGCAACTTTTTGAAGTAGAGCTTATTCATACTGAAAAATTTGGAACAAAACACAGGACACAGTACTAGTCTGTCAGACATACTATGAAATGCATAGTCTCCACTTAAATGCTGAATGACACACACATTTTTGCAAGCATTACTGCTTTCCACAAAAACTGCTGAATAGAAGTCGGTCCCTGCCAAGATCAGTGTTAATAGCTATTTTATGATGCTAAGTATTTTGCTGTTGGTGGTGGTGTTCAGAAAGTTTGTCACTCCATGCAGATAGATGTCTGAGATCTCATTCCCGATCCATGGAACATGGGCGGAGGCCAGCTCCCCCTCTGCTTTAGATCATCACATAGTTCTGAGTGGAGATGTGTTCCTCTGCCTGCAAATCCTGCAGGAGCTGCTGCTGCTGAGATGGCTGCTGGACAGAGGGCTCCAGGGAGTCTGCGGTGCTGGTGTCATCAGAAAGGGATGTGAAGGAGACCCGGGAGGAGAGCTGCTCTACGGTTAGTGTGGCCAGAGCTGAGCTCTGGCCAGAATTAGGAGAGTTCTTGAGCATCAGGTCAGAGGCAGGTAAGAGAGGGCCTAGAAGTTTTACTGGACAGAAAGCTGATCCGGTTGGGATGAAATTAACCTTGTTTTTGTCAGGACATGAAAAGAGAGGGGCCGAGATAGGCTGACGAGACCTAAAACCATAAAACAGAATTAGTTTTTGGATCACTCTAAAAGTACTTTGTGAATAAACTGGAGTTTTCTAAAACAGCTGGAATGTGAATGACAGGGATGATGAGTTATGTGCACACAGAGGAGAAACATCTTCCATAGCACAGGTCAGCTGGGACACTATCACATACAGGGCACTGAAACTACACTGAAGGAAAAAACAATTTCCAAAAGGGCCAGGCAAACTTTTAGAAATCTTTGGTTTGCTTCCAATCATTGAGGAACATAAAAGAAATTCTACACTGTACTTGGATATTACACATATTTAATATCAACTTCACTGATAAGGGTAAATTGAGACGTTACTTATCATTTATTTGATTTTAAGCCCTTTCAACTCTTTCTGCATCTTTAGATATATCAGCACCGATGGGAGGGGGGTGTTTTCTGTGGTCTGTCAATCAGCCACAGAATAATCTAGACCCCACACCACACCCATTCTCCAAACTAAACCAACAACTCCAGTACAGTCTCTGTTCCCTTCTGGGATGCAGAAGAAATAGTCTGCATTTGCTACCCACAGGGACAAAGGAATGAATAAGTTACACCAAGAGCCACATAGTCATCTTCTGAGTGATTCTAGATTCCCAAGATTAACACCATGAACCTCTTTTTTCTTTTTTTTTTTCTTCTTTTCATTTTTTCGGAGCTAGGGACCGAACCCAGGGCCTTGTGGTTGCTAGGCAAGCGCTCTACCTCTGAGCCAAATCCCCAACCCCGAACCTCTTTTTTCTAATTTAATTTCTAGCCTGTCCATATTGAAACTTAAAAAGGACAGAAAACATGAATTCATGAATTAACATGCTAGATAAGTCTACAGAGAGGGAAAATACTTTCCCTTTGACTTGCAGACTCACAGACCATCTGTAAGCTACTTGCGTATGGTCACCAGTTTTGCTCCTAAGTGCATTTCCATTAGTCAGCTAAACTAACGGTTTTTGAAAGAAATATCTTAAAGATTAAAAATGGAGTTTTTCAAAAACGAAAATAAGGAGAAAATAAAAAGGGAGAATACAGAGAGGAAGAAAGGAAGAAAGGAAAGGAAACAAAGAGAAAGCAAAGAGAGACCATTGGGAGAAAGCAAGAACAACAGGCAGGGAAGGAGGTAAAGAGGAGACCAAGGGAGAGTCTAGCCACACGGGGAACCTCTCTCTCCCTTTGTAGTACTGTCTCATTCCTTTCTAGCAGCTCTCCAATCCTCACTGTAGGACCTTTTGTCTATTCAATTCTCTTTTCCAAATTGCTTTTGAAACAAGTATCAGCTGGACAGAGGAGTTGATTCATCTGTAATCAACATCTCAGTAAAAAGTTTCAGATCCCAGCTGACAGAGAAGACATTACTTACGCCATTTCCTCAAAGACCTTCACTCGCTCACATCCCTCTGGGGGCTCCCGTTTGAACATGTAGCTGTTGTTTGGTTTGGGAGATGAAGCATACTTGGGTAACGGTGAGCTACTCCCACTGTCTGTAAATTTAAAGCAGTTATATTAACTAGGAGTTGACAGTGCTTTTAAATTAAACTTGATTTCCAAACAGACCTTTTTGTTCACCACAGAGCCAGGCAGCCTCCTGCCATTGTAAGGGTATTTCTAACAGCCTTGTGTAGTACTTTTTTTTTAAAAAATAAAAATTTAAATACAACAGTAATCTGCCATACCACAGAATATAAAAGGTTGACATTTTAGCCCAGAAAACTTCATTTTGAGAAAATCACAGTTGTGATCTGGAAAAAACCATAAACGAATGCAGCAATATGCATTAGACAGAAGAAGTACAAGATAAGTGAGTTCTCTACATGATCTCTCACTGTCTAACCAATTTAACTGTGTATTTTTGTATATGAATAATTTTTAATTACAGAAGTAATAAATGGCACTTTTAAAACACCAGGAATAATAACCATACAGGGCAGAACAAGATTGCAACATGCCTTCCATTTCTCCATAATAATTTTTCAAACAGGTAATGTGTCCAGGATTTTGCCTTTAGAGTCTATAAAATAGAGACTTCAGCACAGCTTGCAGCTTAGGCACTAAGGACATGAAGAAATCCAGAAACATCACTACCAAATGTTCGCCTCATATTTTTTGACCCAAAACAAAATGGTCTATTCATAAAAAGCTTTAAAACCTATGTGCAACTTCTCCTTTTCCTATCTGGCAAAAGTGTGTGGAAATCCAAGTCCACTAAGATGTGTCATTATCTTTGTAAGACGCCAAATTGTAAACAAATCTGTATAATAGTCCTATTTACCTAAGCTCTGGCTTCAGTCAAACCAACGAATGCTCACTGCTAAAATATCACATACTCGATCTAGTGAGATGTATCATTTCCATGAATTTTGAAAAATAGTATTAACAACAAATTACATTACAATTTTGGTGACTTGCTTTAGTTTAGGATACAGAAAACAGCCCAGCATTCAGAAACTGAGTAATATGAACATTTTATCATCACAAGATACACAATACATGCTTAGAAAATATGTACTCTAATACTGTGTCTTGTGAATATTTAGAATGTTCATCTTAGAAATGCAGATCTAGGCTTATATTTGAAAGTGGCTATCTCCCTGGCTGGGAAATCACACACTACTAGAAAAGCTACAAAAGTGTATCACTACTAGACATATCCTTACAGAATATGCACAGAATAACCTCTTGGAATGAATGAAATCATAGGATGAGTTTAGGTTTTACAGATTTAATGTTATGTATAGGTTTATTCAGATTTAATGACTTTCGTAGACTCACCATTTACTTCTTTCCTACTCACACACACAGAAGAGAGGAGGGGAAGAGGATCTCTTGCCTAGGTTAATGCAGTACACTCAAGAGCTCAAGTTTAGGCTGTCTCTGAGAAGAGTTAATCTACTAGGACCACTCAACTCCTAAGCGGTTGTGAATGAGACCTTGAGGTCCCCTCTCAACCTCAACCTTCCTTTTCTAACAAATGGGTGGCTGAGGCATTGGGGTGCCTCAAAGAGACTGCTGATGAGTACAACACAACCCATCGGTAAATGGATCCACTTAAAGCTATGACTTTGATATCTTTAACAAGACTTTCACGCCATCAATTGGGATGTTGTTACATAGCAATCAAGAACCCACCCTATTATCATACAAAAAATGTCACATTGGTCTCCATTACATAACCAAGCCTATTACACAACTTCTCTTTACACTTTTATTATAATTTCAAAGGACTCTCCAAAATTGAAGCTAGGTGTGAGCTAAATAACTTGAAAATGGATACATTTTTTCTGCCAGTATTTTAAAATAAATTATTTTCTGTCCTAAAAGTTTTTCCTTATAATTTCAGAGGTAGTTTGTTTTGTTTTAACTTATCCAATTAAACATTCATGTTCTTTCTTTTTGTAGGATAGTGTTAATGTAAAAACACACATAAATATGTTCAATACCTTAAATTTTTCTGCTTTTTTTAGTAAAAACCATTTGGTTATATATGAGTATTTATGTTTAATATTTGGCGACCTAAAAAGACAACTATAAACAATAATAAACTATAAACAAATATTTGGTAAATCTGACCTATTTCTATGAAGTTAGCATACACTTAATTGCTTATTATTATAGATCATATTAATGCATGCATAATATTCATACCAAATACAAGTAATTTTCCAACAAATTAAAGCTTGGAAAATTTTAAATTATTAAAACTTGAAATTTTATACAGAAAGTTTTCATTGAACCATGTGTATCTTTTATCATTCAGAAATGACTTTTAGTATCTCATAGACTACATTCTATGACTCACAGTTCAGTCATATATATAATCAGGTACATAAAGTCTTTATTATAGCCCTAAGTCTTTACATATATTTTATTCCTATGAATTATCAAATGATCTTAATTTTCAAGCAAACAATCCTAACTTGCAATGCCTTTGCTCTGTGATGTGCTGCGACTCGAGTGTCGGGCCACACACATGCTAGACAACTGTTCTACCACTGAGCCACATGCCTAGCCCAGGCAGTGACTCAGAAGAAGCATTTTAAATTCCAAAGTTCACATCTCATCTCTCAAAGGAGCCTGCCTTTTTTATTTTATCCTTTTGAAAAATCTTCTAAGTACATCTGAAATACAGGCAAATTTGAGAAACGAGTGTTAAGAGAATTGAGAATTCTGGCTTGCAAAGAGACTACCTGACTTACCTGTGCCTATTTGCATGACCCATGCTGTTGGTTCATTTCTGGCTTTTGATCTATAAACAGGAATGACTAATGAGACACAGCTGTTTTAGAATACAATATAAAAGGACTAAGAAGGGCCTAAAACACAGTATGTTCTCAAGAACATCAACAATAACAAAATCTCTAATGTGCACATTTCAAACCAGTGCACCATTCAAAGATTGTCTCTGTCTCTGTCTCTGTCTCTCTCTCTCTCTGGCAGACACTAATAAAATAAGTGTTGTTTTAAATAGATTGACACATACTAATGCTTAAGTTACATAGATAATATTCTATTTCTTTCAAGAAAGCAAGGTTTTGTGTGTGTGTGTGTGTGTGTGTGTGTGTGTGTGTGTGTGTGTGTGTGTGTATGTTCCCACCCATGCTCGTGCTCGTGTACAGGTGTATCTGAGTGCATGTGTCAAAGACGGCCAGAGGAACATCTGAGGGTGTGGAGCAAGATTGGCTGGCTGGGCAGTAATGCTCAAGGACCTACATGTCTCTACCTACCCAGTGCTGAGATTACAAGTACAAACAACTGTGCTAGGTTGCTCTTTACCTGGCTTTGGGGACTTTTGCATGGCGAGCACTTTATAGACTGAATCATCTCCATAGCATTGAACATCTTTGGAATACCAGATTCTCCAGGAATGAAGCTATCTAGCATCAACACTGCTAGCTATTGACTGTGAAGGCTAGACTGGGAGGTCTAATGTCTTGAAATTATAACCCTGCCTAAACCATTAAAAATCTTCAGACTACTTTGAAAAAAAATTTTGAGGATATATACAGCAGTAACCAATCAAGAAATAAGAATATATTTATTCACTGCCAAGTAGGTAGTAGTTCACTAGGAAAATGGATTTGAACAAAAATATTGAAATAAAAATTAATATAATAAAAAGCCCGTTAGCCTATGAATTAGGTTAGAAATGAGACTGACTAGATACACGGGTCTAAAAAGAATTGCTACTTTGATCAAAATTGCTTCATGATCAAAATTTACCAATCGTCAACTGGAGTAACTGTAAGGAAAGAGGACATGTCTTAGTGAAGTTCTTTTCTTTTCTTTAATTTCACCAAGAAATGAGAACTTTGTGGCTCCCCAACTCCTTCATCAAAAGTACCTATGCCTACATTTGTCTACCTTTTTATTCACTAAGAGAACCACACTTCTCATGAACATTAAAAAAGCATAACACATAATGTAATAACTTAAAAAATGATACCAGTATTTTCAAAACAGTAATAAAGACATAACCTTTTAAATTTGAACATATTATAAAGAAAGTTCTGGTAAGAATACTTTTAAAATCTCTACTTAGCACCACACCTGCCAGGTATGACTGAATTTGTTGTGGAGAAAAGCAATGAACTAAAGTAGGTCGCCCATCATTACTGAAATTTACTAGTTAGTAAGCAGGTAACAGCAGGTCAAGTAAACTACATATGTAGGAATGTTCTAATCTTCCATTTGCTTGTATTCTAGCTGAGCTGTAACAGATACGACTGACTTATACTTACTAAGTACTTTGAATTATGAATAATACAACATTCACACAGACCTGCCCCATTACCTGCTATCGGTACAGTTCAACTGTAAAAATTACAGAAGGATAAGAATATGGCAGTTTCTAGACTCTCACACTTCCAGACACTGGAAATGTGTGCAATGTTTCATGTTGTCTTAAAAAAGATAAATGGGCAGAGCTTAGTAAGATAAATCTACAATTGGGCAGTTTTAACATGTTATATTCCTTTGTTGGAATATTTTCAATCTATAGTTTTACCATTAAGAAGTTCTTCTAACACAACAGGGCAGTTTTATCATGTGATATAAAGTTCTTTGTAGGAACAGTGCTTTTCATCTTAGTTTTACCATTAAAAGGTTCCTCTAAGGAGTCCCAGTGAGGACCTAATACTGATGGTGTCACAGAAGCCAGAGCTCTTGGGCCAGACTCAACACTCACTGCAATGAACATGTGTAAGTGAGGATGTGTGGACAGAGGGGTCACTGTAGGACACACTCTGACCCACTACAGCTTTCACAACGAGATGTTTCCTGTGCTTCATTTTTTTGTTGTTTGTTTGTTTATTTGGGGTATGGAAGGCTGCAAGGGCAAAAGGAAGAATAAGAAGGGAAAGGGAGATGAGTGGGATTAGGGTGTATGATGTGCAACTCACAAAAAAAAAAAATCAATAAAAGGTTAAAAGAAATTACTCCAAATCATAAAAAAAATTGATAAACAGATTCATGTTAAAAAAAACGGTGGTTTTTCAAGATAAGGTAGCTAAACATATACTCAACATTTGATTTCATAATATAAATCACAAAAAAAGTTACAAATCTGAGGTTATGATTAAAGGTTAATATGGCTAAATAAGAAATAGAAAACAGGAAATAAAAAAAAGTCCAAATGGGCTATTAGACCCTATACTTTCTATTTGTTCTCTGGGGACCAATGATTGATTATGCTTAAAACTCAAAGTGTAGTAATACTAATATTTGTGAGTCACTCACAGTATGAGTTAAATTGCTTTATATGCCCTAGCATTCACATAGCATATTTCCTCCAAGAAAATATAGTTTAAACCACAAGTAATCAATTTATTGATTCTTAGACTATAACTTTTATTAGTAGTTGGCCTGAACAAAATGGTTCCATCTACTTCAAAATTATAACAATCAACGTTTCTACAATATCTTGCAACATGGCAGAACTTTGTAACAAGTAACTTGTGCCTAAGTAACTTGTCCCAAAGACCCATGACAAGCTGCAGACTGAAGTCTAGGTTTTACGGCTCACCCAGCCCTAGTTTGGCTACCATCAAGGAACATTGGTAGAGCTGCTAAAAGAACTAATATTTGGATGCTGCCATCTGTACTATATATTTCTCCCCTTGCAAATTGGACATGCTGATGTAGAAGAACTTAGGCCAACTCTTGGGATTTATTTTTGACAGTGTGATATAAGAGGTGTCAAGATGCGAGCTCTTACTCTGAATTGGAGTTCTTCCAATGAGGTTTAGGTACCATTCTCTATTAGGTTAAAGCCAGCCTAGCGGCTCAGCACATGTGACCAGGCTACTTTAAGTCTTCAGAAAATAACAGGACCCAACACAAACAAACAAACAAACAAACAAACTAACTAACTCAAAGAAAATCTCCACCTGAAACAAGTTTCTCCAACAACTGGCCCTTTCTCAACAAAGTGTTTTTGTTCTGGCATTGCAACTGAACTAGTCAAAGAAAAAAGCCTGCTACTAACTAAAATTCTTTAGTTGAAAATTATACATGATTCATGAGGAACAGATATTATAAATAGGTAAAGACAAAATTAGTGAAGTCAGAAAAGGATAAATACGTAATAGATGAATGCTAAAAGTAACCAGCTCACCTTTCAGTACAACATATATATCACGTACTCACTGCAGCAGATTCTCTCTTCCCAGTAAGAATGGCCTAAGCCATCTCACCAAAGAAATGTCTTAGAGCAACTAGAGTGTGAAGGGACTTCAAGTGGACCTTAGCTGACTACAAAAATCACAGTTCTATCTCCACAGTGGATGGAAAACAGCACTTTTTCCTTAACTGAATATAAAAGGATCCAAGTATAATATAAAAACATAAGCTATAAGGCAAAATTAATATTAAAAAATACAAACCACTCCAAAATTTAGATTTGAATGAGAAGCCACAGGCCAAAGACTATTCTAGAGTTGATATATAATATCCAACTTCTCCAACCTGATAAACCACTTTCTTTTTTCCATTTAGTATTCAAAACATTGTTTAAAATACTAAATATTTATAAGAGAATATTATCTTTACATTCCTATTATTCTCTAAGATTGCAACTTCCTTAAGAAAAAGAACATTTTATTCATCTCTATTTGTTACTTTCTAGTATAGAACCTGATGTGCAGCATATGCTACCTAATAGTTCTTAAGTAAACCAGGAGAGAAAAACTTAGTTCACAAAAGGACAGGCCTTTATATCCAGTTAAATGTATATATATGTATACACACACACACACACACACACACACACACACACACATATGCATACACATATAAGTTTAAAATACCATTGTAATGTTCTCTTTATAAGGATATGTGTTTTTCTTGAGAACTGGAATTTTACATTTAGGCCAAACAGTTTTCCAAGAAAAAAATATTGTCTACTTAATTATGATCACAAAACAATGTCTCTAAGCTAAATATAGTGGGAATTTTAAAAAATACTGAGATTTCCTCATAGAAAGTGGGAAAAACACATTAAATGTTTCTCAGACCTTCACTGCCCTTCCCGTTCTCTCATAGAGAATCTGGCCTGTGACCAAAGCTGACACAGTCTATTCAGTATTCAGTTCTTGCCAGCCTTACACTCAGCAATCCTCTGCTCCAGCCTGCAAGTAGTAGGGTAATGGGCCCGAGCCCCACACTTGCTTCAGTAGCTCAAACTCCAGAATTTGAAACGGAGTTTAAGGTAACATTTTTGTATTTAAAAGTTCTTTTATATAATATATTTTAATTACATTCTTTCCCATCCCTCAAATACGTCTAGATCCTCTCCACCCACCCAACTTCATGTGCCCCCCACAATTGCTGTAGTACAATTTTTTCCTGATTTTTTGTTGAGTTTCACTGGCTACACAGAACTTACTATGTCAACCAAGCTCTGTCTGCCCCTACCTCCCAAGTGCTGGGATTAAGGGCGTGTGCCTACATGACCAGACCTCTAGCACAATTTCTTAGTGATGTGTCAAGGTTTTTGGTTTGACACTCTAAGAAAAGGAGAGATGTCTAAGGATCTCTTCAACATACTTAATGGAATGTGTCCACAAACCCTGCGATAAGGAAAAGGATCAAAGGGAGGAACTATGTAAAAGGGTGACAAAGTCCAAAACAGCTTTTGTCTACCTTTTCTTAAGGAATAAGTAGCACAAACTAGACATATAGCACAAAAGCATAAGAATACACCAACATCATTTTATTTCTGTGAAATTCCTTCAACAGGTAAAAGTTAAGCTGTGGAGTAGGAAGACAGAACAGTGGTTACTCCTTCCAGGGGCAGGATGCTACCTGGGAAGACTGAGAGCGCCTTACCTTACAGAGAGCACTTGTTTTCCACCTGTACCCTGAGCCTCCCTTCACGGATGCCTACCTACATAGAACTCCAGATGGAACACTAAGGATCCACATAACTTATATATACCACCACCACAAAATAAATCATAGAGAACAGTAACAAAACTGAGTACGATACTGAAAAACGTGTTGTTAATGACTTCTATCTAAAATATAAGTTCAGTTTCTCTGAAAGCAGACAAGGAGCATGGAAGGTGAGCAGCTGATGCGTCTTCTGCAGCGAGGTCTTAGGGACCACAAGAAGAATCATGTAAACCGTGGTGCTCAAACACTTAACCTGAAGACACCAGGAGCACAGGAAAACTATTTGGACCCGATAGTGAGAAATCTCAGTTTTCTAACAGTTAGCAAGAGTCTATAAACCTTAAGGGGATGCTCTGTAGACACACTCTCAAGCTTCTCTAGTTACTTAAAAATACAGCCACGGGGCCCAAGAGCAGTGCATGTCTAGAACTCTGGAGCTCGACGGCCAGTTGGCTTAGCTGAGCTCCAGCTTTAGTGAGTAATTCTACCTTGAAAAACATGTGGTGGAGAGGCTGAAGATGACTCAGAGGAAGAGGTGCTTGCTGCATGAGGACCTGAGCAGTGCTGGGCATAGTGCTGTGCATCAGAAACCTAAGGACGAGGGATTCTTCGAATTCCCTGGGCATCTAATCTAACCAAACTGATGAATTCCAGGCTCCATGAGAAAGAAGCCCTGCTTCAAATAAGGAGATGGAAAGCCTGGAGGGATGACTCAACGGTAAGAGAACCTGCTGGTCAATTAAGCCTAGGAGCCCAAGTCCGAATCTCCATCACCCACATTTTTTTCCTTTTAAATGTATTCTTCTCTCGTATATTACAGTTTGACTATTGTCCTTCCTTCCATTACCTCTACTTGTCTCTCCTCTCTGACCTCTCATTTCCCCTAGATCCAACCCTTCCAGCTTCCCTCAAAGGGCATGCCTTCCAGGGACATCAGTCATGCATGTAACACACTACAATAAAACCAGGCACATACCATAACATCAAGGCTGGACGAGGCAACCCAGTAGCAGAAAAGGGATTCCAAAGGCAGGCAAAAGAGTCGGAGACAGTCCCTGTTTCTACTTTTACAAATCCTACACCAAGAACACACAGCTACACAACCATAGCACATATTCAGAGGTCAAGCCACAGGGGCTTCTTGATCTCCCCTTAATATTTGGTTGTAGGGCCCTGCATTTGTTCCCATCAGTTGCTAGATAAAGTCTCTCTGATGACAACTATGCTAGGCTCTGGTCCCAGCATACCCCACTTCCTACATCTTTTTTTTTTTTTTTTTTGGTTCTTTTTTTTAGAGCTGGGGATCGAACCCAGGGCCTTGTGCTTCCTAGGCAAGCGCTCTACCACTGAGCTAAATCCCCAACCCCCACTTCCTACATCTTAACTGGGCAGGGCTGCATGTTCCTGCAACCCCCAGAATGGTAGGCACAGAGGCAGGCAAATCCTAAGAGCTCATGGCCAGTCATTCTCATCCAAAAAAGCAAGCTTTTGGTTCAGTAAGAGACCTTGTCTTAAGGCAATGAAATGGAGAGAAAAACAGAGGAAGGCATCTCATATCTTACTTGAGTCTTCATATATGCATACACGCACAAGTGCACCTTCGCACCACACACACTCATTCTCTCAAGACACTCTTAGAAAGTATTCCTCCAAATCACTGAATATAAACTCTACCTTTAGACATAAGAAATACAAACTGTATCATAACCATCATCAGTTCTGAAAAAAAGGAAGAAAATACTGACATGTAGTTGTAGCCAATCCACTTTATAGCTCTAGTTAGCTGTTAGAACCAGGCACTGTGCTTATCTGACACATTTATGGAAGATGTTTGGTAGTTACAAAGGAGGAAAGTGAACCACTGAACAAACAAACCTGTAATAACTCATCCTTTACAATCACCACTCAACAAAGGGGAAAGTGGGGTAATGGTCCAGGACACAGACTACAGTGAGGAACAGCAAGCCTTCTGTGTAAGTAGGTGACTTCGTTCTCACCTTTATCACGATCATACAGCAAATCTTCTGTTGAACAAGGACTTCCATCCTGGGATTCCGGAGGACAAAATGGGGACACACAAGGGGAGTGGCTGCTGCAGCTACTGCTGCGCTCTTGGACAGAAGGTGTCTGGGTATCTATGCTTCGGGTACTACTGCTCCTGTAGTGCGCAGGGAGCGGGGCTCTTCGACCATCTGGTATATCCAACGGCTGCAAGAGGAACACGAGTAAACATGTAGGATAGAAAGTATATTCTATTTATCACAAAGCAGGAGGTACATCATCAGATTTTATATTCCACCAGTGTCACCACCATAATTTATTCCTCAGTGAATAAATACAACGTTTGCATCTTAGAGTGACTTCTGGGCATGTTGCCTTTATTGAAGTTAAAATTTGTTTCAAATTGTTTCCCTTAAAAATTACAGGATTCCCTGTAAATCCTTCCAGGCAGTTCCCATGAAATTCCTTAAGAGCAGCACGAGTTTACCAAGGACTCTCCACAGAGAGTAGCACAGAACACTGAGGATAAACTCAACATTCAGAGACATCATTTTCACAGGCTAATAAGGTAAATCAAAAACCTCATAATGGTGAGTATACATTTTCACTTTATTAATTCTATACTAATTAGATCCCAAGAACTTTTGTTTCTTTTGAAATCACATAAAATATCTAATAAAGTTTTACTACTATTCAGTGGAGAATACAAATCTCAACAATTCTGTTAATCTGACTACAATTTTGCTTAGTTCTAATGTGGAAAAAGTAGAAAACAGGAAACTATAATCCCAATGACATGCTTTGAACTAGGGAACTCATTAAAATTCATCAGTATATTATTTTGCTTCTATAAATAAAAAAATCTACCGATTAGAGTTGATGGTGACTGTGCTAATTAAAAATATTTTAAAATGCAGAAAATATCCAAAATACAAAATTTCTAAAAAATTCAATGTTTTAAGTTATAAGTTTGTAGATAATTCTAGAATAATTCTGAATGTGTATCCTTACAAATTAAAATACAATTCATTTTCAAGAAATGTTTTATATTGTAGAAAGGTTTTACTTTGAAGTTCTTAGCAAATAGATAAATTTGTGAATGATTATCTTCCAAATATAAGATCAAGTTTATTTCGTCTTATTACTATTCTAAGGCAAACATTTTAGCAGCAAATAACTAAGAGATGTAAAAATCTCTACTCCAATAAACTCCTTTACATCATTCTTTCTATAAAATAATGTAATTATGATAAAGATTAAAATAGCACAATGTTTTGGGAGGACATATACTTCAAAACTTAAATATGAAAATGCCTTGACAAAGTAATTTCACCACTAACAGCCTGTTTGCGGAAGTACGCAATGTTTTATAAAGCACGGATCAAGACAAAGATGGAAAACAGTCTAAATCTGATAGGAAAATTTTAAGTTATAGAAATTCATATGTAGAAACTCATTACATACTAACGAGTATAGGTACAGAAGAACCTATGAATATTGCTTATATCTGCTGATCTATAAATACTAAGATCTAGAAGATTCAAAATGGATCAAAGACTTCCCCGTGAGTGTGCTGACTAGGCTTGTGTCCTTGATGTGCACTCTGTACTTTTCTGAAAGGAGGGGACCTCAACTAAGGAATTGATTCCGTAAGACCTGGCTACACGGCGTTCCTTAATTAGTGACTGATAGGGTAGGGCCTAGCCTACTGTGGGTGGTGTCATCCCCAGGCTGGTGGTCCTGAGTTCTGTAAGAAAGCAGGTTGAGCAAGCCATGGAGATCAACCATGTCCTCTACATCAGCTCTTGTCTTGCTTTTGTCCTGACACCCTTTGATGATGAACAGTAATATGGAAGTGTAAGACAAAGCCTTTCTTCCCCAACTTGCTTTTTGGTCATGGTGTTTTGTTGCAACAATAGAAACCCTAACTAAGACAGTAAGAGAGTGACAAATCTATAAAACTCACAGGCAAATAATGCAAGAGAAAATCATGGGACCATGGATTAAGGAATGTACATGGAAAATAATAAGCTAGACTTAATCAAAAATGTTGTTCTTCAAATAAATCATCAAGAAAATGGAAAAACGACTCTCATGATGTTGCCACATGAGGTATTTGATAGAGAATTTATATCTATAAAATAAAGAACTTGGCAGAGAACATTTACATTTATAGCTCTGTAATTAAAAAAAAAGACAGTCTAGTTAAAAATGAAACAAGAAATAGAAATAAAAATCTCCCTAATGAAGACACACAAATTATCAATAACTCATGAAAAGATGTTTAGTATCATTAGCCTCTAGGAATGAAAAGCAACATTATGATGAAATGCCACTCTGCTCCCAGTAGAGGTTCACTATAATAAACCAAGAAAGATCAGTGAAACGTTTAGAGAAAATGTAGAGAAATCTCAACTATCCTACATTACTGCTAGGAATGTAAAATGGTACAAATAGTTTGGAAACAGCACGAACGGTCTTTCACATCTAAACACATAGCTATAGTACTACTGCCTGTTCTAGTCCTATGTCCATACACAAATGAAAAAAAATACATGCATAAAAAAATTTGTACAAATGTTTATAGAAGCACTGACCATATGTGATATGTGATATATGATATGTGCTGCAACCAAGATGAATCTTAGACTTCTATGTAAGTGAAAACAGCCTGTTACCAAAGGCCATTCATTATATGATGCCATTTATTTGAAATGTCTAGGAATATTATAGAAATATCCACAGACCCAGAGAGTACATCAATGGTAGCCTATAGCAAAATATACTAGCAAGATAGGAGAGAAGCCTGACAAAGTCAACGACCTGTATGGTATGGACGTTTTATTTCCATAAAGCTGTTTCCACTCCCTCCCTCAAAGTGCTTTTGAGAAACACTCTAACATTAGAGAAAAAACCAAACTATTCCATGTAATCTTACCTTGGATACTTCTTCCTTCCCATTGTTTTCTTTGATGAATACCTTTTCCAGTTCAGGACTTATTCCTTCTACATTGCAGGGCACACGGGAAACAGATGATTTTGGCACGGATATGTTTGACAGAGGCATAGGGACTGACCTGGACCCAATAGCCTTTGAGGCAGAAGACAGAATGGAGCAAGTCACTTACTGCTGAAGAACAACCAGTGGGAGCACGATACATCTTAGATATCGCAGGGCTGGGGGTGTGGCTCAGTGGCACCCTCTGTTTAGCATATGTAAGGCTCCTGTGCGTGCTCTTGCCATAAAAACAAGACGTGAACAAAAATTCTTTAAAACATAACGTCATTTAACAGTTATTTCTGACACTTCAAATAGAATAAAATTTCAAACACATGTACAGAAATTTAAATTAAAAAGGAAGTTAAAAATAATATGAAATCAAAACAATCCTTCAAAAATCTTTAAGTGCAAAGCTGTAACTGTACACACTTGATCAGTACAACAGCAGATTAAAATTTTCAGCATTTATTAATGTCTCCTTTTGTTTATTAGGAAAGTATAATTAAAACTGTGTAATTTATCATGTGACTCAACTGCAGTCCTGGGATATACCACAATATTTACATGTTAGTACTTTTGTTTCCATTTTGTCAAATGATTAAGACAATAACTGAATTATTAAACAGTATAAAAACAATACTATTAAATTTAACACTCACTTAGCAGCTCTAGGTTGTTGTCAAAAATCTTCTGCAGGGTTTTCAAAACTTAGCCACTTCTCACAACTACTATTAAAGTTACCAAAGATGCAAATGGACATTTTACAACTCAAGGCTATTATACAATAAGGACGTGAGGAAAAACAAAGACTGAGAAGGTGAAGGATAATAATGAAAAATAATCTCACGCAATGAGCAGCTGGAGTTTATACACATAATCTGTAATGCAGCAGTCGGCATGTGAATATCCCATGCTTGAACTGCCCCGGGTGAAGGCGTTAATGTGTTGTTACACTTCATGTACACCTGAGTGAACGCACCAAATCTCTAGCTCTATCACACATTTCCATTTTCTTGTTAAAAGTTTAGCTTTATAGTTTTCATAATAAAATCTTATATCATCGTTTTCTTCTGTGTATAGGTGAGACAGTTTTAGTACCACACCCACACATTGACCTCACATTTCTTCATGAATTTTCTATTTGATTTCTTTAAGCTATTATCTAATAATCTCCATACAAAGCTCATTTTAATGTAATGTTTCAGCAATTTTGGATAGAAAAACGTCTTTTAAAAATGTTTTCCCTTAGTTATAGCTGCATTTGTATGACCTTTGGGAACAACTACTTAAATAATAAAAGCAATACGTTTTCAAATTTTCTTTCTGAGCAATGGGTATGTGTGTGTGTATGTGTGTGTATTTATAGTTTGATCTTTGAAAATAACTATTTTAATAATAAATAATAAAAACAGTTCCTTTGAAGTTTCCACTGGAACTCATACACAATTTGTATACTAATTTGGGATGAATAGGTATCTTAAAAATACCTTCTCATCAACTAATGAGTTAAGACAATCAATTTTCTGTTTTTCATTTTATAACCTCAATAAACATGTATAACTTGCATATTTCTTTTCATGTGAATTGGTGGGATCGTGTATTTTTAAAGTAACCCAAAATAATACTGTTAAATTTTTGCATGGCTATACTTTTAATCATTTCATTAAATTTCACTTTTCTTTTTTATCATACAAGATTCTAATCATAAGCATAATTAGAATATCAACAATGCTTATGAGTATATATGTACATAAGCGAGTTTAAATATGCTGAAAATTTCCTAATTTATTAACTTATTTTATTTAAATAGCTGCTTTTATTTTTTAAAACATTTCAAACTTGAGTCCATATTCCATGACAACTATTTATATAGCAAAAGTAAACAGTTTCTATGAACAACCAGATCCCAAGAAGTTAAATGAAGTTTAATCATCTTTAAGTACTTAACTGAGGTCATGGGATAACATTATAGTTGGTGCTTACAACAAAGTTGCAAATACTAATTTTACCAGATTAAAAAGCAAAAGGAAAGCAAACTTAACTCACACTTTGAATGTCTTGGGATACCAGTTTGTGGATCTCAATGATCAAAATATGACCAGATATGATCAGGGACATACAACAAACCACCCCAGTTTAACATGACCAGAAATGATCAGTGACATACAACAAACCACCCCAGTTTAATATGACCAGATATGATCAGTGACATACAACAAACCACCCCAGTTTAATATGACCAGATATGATCAGTGACATACAACAAACCGCCCCAGTTTAACATGACCAGATATGATCAGTGACATACAACAAACCACCCCAGTTTAAACATGAGGCTGGTTGAGCCCTGCTAACATAAAGTGCCTCCAGTTATCAGTACAGTCACAGTGAGAGCCCTCATTACTCAAAAACATTCTTTAGGGCCTCTCTGTATCAGTTCCCACTCCTGGTATTCAGTTTATGTAATTATACCTTCGTGAGAATTTAATGTAACAAATCATACGTTATACAGTTTCTTCATCATAATTTCTTTCACTTAGCAAAATAGTTTTGAAATTCAATTTTTTTTTTTTTTTTTTTTGGTTCTTTTTTTTGGAGCTGGGGACTGAACCCAGGACCTTGTGCTTCCTAGGCAAGCGCTCTACCACTGAGCTAAATCCCCAACCCCTGAAATTCAATTCTTCTGTCAAACCTATGAGCTTCTTTCCTCCATTCTATAGAATAATACTACCCTGTATAATTATGTAAAATATTTGTCCAATCACTAGAAAAAGAATATTTTTCATTTTTTTATTATTATGAATAATGTTTCCCCAAGTACTCATGTAAATATATCTTAATTTGTAGTGGTTACTTGAAAGGGAACAGTACTGAGAAGAATAATCAGTATATGTGTGGCAAAGTGGTTATATTACTGTGTTCTAACAGCAACACACATTGTTCTTTTGTTTTACATTTTCATTACCACTTGGTATTGTTAGTATTCTCCATATTAATGATCTTATAATTAGTTTTTATAGTATAGCTGTTCATTTTGATATTAATTGTATATACAATATAATATACAGTTGGGGATGTCTTATTGCCTTTTATAATATGTCACTAAATGTAGATCTTGGCGATTTCTATCTTGACATTAATGCAACCAGTGTTTTAAGGATAAGATCTTTGCACACTCAAAATCACATAGAAAATTTTGCTGTTTTGCATTTAATTAAAAACTTTTATAACCACAAATGGATACTATGTTTCACCAAATGTTATTAAACATTAAGAAAATCCAATTTCCTTTTTCTCTGCTTTGACTTTCGGATATAGTGAGTTATATTAATATTTCCCAGTGTTGAATTATCCTTATCTGTATGAACTATCAATATGCTATTAGGTTGTGGATCAGATCTAATTCATTAAGATTCATCTCTCCAGAGCAGCACTGGTCAGCTCTGTTCCATAATATGTGTTAGTGCAAATTTCTTGGAAGAAAATAAAAAGTCTACTTTTAAATTTCTTTATATGGAAAAAGATGCAAAATACCCAACACAAAGCAGGTAGCTTAAGGTACCTTGTACTCATAGAATGATTAAACAGGATACTCCTCAGTTGTTTAGAAAGCACATTACCTATGATTTCAGCATAGACAAAAAAATCATTCTTAGCTCACCACTATACTATGTTTTGTCTGCTATTAAAACATTGTTAAAATACAATTTTAAAGCATTTTATGAGAATTTATCGGGGAGTGGAGGGTGACAACTTAGAGGAGGCTTCATCCTTTTCAAAAGAGCAGAGGAAGGTAGAATGGGGGGGACTTGAGGAGATTACTGGGAGGAGAGGAAGGGCTAATATTGGTTTGCAAAGTGAATGAATGAATGAATAAATACAAGAATTTATCTAAGTAAAGTGATTTGGTGAAGGTAAGACTTTTCCCTTAGTAATACATTAAAGGAATTAAAGTCTGAAAGAACCTAGCCTACCTGAGTATGACTGATCGGTATGTGGTTGCCATGGAGAGGTGACTGTCGATCTTTCTCTCTACTGTGCCGACTGCTCTGCTTGCTGCGCTGTAACTGTTGCCTGAGTTTGGCAATCTGCTTTGGGAGGAAAAGAGAGAAAAAGAAAACAAGTGAATACCAGGGCTTTATTTTTCCTTCAGTTTTTTAAAAAAAATTTTAACTTTAATAATGTTTTACCACAATGATTATTCTTCAAGTTGTTATGACTGATACAACTGAAAATAAAAAAAAGTGGAACAAATGTTTCATTTCTGCAACTTTATATAGTGTGCTGGTAAGCAGGTAGACTACAATTTCTTGGACTCTTTCAAATCTTACC
This sequence comes from Rattus rattus, assembly GCF_011064425.1. Lineage (NCBI taxonomy): Eukaryota > Metazoa > Chordata > Mammalia > Rodentia > Muridae > Rattus > Rattus rattus. Next base: position 129,835,738 of record NC_046159.1, read on the forward strand.
TTTATAATGCTACAAGTCTGTTCCTTTAAAGAAGAAACAGTGTTAGGAATGAAATATTTCAGATATCTGATTAATTTGTCAAAACTGACATCTTTTTTCCCCCCTGGTTTTCCTTTTAGACAGAATCTTACCACACACAGTCTCAAACTCACAGAGATCTGCCTGTCTCTTCCCTCTGAGAACTGAGATTAAAGACCCACATCACTATATCTTAAACAGAGGCTGCATTAATTTTCATATTTCACTTTTATAAACAAAAGAGATCCAGCTTATCTACTAACTAAATGTTCTAAACTATAGATTGCAATGGTAGCAAAGGCAATCAAATATTTAGTATCTTCTTGGTCACTGTACATAATATTGTGTTTCATGAGGACATTTTTACATATTTAATCTTATAATGTATTATTTTTTACTCATTTAAACAAAAATGTATGTTTGGATATAATCTCCTAAAGAGATCATATTCCAAATTTAATTGCAAAGTGTTTACTATAATATGATTTAGAACTTACTAAACTGCTTCCGTACTTTAGGTGATACATAATGTACGTTAAGACTTCTCAAGCATTTTTTTTTTTTTTCTCGAGTTGAGCTTTTTTTTTTTTTTTTTTTTTTTTTTATTATTAACTTGAATATTTCTTATATACATTTGAGTGTTATTCCCTTTCCCGGTTCCGGGCAAACATCCCCTCCCCCTCCCCTTCCATATGGGTGTTCCCTCCCCACCCTCCCCTATTGCCCTCCCCCAACTGTCTAGTTCACTGGGGTTCAGTCTTAGCAGGACCCAGGGCTTCCCTCTTCCACTGGTGCTCTTACTAGGATATTCATTGCTACCTATGAGGTCAGAGTCCAGGGTCAGTCCATGTATAGTCTTTAGGTAGTGGCTTAGTCCCTGGAAGCTCTGGTTGCTTGGCATTGTTGTACATATGGGGTCTCGAGCCCTTCAAGCTCTTCCAGTTCTTTCTCTGATTCCTTCAACGGGGGTCCTATTCTCAGTTCAGTGGTTTGCTGCTGACATTCGCCTCTGTATTTGCTGTATTCTGGCTGTGTCTCTCAGGAGCGATCTACACTTCTGCACTTCTTTGCTTCATCCATCTTATCTAATTGGGTGGCTGTATATATATGGGCCACATGTGGGGCAGGCTCTGAATGGGTATCCCTTCAGTCTCTGTTTTAATCTTTGCCTCTCTCTTCCCTGCCAAGGGTATTCTTGTTCCCCTTTTAAAGAAGGAGTGAAGCATTCACATTTTGATCATCCGTCTTGAGTTTCATTTGTTCTAGGCATCTAGGGTAATTCAGGCATTTGGGCTAATAGCCACTTATCAATGAGTGCATACCATGTATGTCTTTCTGTGATTGGGTTAGCTCACTCAGGATGATATTTTCCAGTTCCAACCATTTGCCTACGAATTTCATAAAAGTCGTTGTTTTTTATAGCTGCTTCTCAAGCATTTTAAAAGTATATGGCTATTGTTCAAAGGTGTGGGTGAAAACACTGGTCACTAAATAACGGATATGTTGTAATTTGGTCTTAGCGTGGGACTCCTTAGTCTCAGTAGACATAGGGGCTGGAGAGATGGCTCAGCAGTTGAGAACACTTGCTGCTCTTGCAGAGTAACAGAGTCCTGGTCCCACTACAAACAGTGGCATCTGTAATATCAGTTCCAGAGAACCTGACACCCTATTCCTGGCTCCATAAGCAACAAGCATACATGTGGTACACATTCATAACATGCACACAATATATGTGTGCACATCAAATTTAAATGTCTTTTTTTTTTAATTATAGTAGAAAGTCTCCACGAAACAGAGCTTAGGAGGAGTTGATATGAAACATTTTTTAAAAAGTGGGGGCCATGGAATATGACTGCATCATTAGTGGTGTTAGTTCACCCTTAGAAAATTATGTGCTTCTTATGGGATCCTAATTCTCATGAAGGTTCTTGTTTCCTTATGTGATTTCTCTTTCTTGAACACCCTGCCACCTGCTATTCGATCTTCCGTCATATGACTCACCAAAGGCCAAACAAGATGGGGCTGTCTACTCTTAAGACTTTTGACCTCCTCACTTTCAGAATGAATCAACATTTTTATTTTATACATTACTCAGTCTCTAATGAAGAACAGATTAACAAAAGAACCATTAACAATTTGGGGGAAATCTTTAATACTAATATTACTTTTTGTAATAAAGAAGATGACAATGACATCAACCAATCAATAATTATTCTTTAAAAATCTAGAATAAGCGGTTTTATATTGTCTACTAGATCAAATATAAGCACCAACTGTTAAATGTATGAATTTTCTCAAGAATATATATAGCAAAACCACAATTTACTATGAAACTACATAAATATGTACCATGAGTAACTGAGACATCAGAAAGCACAATAAGACAATTAGTATTAAAAACCTATAAATGCTCAAGGTAAAAAGATATGGCTAGTTGAGGTAAACGGGGAAATAGTACAGTCAACCAAAAGGGGCATAACTAGTCCTTACTATCAAGATTTTACACTTTTTCACATTTGTGACTTATGGATCTCTCATACAATATCTTTGTAAAAGATATACAAGTAAGACTATGATAATATTTCTGTTCCTGGCTCTAGTTTTAAATGACTTAATTTTCTTCTGGAGCACATTAATTTTCATGAGAAAAGAAGTCAAAATTAGTAGGTAATTATTATTAAATCAAGACAAATTATGCTCTATGATAGAAGGTAAATAGGATCTCAAATTGTACAAGTTATTTTATTAGAATATATTAATGATGTTTTAGTGGCATTTGAAAACTGGAAATGATTATATAAAACAGTTTTGCATGCCTAAAAATTAAAGCAACGTGTGATTATTCGTTTTAAAGATAAGTCTTTAAAATTGATTAATCTTAATTAGTCTCTTGTGGCTTCTTACACATTAAAATGAACCAGAAATTTTTTTCTTCTATGTGGATTTTAAAAACTCTAGAAAGAGAAGCTTAAAAAAAAGTTCCTATCCCATAGTTCGTGGAATGTCAATTAAACAGTATAGATTCATAGTTTTTAAAACTGTTATCTTTGTTACAACAGTTATGCTCTTGTTTACAATCGGCAGGCATCAACATAAAAAGAAAGCCTATCTTCCCAAATATATACTAAAACATTGCAAATTCCATTTAGACACATATATATGATGGTGAGATCGTCATTCCACAGTCCTTCTTTGCTTCAAAAGGCAGAGACTCCTGCCTTTCTTTATTAAGCCTACAAAGTCAAGAGGGCACACTTACACAACATGGCAACTAAAACCACTATAGCTTTGTATAGTCTTTGTTTGAAAGTTCTTTCTTTTCCCTTTGACAGGCAAAGAGCCTCCCTGTTATCTGCAGCCACCTCTTCTCTCCATCCCCAGTACCCATGAGGAGCACACACAAGTGTCCCTTGGAGGAAAGGCAATGGAAGCTGTGTTTCTGCTTAGCCTTAGTGCCTCATTCTGCCTTAACCAGCCTATGTAAGCCCATACCCGGCTGCATTATATCAAAGTAAACCTTCTTGTCAGTAAGTCATCTACCGGGGCTACCATGATGTAAGGCCCAACACAACCTTCCATTCAAAATAGAACATGTAGTTATATAAGGTATGCATTTTTAAAACTATAAACGGTTATTTTTTTCCCTAAAAAATTTATTTTCTACTTTGTGGCCTTAAGAAAACCAGAGAGAAACTGAATTGAAAATCTGAAAGGAGTCTTAAGTGTTCAAAAACAATAGGAATAAGTAATCTTGGGTCACTAATTACAGATAATAGCATAGAGAACTAAAAAATTCTCAAAATACTGGTTGAGCACATTTGTATCAGGGACTAGGAATGGTCTTAGTTCTCAGAATTAATTCAAATCCATACTAGCTCTGGGAAATGAAAAATCATAATTTAAAAAGATTAAGTAGTAGCACTGGGATGGGGTTCAGTCTTGGGACTTTTGCAAGAGAAGGCATAAAAAAGAATGCCCATCCAAATCAGAGAAATTACATAAGTTTACATCAGCAATATATATATTGTTGCTAGTGAGTCCTTGCCCACAATTATCACAGCGCCAAGATGAAAGCATGACCACAGGAAAGGTTCTGAGAACGTCAGGGTTCTTAGTTCTGAAGTTAAAATAAATTGCTAAGTATGTGTGTCACTGCTAGTCTAAAAGTTCTCAATAGTATTTGCTACAAAAGACTATCACCCACAGTGGCTAATCCATCCTTAGCATGGTTCATAAGTGACACTCCATAGTAAAACTGGGACTTGAACATACCGTACAAAGTCTGATGACTTGAATTCTACCCTTCCCTACGAAGTGAAGGGAAAAATCTAATTCTGGCAAGTTGTAGTCTGACCTTCACTAGCCTGTGGAGATATGCACATACATATGTGCAGATATGCATCCACACCAACACAATTGAATGAATAATATAGTAAAAATGTAAAGGCAGAAAGACTACCCTAGAAAGACATAACATATATTCCTCAAGTATAACGAAACTGAAAACAATCAGTCAAAGATTCAATGACACACATGGGTAAAGACAATATCCAAATGGCTGATGTACAGAGAAGAAATGTTCAACATTATTCTTATCAGAAAAATGTAAGTTAAAACAAACTGAAGAAATAGTAAGCACCAAATTCTGGCAAAGACTAAAACAACTGTAGCTCTCCATATACTACTGAGATTGGGGCTGGGAGTATCTTTTATTTTAATGTGATAGACTTCGCTGTATATTTTCTTCTGCAAGAACTATTCTCATCTTTAACATAAGGTGCAAAGTAACAGCTCAGCAGCGGGAGGCAATGTCCACTCTAGTGAGAAGTGTTAGTGCTGCTTTTCACACGGGGAAAACTGCAGTTCAAGTTCAAGTTATGCTCTAAGCAACCTAAAGGGAAACATTTAAATGAAGAGAAACCTTGATCCTACATCAGGAGTGCTGGGAGTTATAGTTTCCAGAAATGAGCTAGCAGTAAGAGACCTCAGAAGTATATAGCTATAATATCCTATTTCTGTTATTGATATTTTTACAAGTGACACACTAGAACATACTTTTTTGTGCAAAGAGACATGCTTATATTGTGAATTTTATCACTTATCAAATATAGGTGACAAAACCTTAAACATTACAATTAGCTATGCTGACATGTTCTAACGATGTATATTCTGACTGGTAGCATATATTTTCTAACCACTGTTCAGAGCAACTTGAAGGCTAGTTTGCTTATGATGATGTCAACCACTAATAAAAAATTATGATTAAAGGTTAATAACTGCTTATTGAGCACTAAAGCACCATAGGAGTTATTTTATCACTTAAGACATTAATTGTGTTTGGTTTTCAACAATAGAATATGAGGTAAGTACATTTAAGAGGAATGGACATAGAATAGCAAAACTTTTAAAGCTTGATACATTTGCATTAAATGTTGAAACGCAAATGTGAATCAAATGAAATTCGGGAGTCTACTCTCTTAATATACTATAGTTACAGTCTAGAATGTTCTGCAAAGGCCTATGTGTTACTAGGGCTGGTTCTCAGCCTCCGGTGCTACTTGAAGGCTGTGGAAACGTTAAGAGGTAAGCTTCATGGAAAAAGGTTAATTCACTGGGTGTGTGCTGGGATTATACAGGTACCCAAATCCTTCCTGTCTTTTTCTTCACTTCCCAGCCACCATGAATTAACAAAGCCTCCTCTATTACATGCTTCAGTATGCTGAGTTTCATCACCACCATCCAAAGAAAAAGATCCCAGTGATTAAGGACTGAAAAATTTGAAACCATGTGCCAAAACAAACCTTTTTTCCTTTTAAACTGATTATCTTACACATCTGATATAGTACTGGAAAGCTAAGACAACAACCAAACTATATTGGCTAAAGAATCAAGATAAAAAGTAAAAAGTTAAGTTTTATAAAAGTAAACCAGAATAAAATATTTAGCAAGAGTTATATCATTATATATATATAATATATTATATATAATAGAAGATATATATTATATCACTTGTTTTTTCTAAATAATCACAAAGACAATCTAATTTTTCTGAAAATGAAACTGGCTTTAAATCTCAGGATGTTAGTAATTTTGATATTAAATAGGGACTATGTAACAAGCTTTAATGCTTTTAAAGATCAAGTATATCCTTAGAAACATTCTACACTCTACCTAAAAGCAAACTGATTCCTATACATCTATGTATCTGTCTATATACAGCCTCACATAAATGACCCAGGGAGAGAAGAGACAGATCACATACAAAAATCTCAAACACAGCTTGCTTTAAGAGAACTTTCATAAAACAAAGTTTTAACACAGAAGTATATTTATAACTATCAATACAGCATTAACAAATGTAGCAGACTGCTGATTCGTTTTCGTTGCCAGCTTGGCAAAAGCTAGAGTCTCTTGGAATGAGGGAACCAACCTCAATTGAAGAATAACCCCGATCAGACTGTTCTGTGGCCATGGCTATGAGGAACTGTCATGACTGGTGATTGATGGGGAAGGCCGGGCCTACTGTAGGCTGTAACATCCTAGGTAAGTGAACTAAGGCTGTATAAAAGCTAACTTATCATGAGTCAGGGAACGAACAAGAAGGCAAAGCAAGGCAGGAGCAGTGCTTTGCTGTGGTTCAGACCTGTGTCCCTGCCCTGACTATCCTCACAATGAACTGTGACCTGAAAGATGAAAATACAATGTTTCTTTCTTTAAGTTGCTTTTGGCTTACTACAACAAAGAAAAGCAATGAGATCACAAACTAACTTTTCAAAAATATTCACAAATCTGCTTGATCTCTTAATTATATCCATTTTACAGATGGCAAAACACTTAAAAATAAAGTGCCTTTCCCATGTGAGAAACCTAATAAGTAAGTGGTAGATCCAGTCTTTGACCTTCCATTTCTAACCCTTTTTAGTTCTTCACAATGCTGTGCAATCCAGCAGTAATGCTTAACTACAAATATGTACTGGCCTGGACCACAGCCACTTCACCAAGCAACTTCCTTAGTGCCAGAGACATATGAGCTCGAAAACTGAAAGAAGATCAAAACTGTGACAAAGCAATTAATGATCTCTCTATCTCTCTCTCTGTCTCCCTCCCTTGTCTCCCTGTGTGTGTGTGTGTGTGTGTGTGTGTGTGTGTGTGTGTGTGTGTGTGCACACAGGACTGCCTTTTAAGTTAGTCTTTTACAATCTTAACTGCCTTTTATTTCCATCAGCATCTAGACTCTCCTTTGCAATTATTCTTTCACTTCAACCAAAAATACACTATTCTAACCCTAAGTTTTCATAAATAAAATTGCTCAATTATTTTCATTACATCTGGAGCACTGAAATATTTATTTTGACAATTTTGTTTGGCTTTATGGTTGTTTTCCAGGGAGAACAATCAATTCTTCTACTTTCAGTGTTCTCTTTTAGTAGCACATATCATGTGTTACTATAGACATTCAGTTAGAACACAGCCATGTGAGATGTGAGCAGATGTCTGAAACTATACTGAACCGAGATAAAATGGCAAATTTGATTTTCCAATATATATGCATATATATATTCTACAGGTGATGTCTATTTTGGCCTAGCTGTACTAAACTAAGTTTCTTTTTACTCTGTTCCTGATAAAGAATGCTACTTTCACTATGTATTTGGATAAGAGGTATGCCAGAATTACAGACTTTACACATTCACAACATAAACAAGTGGCTAAAAATGAAATCATAGACAATATCATGCTATTAGACCATTTGGTTTAGACATCACAGTACATGAGAAACCTGACAACTTCAAAGTATATAAAAAATGAATACTGGTATGTGTGAAACTGCATAAGAAAAGCATTGGAGAGAAATGCTGAGAGGAAAGGGCGGGCTCAACAGTTACCAGTACTTGCTGTAGTGGGAGACCCAGGTTTGCATCACAGCAACTGCAGTTCCAGGAGAGCCAGGGACATCATGAGTCACAGACAGACAGGCAGGCATATCCACATATACACATAAATAAAGTCTGAGAGAATTTCTATGCTGAACATACAGCAAAACTGGTTTACTGCCAAACTTTCAGAAATTTCAAGGAGACAACACTGATGCAAGGGTTAGGAGTCAAAACTAAGTGACTCCATTCTGAGTCCGAAATATAAAACTGGGCAGGCTAGCATTTGTCAGCTCAACACAAGCTACAATTACCTGGAAAGAGGAAGCTCAACTGAGAAAGGTTGGCCGTAGGTCACCTTACAGGGCATTTTCTAGATTAATGATCGATATGGGAAGTCTCAACTCACTGTGAGCAGTGGCACTCGAGAGGTGGCCCTGAGTTGTATAAGAACAGTAACTAAGCCATGTATAACCACAAGCAAGTTAGCAGCACTTCTCCACTGTCTCTGCTTTAGTGCCTGCCTTGGCTCCCCTCAATCTGTAACCTGTGATCTATAACCTGCAAACTGACATAACCCCTTTCTTCCCCAAGTTGCTTCTGGTCATGGTGTTTTATCATACCGTAGAAAGGAGATCAAAGCATCGTTAGCAACCTCAGCTAAAACTAGTACAGCAGTTCTCCTAAAAGCAATGCACTCTCACTACCGAGAAGATTACAAAGATGAGATGGTCATCTTTGGAAGAAGTGCTTACCTAAGAGATCTCTGCACTAGATATTTTAACTCTAGGTTTCTATAGCTTAGGACAAATAGCTAAGAATTAAAATGATTTACATAAATAAAACAGAAAAAACACCATAGTATAAATATAGACATGTTATTCATAATAATTCACAGAGTAGACTGGCATCCACTTTACTACTGGGACCCAAAGGGTCATAATAACCTACATACCATAAAAAGCTGTCAGGAAACAAAAAGTGCTATCTTACCATTGCCTAAAGCTATAATCTATGGTTCAACTTGCTGTAATTTTTTTTTTAAATCAAGCTAAGGGAGAAATATTGATAATTTAAAAGGATGATATAAAAATTATTATACAAAATCAGAGTTCATTCTAGAAGTGCTACAGTTGACGGGGTACCTAAATATTTATTGAGAATATGAAAATTACAAACATAAAAATTCATTTTAACCAAAATGTAAGATTCAACTCTGTATGAAAAGTAGGTTATAATAAATGGAAATCTCACAACATTGGGAAATAGTAAAAAATAACCCATGGAGATCTAAACAAGTTTTAGAATGAAGTAAAAAAACAACAACTTACCTCTTTCAGTTGATCAGCACTTCCCCATGATGCAGAGCGCTGATGTGATCGTTTTTCTGCTCCCTCCTCTGCCCAACAGCTAGGTGTCTTTAAAACCAACCAGACAAACCAAATGTAAGGAATGGAAATGGCGCTACTACCTAAATTCAAGTAACTAAAATATTTTCTTAGTGTTAGTAAAAAATTTTAAATGCTAATTAATTAAGCCTGATTAATCTGAGATGTCTGTATCATCTACATTAGAGAAATCATTTGATACTTTCACATCAGCATTAATAACACAGCAAATTCTATTAAAACCGTTAAGATTTACATGCTGGGCTCCTTTTTTGTATTGATAAGGTCTTAGTTTTGGAGTCAGGGTTTCTCTTTGTATCCCTAGCCGTCTGGAACTGACTGTAGACCAGGCTGGCCAAGAAACCAGGTTTGCCTGCTTCTGCCTCCCAAGTACTGGGATTAAAGCCGTGAATAACCACTTCCCAGCTTACGTACTGAGATTTTATACAGAACAAACTAAGTGAGAAATAGATATTCTACTTAAAAGATAAAGAGAACTTTCAGAACCATTTGTAGTATTGATGGCTTACATAACAAGTATCTAGCTAAAGGGTTAATTTTACTAAGAGAAGAAAATATTGACAGGATTCTCTTTGGGGGAAAGGATTAGTCAACTTCATCATAAAAATACAGTTAATATTAAACCTAACAAAAGAATTAAAAATAAATATCTCAAGTGTATTGATTTAAAAATGAAAGTAATACAGCTTTTTTTAAAAAAAACTAAGCTACTAAAAGCCATTTTAACTAAAATATAATTTTCAATTATTTAAGCATTAATAGATATTAACTAAATTGTAACACTAAACATTTAACCTTGAGCATTGCCATAAAGAAGAAATTTAGGAGTTGTATTTAAAAAAACTCAAACATTAAAATATCACACTTTTAACATTTGAGAAAAGCCTAGTAAATTAGAAAAAGTAAAATCCAGGAGACAGATGGGTGATGGGTAATGATTACCACAATAAATACATGGAGCATTAAAATACTTTCTGAACTGCATGCACTTGGGCGTCTCCATGATGTGATGAAGAAGCCATTGTTGCAGTTTGTTTATAGTTCAAAATGCTTATGAGCATCTTTAAAATCACTCCCTCTCAAAAGTCCAACTGTCCAACACCAAACTGGTGACAACTGGGTACAGAGGAGGGAAGCCACCTGAAGGGGTCGCTATTAAAGGGAGCCATTTCGTCAGCTGACAAGAAAAGGGATAAGAAGTAATACATTTAATGTTTGTCAAAAATTACCAAAGTTTGCTACGTTCAATCCTAGATAGGACAACCAGAAAAATTTAGCCCTCCAAATAATATTTTTAATAATCTATTACAGAATTTTTCCCTTTACGACCACTTTTGTTAAAATTTTGAGTTTTTGCATGACAACGCTTTTATATTTCTTCTAAGTAACACTCTTTTGTCACAAAAACCAACAAAAGATCGCATTTATAAACCAAAAGCACAGTGTCACAGAAAAAGTGAGGCGAAATTTAGTCATGTCCATGAATATGCTAGAGAAGAAAAGCTAAATAAATTTTAATCCAATTTCAATGTTGAATATTTCATAAATGTTTAAAATTTGTAAACAGAAAAATAACTGGACAAAATAAAGTAGTAGAGGTTCTTTTCTTTGGTATCAGTGAGACCCAAGGTCCAACTGCCATTATTTTGTCTACAATGTGGACTAGAATTTTAGAAAAAGTGCTCCTTATAGCTTTGCTTCTAGATATTAGTAAGATGTTTAATAAGAGTGTTCCACGGTCAGATAAATTTGGGGGAAACCATTCATTCTATTTTTCTACTCCACACACAACATAATTTAGCATTCTAAAAACTCGAATACACACTTTTTTAAAACCTGCATAACTTTTTCCTACTTCCATGATTGCTGGACACTTAAAAGTATTCTTACTAACACCATGTGGAACATTATTCCACAGAGCGTTTGGAAGCACAGTCCTCACTAATATTATTATTGTATATAATTCAATGCTCTTAGGCCACTATACTTTAAGAGGTTCCTCTTCCTATCCAAACTGCTTCCGCTATCAAGGAAGAAAAAAGGAACTTTTTAGGCATCTAAACAACCAAGTGTAAACTCTAAGACTACTGATAAAGAGAGATTAAAGCCTGCCATGTTGGCCACTTGTGTATCTTGCTATATTTTAGTGTGTAATACTTTACAAGTCTCTTATCCCTGATAATCAGTAACTATTAGATACTGCCAAATATTTTTCACACCATTCCAACAAACTCCACTTAAGCCATAAAAACTAACCACGCTCAGATAATGGTAAACTTAAATAACAGCCAAAGGAGAAGTTTTCATAATAGAAACTCAAACTTCCACACTTTGGTCTGCAAATCAAAAATACAATTTATTTGTAAAATTACAAAGAAGACAAAAAAATACTTGACTAAATTATAGTTCTGACCTTACAGTAATTATAGAATTTCAGAGCCTTTTCAAGCTCCAAGGTAATCTATCGTCTTTAAGTTACTTCCTGCCAGACAAGACTTACTGTTTGTAACTGTACAATTCTATAATAAACTGTTGGTTCTACTAATGACATCAATATCAGTGTATTTAACCTTTATAACAATGAAATATTCTATTCTACTACACAGGCCGCTGTATAGGGCAGTGTAATAGATAGCGGAGTGTTACTTTGGTAAAGGATCTTGGTACAGTTCTCAGCACCAAGATGGTGGCTAACAACCATGAGGGCTAACAACTTTCACTTTGGTTCAGAGGATCCTACATCCACTTCCGGCCTCTGCAGGTACTGCACACTCACAGTGCCCAGATTATTTATACATACATAGTAGTTGCATGTTATGTAAATATACATATATATATACTTGTATTTATATAACATATAAAAATATATAAATATATAAACACATCATATACATATATATAAATAAAAGAAAAACACCTATACACATAAAATAAAATCCTTTTAAAAAGCAGCTAATATTTATTAGCATCATAATTTCTAGATAACCTATTATCTAGATTATTCTGCATAATCTTCTCTGTAGTAGGTAAAAGAATTATCCTGTAAATTCTGGAAGCACAAAAATCTTTTCAAATGGTTTACATTGTTCCTCTCATGTAAAAAACAATCATTGACACAAAAGAAGTATTAGCATCTAGTTCTCATATCACTCCTTCATCTTCATCTAGTCCTAAACTGTAATCATATAAAGCACACTCGAGTTAAACAGTCGGTCCATACCAAAGTAGTCATGGTCCTGGTTTGGGTAGAAATTTTTGTTGTTTAAAAGATATATTTAACTGTACTAAGAAAAAAAAAACCATGAGTTTCTTAAGTATATTTCATTCAGGTATATCATGCATTTTGATCATATTTACTTCCAAAATTTTCCAAGATCTACTTTTATGCCATTCACATATAAATGATTATTTATGCATCTGTCAAGCCTAATGTCCTTCTATGTGAGAAAACATGCAATAATCATTCTGAGTCTGACATTTCATTTAATAAATTTAAGTTCCATCCACTTTCCTTCACACGACATTTTGTTCTTCATGGTTAAAGCTCCATAACTGTGAGTACACATATGCCTATCACATTTATCTATTCATCTGCTGATGGACACCGAGGCCGATGCCAGCCTGCCTACCATGAACAGTGCAATAAACAAGGACGTGCAGGTGCCTCTGTCCTGTTCTCTTAGATAACTGTTGAGTACATTCCTCGTAGTAGATTGATTATTATATGGAAGTTTCACTTTTAGTATTTTTGGTATTTCCATAGTGGCCATGCTCATTCACGTTGCTGCCATCCCCATCTTCACTGGCATGTTGTCTTCTTAGAGACAGGGACTCTAACCGGGGTTTAAAAAAACCCTGATGTTTTGATTTGATTTGATCCTGATGGCTAAGAATGTTGAACACTTTTTAAATGTTTATTAGTTATTTGTACTCCCTTTTGAAAACTGTCTGTTCATTTAATTTGCCCGTTGACTGACTGGAGTGTTTGGTAATCCACTTCAACAAATGGTGTACAGAAATCTGGAGACCCACACCAAAGAAGAAAAATAACACCCTATTTCTCACCCTGTCACAAACCAATTAAAAATGGATTGAAGACCTTAATATAAGACCGGAAACTCTGCTTAACCTAGAAGAAAACATTCTGGAAGTTTAAGACCTATATAGGAATAGGCAAAAGCTTTCTGAGAAAAACTTTTATAGTACAGGAAAGAATCAAAGAATTGACACATTTAGAGGGGAGGTGGTAAAGAAATGGTTTAGTCAGGAGCTTGTCACAAAAACATGATGACCTGAGTTCAACCCCTAGAACCCCTTAAAAAAACAACTGGGCATGGTGACACATTGGTAACCCCAGTGCTTGGGAGGAAGAAGAGATCACTCCATGAAGTTCCTTGGTAAGGTAGCCTAGTCTAATTGGTAAATTCCAGTCCGATGAGAAATGCTGTCTCCATAAACAAGGTAGACAGTGCCTGAGGAACAACACTTGATGTTGACCTCTAACCTCCACACTTACACCTACACACACACTTTCAAGTTTCTATACCCACACCCACATGCACACTCACACATATACATGCACAAACAGAAGTAACATGGGATTACATGAACTGAAGAAGGTTCCAAACAGCAAAGGGAATAACAGTATGAAAAAAAAAAGCCCACAAAATGAGAGCACTATGACCACTAACTATTAATCTGACAGATTAATATGTAGAACATATAAAGTACTCAAAAGTTAAATACCAAATAATAAGCAATTACTGCTTTTTCTTAAGAAAATTTCAACAGAAAGGCTTTAAAGCAAGGGTAAAGGAAACCCAAATTGTTCTATCAATTGTGATTTAGGGTAAAAACAATAAATTTCTGATCTATGAGGTAAATTAAAAGTTCTCTATTTTAATTATTATTAAGGTTTATATAGTCACTTATTCCTTTGATTACCTAAACAAGCTATTTTCAGGTAAAGGGAGAAGAGGCTGAACATTTTAGTACTATTCAAAGAATGTATATATTTTAATTCAGAGCTGTGACTGCTGAATGATGGCAACAGCCAACTCCTAGATAGGTATTCTTAAAGACTGGCTCCTCCAGAAGGCTACTGTAGATCATAAACCTCCCTGTACAAAAGCTTAATGGAATTTAAAAAAAACTTACATAATGTATCTTTAGTATGTTGAAGGTTCATTTAAAATAACAATTAAAATAAATAGTTTAAAATAGGAGATAATAACATCATTTAAAGAGCACACATATACGAAAATTGCATTCATGTTTTTGTTTTTGTTTGGGTTTTATCTTTTGTTTTATTTGAGACAGGGTTTCTCTGTTTATCTCTGACTGTCTTGGAACCACTTAGGTGACCAGGATGACCTTGAACTCATACAGATCCGCCTACCTCTGCCTTCTGAGTGCTAGGATTAAAAGGCATGTACCACCACCCCTGGCATCATTCAAGATTTAACAACCCACTTTTCATCCTTAAAGGATACAATTTTTAATGGGGTTGGTTGTTTGAAATAAGAGTGTTTACCATATCACCCAGGATGTTCTCAAACTCCTATGCTCAAGGGACCATCCAGCAAGTATCTGGCTCACGGAACGCATGTATGGACATTTCTTTCACATATAAACAAAGGACATAAAGAGTCATGACAAATGATTGAGGTGTCTTTGCTACAGAACACTAATCTAAAAACATACTAGGCTGATAAACTTCATGGAAATGTAACCTATGAAATTTTTTCATACTTAAGTGACAATTGAAACGGTATATATACCATGCTAGAACACTAAAGAAGGAATTCTTGTAAGACATTTTCACAAACAAGTATAACTAACACTAACGTATGTATTACATCATTAAAAACAAACTTCAGGCTTTCATGATAATCTTTAAATATTTAATACCATAAATATTAATAAATAATTCACATGCTACTGTATATTTATTTTAGGTCTCCATAAACAAAAGTATTTTTCTGAAAATGTTCATTAGAACAACCAAACAAGTTCAGTATAGTCTATTACTGAAATTCACGACAGCTAGAGAGGTGACATCGGCAGAACTTTGTCTCTCATGCTTGAAGTAATAGGTCCAAGCATGGAATAAACATTTTTAAGGGAGATTCATATAGAATGCTATCTTATATAACAATAAAATGTCATTTTTATATAAGTAATCCATCATATACACAATTCCTCTTGACTAAAATAAGAAACAAAATTAGTAAATAGGAATATAAGTATTGGAAGCATACCCAGCGCATACTTACATCATAGCAAAATAATGCCCAGTGAATACATTAACTTAGAGACAAAAACAGTATTTGCTAGCATAATAAGTAGTGTGAATGGTTGAGAATATTAACACATGCAATTATAAGAGAACTCTTATAACAAGAAAAAATAATTATTATTTGCATGATATCTAGAAAGCCAAAAAAATTATCTGAAAATGTATTAGAAACAAGAACATTCAACTGAGATACAGTAAAAATAAATTAGAAGAACTTCATTACAATAGCAAACCATAAAACAAAATATTAAGCAATATTTAGATGGTCTTATAGTTGACAAAAATAACTAAATAAACAGATAACCTTTTACTTAGGTAAGATTCAATATTGTAAAGTTGATAGTTTCAAAGCAATATTACAGCAGAAAATAGTCTATGATAAATTTAATAAAGCCATGAAGTCAAGACTGATGCCTAGGATCCACAAGCAGAAAAAGTAAATTAGAGTTCAGTATAAAATACAATTACATCAGCATGCACATATTTAATGCTTTTCTACAGGCACAGGCACTCTCAGAGGACCTCTGTTAATAATGAACACTTAGAGAGGACTCAGGAGGTGGCAGCTGTTACTCATGCTCTTCCAAATCACACGAACTATCCTGACCCTAAAAGGTCTTAACTTAAACACATTCATTAAAACCCAGAAATCTAACCTGAAATAGTCCTACTTTTTTAGTACAGATGAATTAAAACACTCTGGGACAAGTATGAAGGCTCTGTTAATGCGCTCCTGTGAGAAATGAAAGTCTGTGGGTTTCATGAGCTATTTTAACAGCATGGTATTCTTGTCCTATAACAAGTGGTACGGGTGGTGTCCTCGGTGAAGTCTCTCTTAGGCTGTATGTAAAAAGGCTGACTTCACTGTCTTGTTAGAGTATGTATCTGAGACGGTTTACATTTTTGTTTAAAAGGAAGGTATTGTTGGTGGTGTCTCTTAAGACTTGAACATACCTTATCACCTGGAATAAGCTAGAGAACAGTAACATATCGAGGCCCTAGCCCATTATTTGGATGGATTACTCACACAGAGAAAACTGTCTCTACTGAATGAGGAAATGATCAAAGTAAAGCTCAATGGTGAACAGAACAGTAAACTATTAAAACTTTGTTTTTAAAAATTTGAGTCAGAGTAAGAGAAAAGTAATTGTTAGTAATTTAAGTTACTAACAAAACTGGGCAGAAGGACTTCTACTTTATGTCTTTCATCTATTCATTTTTTATATTGACTTTATGTCCACATTGAAAGTTTTACAAGCTTTTAATTAAAACAAGCAGCACCATGCTCCTAGAGGTTTATAAAATTGCTTGAAATGGTTATGCACTGCCTATCAGTCTACGGGATTATGAGATGGTAACTAT
Organism: Rattus rattus; assembly: GCF_011064425.1. Lineage (NCBI taxonomy): Eukaryota > Metazoa > Chordata > Mammalia > Rodentia > Muridae > Rattus > Rattus rattus. The sequence goes on from NC_046159.1 coordinate 129,852,699, forward strand.
TCAACAGTCATACAAATTAGAATTAGGAAGCATTTTCCTGCTCATACCAAAGTGATAAGGTCAGGAGGAAGCTTATACTTCGCAATGTCACTCAGTAACCTAGATGGATGGAGCAGCAATAGAGACGGGAATTTTCCTTTGTTATAACAAATATATACCAGCTTTTTAAAGCTATTCTCCAAAGTCAGCATCTGCGAACAGCTATAATTATAATGTGCCTGGGAAAGTATAGAAAGCACCTTTGATCATTGCTATAGACGGTTTTGTTTGTCTACTTTACTCATACACACACACATATACATGCATACATACATGCTTTAGTTTCAAACCCAGATTTAAAATATGATCAGAGAATGGATATACTTTACACTTTGGGGCAAAGCCTAAAAAACTATCCCTGAAGCTTGATGCCAAAGTCAAAATATTTAGATTTATTTATTTTTATTTTATGTGAATGAGTATTTCTCTACATATATGTCTGTACCGTACATTTGTGCCTGGTGCAGACAGATGTCAGTAAATGGTGTGATATTAGGTCCCCTGGAACTGGTGTTACAGATGGTTGTGAGTCATACCGTAAGAGCTAGGAACTCAACCTGCACCCTCCCTCTGCAAGAACGAGAGCACTTAACTGCGGAGCCAGCTTTCCAACCTCCAAGCTAAATTTAAAAGATTATAATTTTTCATTAAAAAGCACTATCCATTCAAGGCTAAAGAAAAAAAATAACAAAATTTTACAGATGTTTTTTAGTTCTTTCTACTAAGAGAAACGGGGTAAGCTAATAATCTGGCAACAATCCATTTCTCCAGTGGACTTTTCTTTTAAGACTCACAGTAAATATGTGATTAGGTCAATCAAATATTAAGTTTATAGAAAAGGATATAAATGTGAGAATCATACAGTAGTTAATTCAATGTTTTTTGTTTTGTTTTGTTTTTCTTTTAGAAAAGTTACCACTATGTAACCCAAATCTGCAGGTTTTCCTGTTCCAGGCTCCCAAGTACTGAGATTATATATATGTACTACCCACACTATGCACAGGAGATGACAATTTTTTCTTCTGAAAAATTTAAGAATTTGTTTCAAATAGCAAAGTTAAAATCTGGTGGTGTGGTTGTGGGTTCAGAGGTAGTACTTGTCTCCCATACAGAGTACAATGGGTCCAATCTCAACCACAGCGAAACATTTCAGTGGGTTTCTATACAGCAGGCATTGATCTGAAAATAAGGTCTGTCTCCAAAATGCATATTCTTTTGACAACCTTAGGCTACTTCCTTTTTAAAGACCCACATGTATTTTTTTTGAATTAAGAATTTCTCTCTAGCCATCAACTGTCACATAATTGAAACATAGAAATATGAAAGAAAGAAGGTATTACCAATGCCCTTTACAAAGGAAAGACAAATATTTAATATCTGTAGCAAGATGAGAATATACTCTCTACCCAATTGACATTCATCAAATTAAGGAAAACTACTCCCCGTAAGAGTTCAAGAGTCAATCCACAAACATGTATATAGTCATAAAAGTCATTTTGCATGTTCATCTCTTGTGTCATCAATTAAACGCACAGATGCTTTGGAGGCAAGACCATTTCTTGAGCATATGAGGCAAACACTAGATTAAATGCTATATAACTTAGTATCTGTGTGAGAACTGAGAAACTGGAGAAAAGCCAGGAGCCTAAGAATCAGCACAATCTGGGCTCTGGGCTCTTCATACGTAACAAACTATGCAGCATGTACACACTAGCTAAGTCTTTAAGTCTTAAGTTCATCAGCTCAGAATTAAGTCTTTTATTTTCAGTACCAAATTTCAAATAAATGACCTATATCCAGACCAAGGCATGGGAAGCCCTCTTTCTGTTCTTCATGATTCAGAGGAAACTATGCTGACCCTATTCTAGACATATGCAGGGTGAAAGGGCCCTCCCTCAGAGACAACACACATACACATACAGACCTTAACCTATATTCCTATATAAGGGGATATAGATGTAGATGTGCCTGTTTAAAACGAAAAAACAAGAGTCCTCGCCTCCACAGCCTGAGAGGACCTAATCCTGAGTGAGTATGGATAGAATGTGACTGTGAGAATGAGAGTGGAGAAGGATATACTAACTATCTATAAATGTATAAAAGCACTCGAAATCACATAATAAAGTATGACACAGAGAGCAGTTTAGACTTGGGCTGGCCCACGCAGACATTTTCTGCCATGTATCTCTGAGGAATCCAAGACCCCGCAGTTCAAGCCTGACTCTCTGGTCCCTAAGAAAAGTTTGTCAAAATGGGAAGATGAGCCATATTTTATGGAACCATAAAAGTTATACACATGTGCTTCATGGATGCTCATATTTGATAAAGACCCCGCAAAATATTAAAAGTGGTTTTTTCTAACAGCTAGTACGAAAACCTGGTGTTTCTGTATCATTTGCTACACTTAGGTATCATACTTAATCATGTAACAAAACATTAGGTTTCAAGGTACCAACTGCATGGATAGAGACATGTAGGGAACTTTCCAGAACTGTTTCCTTTCCCTCTGTACTACTATCCACTTACAAGTTTCTTGGCATTCTACCCCAGCGCAGCATCAATCTTATACAATCTGCCCTTGATCCCTAGAGCCTTATTCTCTGTGACTTCTCTCTAGCATCAGTCAATAACCTTTCTTAGAAATGTTTCCTCTTTAGGCTTCTAAGTCTACACCAATCCAGTTCCTCTTCCTGCTTTTTGTTCCTAGGCTCCTGTTTCTCAGAGTTGTTTTGAAAGGTAAATAAGATACTATTTTTGGATATTGTCAGCACAAAGCATATGTTCAATAAACAGTAGATATTCTTGTCTTGGTGGTGACTAAGAACAGCAACTATTTTCAGCATCATGCCAGCTATTGCACTAGGGAAGCCAGGCAATCTGTGTAAGAAATCTAGCTTTGATATCACGCGGTTGCATGGCCATGGGCTAGTCATTTTGTTTCTCTGAGTTTCTGCTTCCCATGTGAATTACAAAGCAATGTTCTTGTAAAAATTAAACAAGATACAGGTAATAAAACAAACAGTCTATAGTATATAGTTTATGTTTGCTCCCTCTAGTTGCTTCCAAATGAATAATTCTAGTTCTTTCGTCCCTCTGTGTACCTTCCTAACACTATGCTCTTAGTCATTTGTCGTGTTCTTTTGTCCTTTATGCCCACACTCTTTCACAACCAGAATCTAACTCTTCTAGAAGATGGCTCTCAGTCATCTCCTCAGGTGCCTCCCTCTAAATGCTTAGGCCCACGTGTGTAAGGTGTGCAAATCATTTCTGCTGAGCATCCTACTGCTTGCTATATCGAATTTATGCTTGTTCTCATTAAAACAAGAAAAAGCAAAGATTGCATCATAAAAAATTATGAAGTAAGGCTGACAGGATGGATGAGAATAAAGCAACTCGTTTCAGTTTCCAAGCTCGCCTACCATAATGACAACAAACTGATAAGGGGGTGTTCCTAGACCACGTCCAAAATGTTCCATCCTTCATCAAACAAGAACTCGAATTCTTTTTTAAAACTATAAAGCCCAAAATGTTCTTATTCTGAATGTCCTTACATTTTCATATTCCCTAATCTAATACCTACTTAGTATTTTTTATCCCTGTCTAACATGTTCTTTATGTCCAATAATAATCACTTACATTTTTAATAAAATTCATGATTTCTCAAGAAACACTTAGTGAAGATATAGTTCATAATAAATGAAGATGTTTAGTTTTTTTTCTGATATGAGAGGAAATATTCTTCAAATCAAAAGGCTAGGGAACCTCCTAAAATAGGATGTTAAGAAAATGGCAAATCTCCTATTTTACTGTATTAGCACTGCCTTTGCAACAGGAAAAAAACCTTTCAACATAGTTCATGTTGCTAACATTCTATAAACTATTCATAATACTGCCTGAATTTACTTATTAAATACTAAATAACTAAAACTTCTACAGCTGAGTGACAAATTATTATTATTATGCTGCATATTTAAAACAAGGGATTTTGCTTTAGTTGAGTTTATTTCATATTCAGGATAATTTAATTACATTCTAGTTTCAAAGTCAAAGAAATGGTTTTGATTTTCTCATCTTACCTGAGTCGCTTTATCTTTCATGCACGAAGGGTAGTGAATATGAGGGTCACGTGGCACTGTCCTGTGAGGTAAGGTCCTGTTATCGTATCCAAAGAAGAGGTTAGCCTTATTGTACTAGAGTTTCGAATTTGCTGAGATTTTGGTCTGTCCACTAAAAAAAAAAAAAAAAAAAAAAAAAAAAAAAAAAGTAAAAAAAATTTAGATTAGATGTTAGAGCCTATTTTTAAATTCATAAACTTCAGAGCTTGTAAATGTCACTTTACCACTTTCTCCCGTAACATAGACACCCCAAACACTTCTTGTATAAGCTGATGAAAGTTATGGACCCTTTTCCAAGGAAATGCATTCATACATATAACAAACACATTTTGAGGATTTTCACATACCCTTGAAAGCCCAACTATTTTAGGCATCTGTAATGAAATCCACATATCATCTCTATTACAGCTTTAATTAAGATTCCATCATGCCTTACAAACTGCCAGTTTTGTTTGTAAATGCCATGTCTGCATTTATTTCAGTTAAATCTTACAGTGGCTCCTCAGTACCACTGTTAAATCCAATTCCGTGGTTATCATCTATTTTACGAAGTAAATGATTTCCACAATTTGTTTCCCGTTTATCCCAATGTTTGTTATCTTGCTACTCCTCCACATGCCTATTCAAGAGTCGCATGAATAATTTCTGTCTTTTCACAAGTAGAAGGCGCTGTCTCTGTCTCTGACCCTTCTATGTCCTCAGCCTTTAATCCTGTCCTTCCAAGTTCACCTGAAAAACTCGTACTGATCTCCAAGGTCACTTCAGATGTCAGACATCACACCAATGCAATGCCCAATGTCATGAAAGCTTGCTCAACATCCTTGTCTCTCCTTTCTAGTGAAGAAATTCTCAATTACTTCTGCTTTCATGGCACCCTAAGCTTGTCTTTCCCACAGAAAGACAGTTTCAGATACTGCAGACTGAAAGGAAGCTGATGTTTAATACTTAATCAAATTTACTCATGACCATACAAATAGCATTCACACAGAACTTCATATTTTAATTCAACATCCATATTTGCAGATGAAGACCTCAAAGCAGTAGAGGGAATTCACTGTGTAATGACATAGGGCACTACGAAAGGAAAGCTGAACAGAGAGACCTCTATATTCTATACAGTTCTATCCATATGCTTCAACAATTTGTCTTCCCCAGTCAGGTTCCGTAAGTATCAGCTGAAAATCAACATCACATGAACACCTAACATATAAAGAAACGACAAGATTTTTCCACGTAGCCAACCCAAATAACCTACTACCAGTGTATACACCTATAGTAAGTCCAGAGATTGAGAACCAATACTGTTCCCAAGACTCAGGTCTGATCCAGGCCCATTTTAAGTCAGGCAATATATTGCCTACAACAATAAAGATCACAAAATATTTTGGTTTGTCAGTGTCACTTAGCTATTTTCTTGAAACCAGAAAGCCCTACTAGTTTATTAAGATAGAGAAAAATAATTATACTAGATACTAGATAGCCACTATCTTAATAATGTAACTTTTGTTTCATCTAAGAATTATTTGCAAAAAATCTGAAAGTTACCAAATTCCCTCTTTATTTTTATAACTTAATGAAAGTTTAGTGTACACTAAAGGCAGAAAATCTAATGTTGCCTATTTCTGTTTAGAATTATTTGTGATTATGCGTAGTGAAGAAATTACATTTTGGTTTTAGAAGACAAGGAAACTTGTCACTTTAAATAAAAACCTATAATGCAGAGTCACTTGATCTGTTACTTAGGAATGTAGTCTAACACTTCTAAACTATTAAGTTCTAAAAGCTTTCTTTGTGAAAAACTTCATTTATATTTTAGTTTTTCAATTAATTAATTAAATAATTTTGCACTCAAGATTTTATTCCCCTCCCAGTCCACCCTCCAATTGTTCCACACATCCCATACCTCCCACCTCGACCCTCACCCCCGTCTGTCAGTTTGATACATGTACAATTCTTTTTTTTTTTGGTTCTTTTTTTCGGAGCTGGGGACCGAACCCAGGGCCTTGCGCTTCCTAGGCAAGCGCTCTACCACTGAGCTAAATCCCCAACCCCTACATGTACAATTCTTAACATCATCATGACTTATATGTACTGTAATTAAACTCTGTTTCATTTACTGCTTTTTGCTTTTAAATAATGTCAAGCTGAACATTATGATCCCCTCTGCTCTATATAATTTATCTTGTATGTTTATTCTTTAACTTTCAGGATTTACCAATCAAATTTAATATTCGTATTTTGTACATATTATCTAATTGACTTTTCATTTTAAAAAGTGAGTTTATCCTACTGATTTCACTTGTTACAACAGCATGTAGTATATTTTTTCCTATTTTATAATCCTTCCTACTTGCTTTTCTTTTGGTATTTTTCCCATTTCCTTTTCTTACTTCCTCTTAATTCTTTCCAATAGTTTTCCCACTTTATAAAAGCAATATTTACTAATTTTATGAACTGTGAAAAACAAAATTAATTTTTCCCACAGAAAAGAATGAAAACAATTACTCCTTTAATGGTAAAGCTAATACTTAAGCAGTTGCCCGCTAATAAAAAAGGACACGGAAAAACAAAAGCTATTAGTAGTAAAATTTACATACCTCTACTTAATCTACTCTAAACTATTTGAAAGCTGTATGTAGTTTGCATGCTTTTAAAACTCTTTTTAAGCTGAGGATGTAGATCATTTGATCAGTACCTGATTCTGGGTTCAGTACCTATCACTACAAAAAAAAAAAAATTCTTCTTAATTTAAAAGTAAATAAACACATTTAAAAAATTATTTTGTGTGTATGTTTATGTATGAATGTGCTCAAATATGTATATACATGTATGTGTGATCATGCATGTAAAGGTCACAAGTTGATATAAAGTGTCTTCCTTAACTGACAATGACAGTATTCTTCCATGAATAGCCATAATAGCCCCATTTACCAAATAAAATTAAGACCTTAGATTTATCGGAAGATTTATCATAAACAGTTAAACTATTTCAATAAACTCAACTGTTCGTATTATGTAAATTGTCAATGAGATGGGGTTTTGACTCCTTCAAAATCTAACCCTAGATGCCCTTAAATTTTATTGATTTGTATATATTTATCACTAATTCCAGTTTTACATTTTAGCATAACAAATCCAACTGCTAATGTAATTCAACAGGATGTCTAACTAACTTGTTCCCAGCATTTGTGTATGTTTTTTTTTCCAGTGTCAATTACTGAAGACTTGTAATTTTGAAAATCTGATATCTTAAGATACTAATCTCCAGTAGAAAGTTAACAAAGTAGAATTTCTACCAAAACCAACCAAAAAACAAACAAAAACAAAAGTAAACTAAACAAAAATTCCCAAAGTTTAAGAATGTTAGAAACTTTAAGAAGTTTAGATACAGGGTGATACAAGTCACCAGACCCTGCAAACTATACTTAAAACATAGTAAAGATCTATTTCTGGGGGTTGGGGATTTGGCTCAGCGGTAGAGCGCTTGCCTAGCAAACCGCAAGGCCCTGGTTGTCCCCAGCTCCGGAAAAAAAAAAAAAAAAAAAAAGCAGACAAGATCTATTTCTGGCCATCATGCATAATGTAAAGCATACAATAAAAGTACTCCCATTCTTTATTAGGCTAACACATTTCAGTCTGGTTACCCTATATTTAGTTCATCTGTATGTGCAAATAAAAACTGTCAATTCTGTGTCTAGGCCCCAATCAAGTCGAGGTGAGCCAAAGCATTCCATTTACAATGACACAAACAAAGCACAAACTTAGATCATTTCTATTTAAATCTTTCAATGGAGCTATCGTTCCCTGAAGTATAGCATAAACAGATGTCACAACAGCACTAACAGGAATCAAATGCTTTATCCTTAATTCAAGAAGCTCATTATTACACCTGCAAAGTATCTAACTAGAAAAGTATTCAGCAGCATGTTTGATACAACTAAGCACTAATTATTTTGGGTGTAGAAATCATATTAGCATTTTATTACAAATAATGAATTAATAACACCAGCCAATAGAAGCAAGCAGTAGTGACCATCTGTCATCCTGGCAACATAACCTTACAGAGAAATGGAAGTGGAGGAAGGAACATCTTCAGACACTCTCAGACCAGCTAGCAGATCATATGCAACAAAGAAGTGACACCTGAGTTGTCCTCAGATCTTCACAGTCATGCCGTGGTACACAAACATATCCAAACACAAAATACATCTATCACCAAGCATGATTTGCCTGTTAGTCCTAACACTCAGATGTCGAGCCAGAAGGATCCTGAAGTCAACACTATCCTGGCATGCATAGCAAAACCCAGCCTAGGAGAGTTTGACAGAAGAAATATGAATTTTTCAAATAAACTTTCTATGGTACTAGATCACCCAAATTCTACGGAAGCTCAAAAGCCAATGGCTAGAAAATTGGGACTGAATCTTTAGGATCCAGGTGCTCAAACACACACACACACACACACACACACACACACACACACACACACACACACACACACACATTTATTCCACTTAAGGGCACCAAAAGCTTGACTTAAGAAAATATCCTTCTACATAAAGGATTATCAGTTCTTTGAAATTTGCAATGACAAGCTAAGCTTCTAAAGCTAACTAATTAATTCTAATAACCAGCAGATCTTCCAAAGGTCACTTTCCAAACTAAGCACTGGCTATACAGCAACATTTTAAGTAAAGGCTCAAGTGAATGCTTATGAACACTAGGAAGATAAAAGCTGAACAAAGATTGGCTAACATTAAGGTGTTTTAAAAGCATATAGAAACATGTTTTATTATTTACTCATATAAAGGAGTTTAATTGGATCCATGCTACATAGGGATAATGGTCCTCCCAGAAGCTTTATTTTACCAAATAGAAATCCTAATGCCACATACAGGTACATCATGCTGTTGGTCACAGTTAAACTAGAGACACCCCTCGAATGAATGAATGAATGAATGAATGTTATAGATAGATGATAGATAGCAAATAGACAGACACAGGCTGTTGCCCTTTCTCTTGGTTGAGCGCCAGAATTTGACGGTAAGAATTATTGTTGAAGATCTCACATACTTTGCTCACAGGACATGGAGAAATCAAGTGGGTACTGACCAAGAGGCTTCTTTGCTGCCAGTTTTCACAGTACCAGAGGGAGCTAATATAGGTTGCTGAGAGGAAGTTAGCAACAGCTTTACCCAACTGAGAACTTTGTGAACCACAATAACCAGTGTGACAAGATATCCCCATGGGTGCAACAGTAGCATGAAATGTTACAATGGTAAACAACTGCTTTCTGATTGGAGTTAAGACCCACTCCACAAAGGAAAAGCATTTCTTACACCGATAACCCAGTTGAAAACCCATGGTTGATGTGCTCATGGGCCTCAGGGGGAGAGCCTATTATTACTTTGTTAAAAAACCACAATCTCAAACTGTCCTGTAAATTCATAACTATCTGTAGATTAATGCAGCTATCAATCCTCATTTTAAGTTTCTTTGTACAGTGGGTGTTGGTTAAAGCAGGAATTCACAACTGATAAATGTGCACAGAATAAATGCGCATGTGCTCCATCATAAATAGAACATCTTTATCACCCCCTCCCCGGGCTTCATGGATAAGGCAGGTTTTAAGAGCCAGAGGTTAGGGAGAACAGAGTGAAACAGTGTCTATTAGACATAACAAGATAATTGCACTCAGGAACTCACATTAGCTGTGGCTGCCTGCACAAGAGTAAACAAGTCAATGCTGTAGTATAGAAGAGGGAGGGGCTCATGAATCCCCCTACTCCTGAGATCTACTGACAGTTTATGGTTTCTTGGCAAGGATAAAAATAGCTTTTTTAAGGAAATGGTCCCTACTGGGTGAACCATACTCCAGTGGCTGATCCTATACCCATTGAGAATAGTAATAGCATAAATAGGACTCTGTGGGTTATTAAAAAACAAACTGGGGAAGTGAGGGTGGATCTGGGAGGAGTTATGGGAGTGGAGTGGGAGATGAAGGTGATCAAAATACCATGGAAAAGAGAAAAAAAAGTTGGGTAACAATTTAAGCATTTAAAGTACTTAGAATGTAAATGAAATCTGACTACAATAAAAGTCAATTACTATAAGCAAATCTCAAAAAATGTATTAAATAGACTTTCTTATACAACCAAAATGTCAGGACTTTAATATGTAAGCAAGGTGAAACTTCAACCATAACAACTTAATTTTATTGAAGGATTTAATCCTGAATCTGAAGTTAGAATCCTGTGTATGGATCTTATAAAACAACCTTAACCCTTTAAAGATACTATTTTATAATGTTTAACCTATTTTAATCTTCATAGAAATCAAAACAACAAGTGCATTAAAACTGCAAGACATTATTTATGTGTCTTTTCCCCAATTTCAAAATATTCAAAACGGATATATGTTTTGATCTGAGATTTGAAATATAGCCATAAATATATACTACACAGTAGGGAAGTCCCACCATTGGTTTATTATAGTTAAAGAAAAAATTGACAGAGTTCATCAAGCTAGGAAATTCAAAGGCATGGATGGTACCAGCTTTGGCTGGCCTCTGTGAGAATGTTATTGTAGCTGGGATTAGCCTGAATGCTCAGCAGAGGCAAAAGGGCAGTTGGGTGTGTGCAAAAGGCAGAAAATAAGGGCTAACTTTGCTGTAACTAACTGATCACCACACTAGCTAGCTATGTGGATCCAACAGAAGCAAGAACTGGCACCTTCACTTTTGTGACACATCAATAAGCTAGTCATCAGAACGCTAATGATCTAAGCACTTAGATCATTCCTAGGCTCCTTCTCCTAACACTCACACTGATGTACTCAGCCATTATTTAAAACCGATATCCAACCACAACAGTTATACAAAATAAAATCACGAATTCAAATGAACTTCAGATAAGAGAAAAGAAGGGAAAATGACCTGAAATATGCTATTTGAAATAAAACTGAAAGGCAAGAACCAAAGTCCTTTCCTATCAGTAGACACAATTTGGTAAAATAAATGCACAGCTGACTGATCACATAGGCAAAAAAGGTCCAACAGATGCCTAACGAGCATTAAAAGAACAGAATAAGGGAAAATAATTTAACAAGCGCTCCTAAAATAAAACTTGAAACTATTTATTGCAAGAAGAAAAATAAAAAAATAGCCAAATGATCCAGAAAAATTCAAATGAAATTTATCTTTCTGAAGTATGTTTCAATAAAATCAAAATGACCTTTAAAGTATACAGCCATAGTTAAAAATTACAATTGAGGGAACATCACAGAAGAGGATGCAGACTGAAGATAAGAGGAGGATAATGGAGTGGAGTGCTGTGAAACACTTTCCTCAGGACATGACTAAGCTATTGCACCCATTAATTCATAGCTGGTGTGGTTATTTTCATAAGACCTGCTCAAGAGCAAGCCAGCCAAAATTCTAGTGCGGGCAACAGATGCTCTCCAGCCTCTGCCACTCACTGACGAGCTATTGGCAGCTGACAGTTGCCAGAGGAAGGAAAGTCATTTTCTCTGGAAGTGTGGTCACTAGTCAGCGTCTCTGGCTCCATATGGACACATGGGCACCCCTAAGTGGACTTAATAGGTTGCACCAAAAAACCCCACACCCCAAAAAATTGTTGGGGGGGAGACAGATTGAAAAGACTACAGGGAGGTAGGAGAAATAGGAGGAGTGGTTAAAATATTTCATTATAAAGATGTATGATACTTTCAAAAATAAAGAAGAATTAAAATGAAAACTACATCTGGGGTTTTACTATTCCAATTAGCAAAAATTAAAATAATACTTTTCTTGAGTCTATTTGGAAAGAATCTACCACGGATGGAATTGAACCTAAAGTATGCAAAGCAATTAAGGATGGTAGGAATGTATGGACCAAAGTTAGCATCTTTGAAAGAGGAGACAACATGTTCAGGTAAAGCAAATAAATGCTGAACTACATAAAGGAAATCAGAGTTCTTCTTAACTACTAAATCTAAGACTAAAGTATCAGAACATGTGGTTGTGTGATACTGAACTCTTTCTAAAAACAGACACAGAGAATAGCTTTGTGTGTGTGTGTGTGTGTGTGTGTGTGTGTGTGTGTGTGTGTGTGTGTGTGTAACTGGTATTCAACTATACTTTCACTGTGTTTGGCTAGGTTTATATAAAGACAGAAATGAGTTTCTGCTCAATGTAGAAAGGACACTGAAGTCCGAGTACTCACCTACACCTTACTAATCCAGTCCTGGCCTACTCTCGTCCGCTCTACAGTTCTGGCCTACTCTCCTCAGCTCTACCTGGCTTCCACTCTCTCAGCTCTACAGTCCTGGCCTACTCCTCGTCAGCCCCACAGTCCCTGGCCTACTCTCCTCAACAATATAGTCCTGGCCCACTCTCCCTCAGCCCTACAGTCCTGGCCTCACTCTCCTCAGCTCTACAGTCCTGGCCACTCCCCTCAGCCCCACAGTCCTGGCCTCACTCTCCTCAGCTCTACAGTCCTGGCCTACTCTCCCTCAACAACACAGTCCTGGCTCACTCTCCCCAGCCCACAGTCCTGGCCTACTCTCCCCAGCCCACAGTCCTGGCCTACTCTCCTCAACAATACAGTCCAGGCCTACTCTCCTCAGCTCTACAGTCCTGGCCTACTCTCCTCAGCTCTACAGTCCTGACCTACTCTCCTCAGCTCTACAGTCCTGACCTACTCTCTTCAGCTCTACAATCCTGGCCTACTGTCGTTCGCTCTACAGTTCTAGCCTACTCTCCTCAGCTCTACAGTCCTGGCTTACTCTCGTCCGCTCTACAGTCCTGACCTACTCTCCTCAGCTCTACAATCCTGGCCTTCTCTCGCTGGGCCTCACAGTTCTGGCCTACCTCCCAGCCTCACAGTCCTGGCTTACCTCCTCAGCCCCACAGTCCTGGCCCACTCTGCTCAGCCCCACAGTCCTGGCCTACCCTCCTCAACAATACAGTCCCTAGCCTACTCTCGTCAGCTCCACAGTCCTGGCCCACCTCCTCAGCCCCACAATCCTGGCCTACCTCCCTCAGCCCACAATCCTGGCCTACTCTGGTCAGTCACAGTCCTGGCCACTCTCCTCCTCAGCTCCACAGTCCTGGCCACCTCCTCAGCTCTACAGTCCTGGCCTACTCTCGTCCGCTCTACAGTCCTGGCCTACTCTCCTCAGCTCTACAGTCCTGGCCTACTCTCCTCCGCTCTACAGTCCTGGCCTACTCTCCTCCGCTCTACAGTCCTGACCTACTCTCCTCAGCTCTACTCTCCTCTCGCTCTACAGTTCTGGCCTACTCTCCTCAGCTCTACAGTCCTGGCCTACTCTCCTCAGCTCTACAGTCCTGGCCTACTCTCCTCAGCTCTACAGTCCTGGCTTACTCTCGTCCGCTCTACAGTCCTGGCCTACTCTCCTCAGCTCTACAGTCCTGGCCTACTCTCCTCAGCTCTACAGTCCTGGCCTACTCTCCTCAGCTCTACAGTCCTGGCCTACTCTCGTCTTCTAAAGCTCACAATCACAGACGAAATCTAGAGAGCATCCATAGAGAAGCCTTTGTCCAACTCTAAAGAGGGACCAAGAAACAGAATCAGGCATTCCTTTAAGGGAAATGGTTAAAGACTTACAAATTACAGAAGGACCTTCTCCTTGCCATGGAAGAAGCTAAAAGGAACTCTGAAGGTCCAAAGAGAATAACCAGATTTTCCCACAACTACCCAAAATGACAAGGAACAGAAATGAGTCTCTTTAAAAATGTTTACATTTCTCTATCTCTGTCTGTCCGTCTGTCCATCCATGTGTCTGTCTGTCTGTCTCTGTCTCTGTCTCTCTCTCTCTCTGTCTCTCTCTCTGTGTGTGTGTGTGTGTGTGTGTGTGTGTGTGTTTGTGTGTGTGTAGGTCACAGAAAAGCTTGCAGGACTTGGCTCTTTCCTCTCACCACATGGGCTTCAGGGCTGAAGTCAGGCTTCAGGCTTAACAGCTTTACCTACTGAACCATCTCATCTATACCTGAAAATTCTTAAAGCAAGGAAAAAATGATCTCTATTAATATCATAGAAACTCTACAAAAGAACAATCAAATTATGTCAACTTTTTAAAGTACAGTATGAACAGATATGACGTGAGAAATATAAGAATGCGACACGTACATATCTGCATTACTATAGTTTCTTTGACTTCTAAAATGATATAAAAACAACATTCTGGAAAAAACATAAGCTTTCTATTTGAGCAGCAACAAATGATTTAATATATTGCTGAAAATATCGGTCTGTCTCAACAAGTGAAAAGTTTCTCTCAAATTAAAATGAAAATCTTCTAAATTATAAATTCAAATATCTTTTGGCATATAATTTGTAAATGAAAAGGTTCAATTACTTAAAGTGCTTTGCCCCTACAATAGCAAGTACAAGTTAGTAGGCCAGTAACAGTCCAGTAACTGAGTGAGCAGCTAAGTCCACAGTAAACTACAGACAAGATGAAGCAAGAAAGGTTTAGGCAAAGAATGACTTAAAACCTTATGGACGTATGACTGTCCTTTAGGTTAACCTACTGATGCCATGATTATAAACAGAAATCTGTGCTAATATAGATGCAAATCTATCAATTTTCTCAACATAAAACAGCCTAGTAAATTAAATCTACCCTACAAGTTGTAGTTTCCACAATAATATCCTTAGGCCCAGCAAAGGGAACACACACAACCACACTTCTCCAGAGTAAATAGGTTCAACAGACTCAAGACTCCAGAAATAGGGAGGTACAAATATTTATGTAGCATTTACTTTCATAAATATTGACACTAAAGAACCAAATACGTAACTATGAAGCAGTTTATCCAAAATTGAGTGCTTCATTAAAGCTGGGATAGCAAAAAAAAACAGAAGAAAACATCCTGAAGGAAAACAAAATGGCATCTTCATCAAGGTCGGGGTGCCGGGGTGGGGTGTTTTCTGTTGTTTTGAAGAACAGATAAAACACTGTTAGTTCGTGTTTGCATACACAGAACAACATTCTACTAACATTCCACGCCAACAATTCTACCAATATTATACATAAAAGATTTTCAAGAAGTAATGCCAAGGATTGAAAATAAAGTAAATCCACTGCTAGAAATATTTTAAAATAGCATCTTGCTTTATTCCTCTAATCATAGAACTGGTCATTTCATCTTAGTCAATAACAGCCTATGAAAATAACTGAACAGTGCCTGAGTCAAGACTGGCAATCCCCAATAGAGAGAAGTGGGGGGCCAGTGTTTATTGACATCTAAGTTTAAAATTTTACCTTAAATAATGGGATAACTTTATTCAATTCCAGTGCCCTGCAACATGAGTGAAATCATCCAGATTTTAGTTTGAGAAAAAAGTGTCATTAAAAATAAACATTAGAGCTGGGACAATTGGACAAACGTGAGCACCACCTCCAGATATACTGGAGATTCATCTCAATGTGGGAGGAAGATGAAACCACACCAACCTAATTATACAAAAAGGATGACTCAACTGTTTTTTCCCTCTCTCCCCTCTCCCTCTCTGTTTTTCTTAATCTTTTCAATGTAGTGTTGAGATGGAATAACAACTGAACAAAATGTAAAACCATTTAGCAAACAAGTTAAGTTCCTTGAGCTTCCCAGGTACTCTGGTAAACTGGTCTTATTTCTATGAGGCAGCCATTACTTAAGAGCTCTCAAAATGTTTTTAAAGATTATGTTTTAAAATTTTAATCAGAGTAGCTATAGGTGCTTTGGTTGGTGATACCAAACTACTTCCAAATATATTCTATCACAGTCACACAATCAACTTGATGGGTTATCTTGAAGCACTGACAATATATATGCCTATTTAACAAACCAGACAAGAAAGAATGGGTCTCCCAAGGAAAACTATCAAAAACAATTGCTAGTTAACCACCTTTCTTTAAGCTCTAAAGTAATGTTGGTTAATGCTAACTGCTATTATTTGAAAAGCTGAGTGGGTTATCTCAGTAACAGTCTAATGTGTATCTTCCTGGCTGACAGGTGGCCCTCAGTATTATCATTCAGTGACTCAGACTTCCTCCACCATTTAATCACTATTCTTCTAGACCTCCTCAGTCTTCTGCAGGAATCTATTTCAGCTAGCAGAGAAGGGCAGATCAAGAATAAGGAAGATCCGGCTGGACAGATGGCTCAGTGGTTAAGAGCACTGACCGCTCTTCCAGAGGTCCTGAGTTCAATTCCCAGCAACCACATGGTGGCTCACAACCATCTGTAATGAGATCTGATGCCCTCTTCTGGTGTGTCTGAAGACAGCTACAGTGTACTTACATATAAATAAATAAATAAATCTTTTTAAAAAAAGAATAAGGAAGATTAAACTAACAGTTTTTAATTGAACAGAATAAAAGCATCATATGCCATTTAGCTTGTTTAACTGTAAGGAGTAAGACTACAAAGTATTCACTACGAGTAGACTTAAAGGAGGAAATAAAAGAGGATTTAGCAAAACCACAGAAATCCTTAACATCAGAAGGGTCTGAGTTATCCCTAGGGACAGTTCAAATCAAGTGTCTAAGTCAGTCTCACTGCGCTATCATCATAATCTGTCATTGCAAGCAGGATAATCTCAATTATTCAACACTATCTTCTTAGTAACTTTTTTGAGGGGTTATTTTCAAAAGTCTTATTCACCCCTACAAAAGATTCACTTTCACTGAGAATACCATAAATAAATTGTTCTCCCAAAAAGATTTTTTTAAAAAAAAAAAGTTAGGTTACATATGTAAATCCTCAATGTGATCTTCTTACACAGGTTTGGAGAACAGTACACTTAGCTAAAAGTTCTACAGGTTTAACCATCAGAGATATGAGGTATGTCATTTCAACCAGATTATAACTACACATGTATGCATGTCACATTTAATAGAAAAAAAATACTTTGCTAAGCAACATTAAACAAAATATTGAAGCTCAATCAATACTGAGAAAGTTCATCAGAAGTTTACTGAACATACTTTCAGACTACATTTTAATGTACTGTGGGCTTGTGCTTATTTGCATCACACATGCAGGTCAGAGGACACTCTCGGGAGTCCATTAACTCCTTCCACCACGTGGGTCCAGAGGACAGACCTGAGATGAGGCTCAGAGCAGACATCTTTGGCTGCTGAGCTACCTCACTGGTCCTACAGAACACCTCTGATAAACCACAACCTTTGGTAAGCAGACTCCAGTGCTACTGTCTGTTCTATGTCTTAGAATTGGGAGCCTCTTGAAGACTGGATGTTGTATTTTCGAAAGCCTAATACCATCAATCTTACTGAAAGGTCAGCACTTTCTATCCATCATTCTCTTCTACTTTTAAAAGAACATTCATTCTCTTGGTAGCGTTTCTTCTTATCTACTTAGCACAAGGGAAATAATTTAACAAGTCTCAATGTCCTTTCAGAACTTTTCAGTAACTGTCAACTCAGAAGAATCTTTAATAACATTCCAAACAAGCTGATAAAGAAACATTAAAACATCTGAATAAAGGAAGATATTTGTTGGGTAGGGACATCCAAAAGTGACTATTCTCAAGAAACTGACACTTTTAGTAAGACCACAACTGCTTAAATAGACACAACAGAACAAAAAGAGATGTAGTTTATGCTTCAAAAGATAACAAGAAAAGAAAAGATAATGAGAAATAACAACTACCTCCATCGGGAAAAGGTGGGGATATTTGAAGGCTACTCACAGAGATTTCAGGAATTTTCAGCAAAAACGCATGTATGTTTGAGAAAGAAACATTCCTAACAGGGACCTTGAATTCAAAGCAAAGAGTGACAAAAGAACATTTACTTAATAAAACAAAACTGAACATTTTCTTAAAAACAGCAAGTTCAATCAAGCAGGAACACAGGTACAAAATGGATATGTCAAGAGTGAATCTTTTATGTCAAGTTAAATATGGTGAATTTTATTTCATATTAACCTTAACTTAGAATCCAAAAGAGATCTTTTATAAAAAGCACTTTTGTTTCTTCTTCTACAGATAGACTATACTTAATTATAGACAAATAGCAAAATAAAAGCCTAGTGGCAGGGAGAGGCCTAAGTTGTATCACTTCCTAGAATACTAAGCAGTCTATAGTCTAACAGGAGATAGTTAGGTCCTGGAGGGAATGTAAAGAAACCGAAATATTGAAAGGAATTTTGAGACTGAACAATATATGATAATCAGAATGGAGAAATAAGTTAAAAAGAAAAGTCAAGCTTTATGCTGACACAAAAACTAATCATTAGCATCACCACCACCACCACCACCACCACCACCACCCCAGCAGCACCACCCCCCCAGCACCACCAGCCCCCCAGCACCACCCCAATACTCTAGGTTTACCAAGCTGTGTTCTACAGTGCCAACAAAGAAATCATTTCCACATCAAGTCCTTGACTTTAAACTTAAATCACTCAATATCCTGATCTTGAAAACTGCTCTTCTAAATTGTATCTCTGTACAAATGAATCACTAAAGCATGATTCAAACTTGAAACTATACAGTTAAATATTTATTACATTATTTTATTCTCTTAGTAGCATAAAACAATTCAAAGCATGTACTCTGAACAACCAATTTCCACACTAATAGTATAGTGTACTCTACTCTGTGGAAACATAGGTCTAAGAAAAAGGTACTAACAAGCTTCCCAAAGATAGTTATGTTTTAAAATACTTAGATTTTTAAGTTTAAAGACTATAGAGAGGTCAGTTTTAATCTTTAGTAAGTTTTACCTGTCAGAATAATCACTCTATTCCTTAGAAATGCCACACTTTTTAACGATTTGTATGTGTATAGGTATGCGCATATGTGCCTGCAGAGGCTAGAAGAGGGTGTCCGGATACCTGAAACTGGAGTTACAAACAGTTGTGAGCCCCCTAACCCAGGTGCTAGGCATGGGGTTCCAATTCACTGCAAGAGCAACAAGCACTTTACTTCTGAGTTATTTCACAAGCCCCTATACTTTTTGTTTTAAATTCAGACAGGATCTTTTGCTCAGAATGGCTTTAAGATCACTATTTTTCTGCCTCTGTCTCTGGAATACTAATATTACAGGCACACACAGCCATTCCTAGCTTATTAGTACACTTTGCAAAGATTGTTTCAATTTTGAATATAAAAACCAACAAAATTTGTGCTCACAAATTATGAAGCCTTTAAGAGAAAAGTAAGATGCATTTGTTAAGACTAAGCAGGCTGGAAAGATCTATTAGTGGTTAAGAAGAGTCGAGTTTGATTCCCAGTACCCGTCTGCCAGCTTATAACTGTGTGTTAACTCCAGGCCCTGGGGATCTGACACCTTCTTCTGGCCTCCATGGGTATTAGGCACGTGCATGGTGCAGAGATACATATGCAGGGCAACACACCCATGCACATAAAAAAATAACAAATTTAAAAAGATAATATCCTGGAAACAACCATGACTTTAAGTTATGTTTAATGATTCACAAAAGGTAACATGTTGAAACTAAATTCTCCAAACCCCAACACAACAAATCTACTCTTATCAAATAACTTCAAAGGAAGCAGTTTAGTCCACAAGTACAACACCTAAACCATTCCTCCAGGAAAAAAAAAACATAACTGTAATGACATAAGTTACCTCATAATCACGGAATGTCAAAACTGAACCTGGCTGGTTCTCCAATGACTTTATCTTATATGAGCGGGCAAATTTTGAGTCACTACCATTCACTGTACTAAAACTGGAGTACTACAAAAAGATGACCATGAACCTCTATACTATGTGGAGAGAGCATCAGGAACTTCTTATCTGGTGACTGAGAAAGGAATGTGATCTTCAAAGCATCTTGGCACATGAATGTATTCTCATTCTCCTCTTCCCTTTCTCCCCTTCCCTCCCCTTCCCACAACCTGGAAAGCTTCATATTAAAAGGAAAAAACAAACAAAACACAAAACAACACCCTCTAGGAATATCTAATTATAAACAAAAGAATCCATTCCTACAAATAAATGACTAGTCTTTTGATGTTTACTCATTGTTTTGTCTTCTGACGGTGATAAGAATATAAGGGTTTCTAAAAGCTCTTCCCAAGGAAGGAGGGCTACTTCCTAAGGCTGCTTAGGAACAGCGCTATTATGGAGTATTATACAGAGTAATGCCTCTTTACTTTTTATTTGTTTGTCTAGTAAGGACACAACTATAGAAAAAACCTTGGAATATTTATCTAAAAAAACCACATCTTTTCACAGGATAGCAGGCGGGGGGCGGGGGGTGATAATTAGTACAGGAATCCTTTCCTTTTTAGGAGTTATTTGAATTCCAAATTTCTAAGAACTTCCAAACTCAGACTGGGGAGGAAATGGAAATGATATATTTGTATTCACATAGATCTATTGTTAAATGTCAGAACCTTTATTCAGCAAAGAGAAATTATACTATTTAGTAATATGTTTTAACAACCTCAATGAACCTCAACCTTGTGCAACTGACTTCCTAAACAGTTTGTGCAAATAACATTTTGGTAAATTAAATCATTTTACTTGTACATTAAGTTAGAAAATCAGTAAAGCAAATAAGCATCTGAAATACGCCTGACACTTTAAGTTATCCATCATAATAAAACTCAAATTAATATATAATTCACATCTCCTTACCTGGGTTTTACAAATAGTACAATTACATTTCTAACTTAAAGAACCACTGAATTTTGGCCATGATGATGTTAAATCACTGGAAATAAAATAAATTTAGATTCTTATTCCATGGAATAAGCTGCTGAAAGAGGGAGAATTGGTCTTCCCCAGGGATGAGCTCCCTAATTGGCTATCCAAATAGGAAGCAGTATTACACATACAAGCAACACTAAATGTACTTGGTAGGTTGCATTTATATATAGAAAAGTGGTCTGAGTATAACACTAATAAAAAGGAAAACAAGCCATGAATTTGAGAAAGTGGAGAGATGTGGAAGGAGCTGAAGGGAAAAAACAAAAATCCAACAACAAAAAAGGATAATTTGTACATGGGTCAAAATATAAGAAAACTGTTTGTTTACATTTCAGACTTTTGGCTTCCTACGAAATTGTCTCAAGGTCAAAGTTCGTTTACATATTGGTTTGTGTTAGTCTTTTGAATAACTTTGTAAGCAATAATTTTAAAGTCATTTAGTACATTCCATACTTTATGAAACATGTTTAGTTGTGTCTAAACTTTATATGTTATACAAAAAAAGCACTCTATAAAAACCTATGTTATGGGTTGGGGATTTAGCTCAGTGGTAGAGCGCTTGCCTAGAAAGCGCAAGGCCCTGGGTTCGGTCCCCAGCTCAAAAAAAAAAAAAGAACAAAAAAAAAAAAAAAAAAAAAAAAAAAAAAACAAAAACCTATGTTATATCTTTCAAAAATATGAACACTTGTGTAAAATTCATTTTTGTCCAAACTATTTCTATAGCAAAACACTGATTCCTTCTACACTATACAAAGATCTAAATCAGTGCCTTCCCAAGCTTAACAATATTTGAATTATGCCCAAAACAAAGACAGAATTCATAAGTGACTCAAATTAGTTAATATTCTATAAAAGGAACAGCATAAATACAACCTATTAAATTTAAACTATCATGTACTTTTAAGATTTCATGTCTTATGATCATTCTTCAGCAATTTCATTCCAGAGTATGCATTCTTGTCTCTCAGTGTGTACACATGTGTATTTATATAGCTCAAACAGAAATCTCTGTAAATCCTATATACGGATTTAATAAGTATTTACTGCAGGGCCTTTTAAATACCAAATATCAGATTACATACCATAATACTAAAAAGAAACAGGTGTATTAGTTAAAGCAGACACACCCACCAAAACAGTGATACAATTTTAAGATAAATGAACCAAACTACAGCTAAACTGTCAAGGACTTGCAAACAGCTACATTAATTATGGACTGTAGGGGCAGTTATGTGCTAAGGCCCAGTTCCCCAATTGGTTCTTAATCTGTCAATAAAGAAAGCCATGGGCCAATTGCTGGGTACAATTGGCAGGACTTCCGGGTCCCTGGAGCCAAGAAAGGAGACACAAGGAAGGAAAGACAGAGTTCCCCATGCTTTGGAGAGATAACAGGGCAGCCATTTGAGGAACAGTGGACTGTGGCTGCTCCTATACGCAGATGGTCAGAGATGTTTAGCAGGGACTAGATTCAACTGACCAACTAAAGTCAGGGCAGGTAGGAGTTGTGAAGCTAAGAGTAATGATAAGAGCACACTGTCGAGGTTGGAGATTGTAGCGCTCAGCAATTGTGCAAAGTAGGCAAGCTAAAAATGAACAACTGTGTGTGTGTGTATGTCTTTTATCCCTAGATTCAAGGGAAGCTGGAAGTGGGCTGGTAGTATGGCCCATTCCTGGAGCACAAGTCAGGTAGCAAAAAGCTACATGGAACAATGGACTAAAAATGGGAATCAAACATAAAGGATTCATCAACTTCGCTGTGTATGAACTGTTTTTTCTTTTTCTTTCCATATTGAGAAACTTCAAGAGTAAAATGTTTTAATGAATATAAAACAGCAGTAGTTCACTTATCACTTTCTATGCCTTATTTCCCAAATTCCTACTTAAAATTTCACATGACTCACCACATGGTCATATTCAGGGTCCATATACTTTTCTTCAATATTCTATTTGCATTAGAATAGAATATAGTCATTAGAAAAGACTGACCCCTAAGAAGTGCAGGCTGACAGGAACCAGATGTAGATCTCTCCTGAGAGACACAGCTAGAACATGTCAAATACAGAGGCGAATGCCAGCAGCAAACCACTGAACTGAGAACGGGAGCCCCGTTGAAGGAATTAGAGAAAGGACTAAAAGAGCTGAAGGGGCTTGAGACTCCATATGAACAACAATGCCAACCAACCAGAGCTTCCAGGGACTAAGCCACTACCCAAAGACTATACATGGACTGACCCTGGGCTCCGACCTCATAGGTAGCAATGAATAGCCTAGTACGAGCACCAGTGGAAAAGGAAACCCTTGGTCCTGCCAAGGCTGGATTGTTGGGAAGCGGTAACGGGGGAGGATGGGGAGGAACACCCATATCGAAGGAGGGGTTGGAGTTAGGGGCTGATGGACTGGAAACCAGGAAAGGGAATAACATTTGAAATGTAAATAAGAAATACCCATTTAATAAAAATGGGAGAAAAAAAAAGACTGACTCAAAAATATGATTTACCAAGCATCTGTTTGTTCTTCCATAAATTAGGTGTAAATTTTAATCCTTAAATAGTAACTATCTGTATAAATATTTATAATATAAAATATCTGTATAAATAACACTTTGAGTGCATGTCTTATAGAAAGTGAAAAAACACAGCAACCATCCTAAAGACAAATATAAGAGTAAGTGTAAGGGGTATAATGCTAATATTACTTTAAAATAAAAACTACAAGTGAATAAAAATAAAGACATGTAAATTCTGAGTATAAGAAAAACAAACAAGTCATTGAGCACTCCGCAAAAATAGCACATAAATGCTACTATAGGAATGGTTACTACTTTACATTCTCATCAGTAGTAGCAGGTATTTTAGTGAAAGCCAAGTCAAACTCGTTTCAATGGTCTCAAAAGGCATCATTAAGTATTGCTACACTGTCTATAATAGTGCACAAGAAACCACATTCAACAACAATTCAGACCTCTACAACAAAGTGTGTGTGTGTGTGTGTGTGTGTGTGTGTGTGTGTTCAGAGTACACAAAGGTCAGTGACACTACCTTATGTCAAACTGCAGAAGAACATTATGTATATGCAATGAATGTATTCTCAGTTTCAAAAATGAAAGAAAAATATGTAACAGAGTGATAACTTTAAAATAACTCCCTGGACCACTACACTGTTCTGACATTTGAAAGAATGCTTTTTAAATGTGCACCTATAGACAGATACTAAAGATTCTTAAGGAACAACGGAGACTGGGTATTGTATAGCATGCCTGTAGTCCAAGAACTCTGGAACTTGAGGCTGAAAGATAGCCGGCTTGTGACCCTGTCAATTGAATGTTATCTTAGGACCTATATTAACATACAAATTTTCTAATAATGGAAAGATAAAAATCAGTTAATGAACTCTTCAACAAGTTTTCCCATGACCATACTAGATAAATAAGACAAATAAGATAATTTATTAGTATCAGCAGTGTATGGGTACTTTTGACCTTCAGCAATACTAGGCTACAAGTAGCAGTGCTTTTCAGTTTTTTGTTTAGAAATAGTGCTAGATGACTTCTGAATTATGTAATTGTAATAACTTGGCAGACAACCTTAAACACTAACCTTGCCACAAATACTATGGGGTTCACTAGCTTCTTCAACTCATTCTTAATTGTGGCAAGTGATAATTAAGGCACATCGTGGTAGCACTCCGTTAAATTCTATATGTGGAGCTCACACTCACACTGCAAGCATGGCTGTTAGCTTCCAAAAGGCTGACTAAAGCTACTGCCAGCTACCGAGACAATTACTTGAGACTAGTACCTACTTAGTAATTCTTTAGGCATTAGTCAAGTCAGTTTACCACCACATATAACTAATTCTTAAGATTTAGGAAGAGAAAACCACTTTGCACAGTATAATGCGACTTAAGAAACAGGTAGTTAGATGTAAATGAGAACAGACACAATAATGTTTATAACCCTAAGCTCCCCCAGCCCACGAACAAGGTGCAATGTTCATCTCTATTTCCTCCATGTGCATGTAAGAAGCAAGAATAGAAAATAGCCATCCTTCGGTATTCCATTTTAGTTCCATTCAGCCAACTATCTTAACATTTTTAGATACCCTGAAAGTATTAGAGCATGTCCCAGAACAACAGAATAGTGCCATGGAAACACAAAGGGAAACCCATGTTTTGTCGTTCTTTTACCTAAAAATCCCAGCAATTCATCAACTGTGAAATCAACACAGAATCCAGAATTAAAAGAACAGAATTCTAAACCCATTTTCTTGCTAAATTTAAAAGTATACATAGCTTGGCAAATAGTCATCTTCAAATGTGCCCTTCTTTTCTATCTATAGCAACTAGAGAGACAGGACAATACAAAGGAAGCCACTGAGTATTCATGAACTTGCCTCCTCCTGTCATTTGCCTCAACAACATGGACATGAAATAAGGCCAGTGATAAAAGTATCAGCCATACCTATTTCTATAAAAATGACAATTCTGGATAAGTATTTTTTGACAATTTGCTCATAAGTAATATTCTTAACTTCAGTCTTACTGTTAATCTACTAAATTTTACTTTGCAGAATGAACACAAAGATTTTCCTAAATTGTCAGGAAAAACTAATTCTGTTTTGGTCATTTCTAGAGGTCCAGACAAAGAGTAAGGGACTTTGGTGCTCCAGCCATTCCATCAGTTCCCTAGACTTTACCAGCAAATGAACAGTATTCTCTCTCTTCAGCATAATTTTAGCAGACCAGTTAATAGATCATATGTTAGATCAGTTTCTTTTTAAATAAATAATATGTAGGATGTAAAAAAAAAAAAAGACTGTCAAAAACTTTGTTTCTTAGACATTTAATAGGAGAACAAACAATATATACTGAACACAAATGACAACAGTGCCAGGAACAGATCCAGGACAGGTGTTACAAAGAAGCCAACTTGGGTGGTGTCTGGGAATTCTAAGTGCTGGGAAAAAGACTGAACTAAAATTAAGACCCAGAGCTATCGGTAATATAATATGCATCTTGACACAGTATTTGCAGCAAATAAGTTTGGTAAAACTGGGTTTTCAATTTCTTCTTAAATTTCAGACTTAATTTGAATGTTGTCTTATTTACAATTAATTTGTTGCATGGAGCTGAGTTTTGTTTCCTTGATTCAAATATAACCTACATTATCACAAGTAAAATAATTAAAAGAATGCTATTATCTTTCAATATTTATCTAATGTATAAACCATAATAAGCCTTTTCAGAAATGTAAACCAGAGTAAATGAGTTATCCTTTTGTGAAATGTACTCCAACTAAATTTTCAATTTAATAAGCCCACGTAAGACTTTATGTACAGTTAAAAATTCATTAACCTACTTCATACATCTTAGGTATTCAATGTTCTATATGTTTATGGCAATAATATTTGGGAAGAATATACTCTTTGAACATAAATTGATAAATTTACAGCATAAATTACTGGTTAACTTTGCTACTCATTTACTAATTTTAAAACCTTATGCACCATAAGGTAACTGAAAGGGGAAAAAAAAAATCAGAGCCATAAATTAACACTATTTAGTTCAACTCTAAGAGATTAAGAACTTTTTCCAAAATCAGAATTCAAAGATTATTCTGGAAGCCTAAAACTTAATGCATTTTCACTGTACGCAGGGGAAGTTTAGAAATAAGTTCTCATAATGACTCTAATAAATTTCAAATGGGGGAGGGTAGTACAGAGAGTCTCAATCTCTAGAAATGTCAGCCAGATAATCAACTTCCAAAAGGGAAACTGAAGAGTATCTTTAAATAGAGGAAAAATACCAAAATGTTGATATTTCACAACTAAGAACATTAAAATGACTCAAAAAGAGGAAATTAATGAAGAGCTTAAAACTTAAAACAAATAAACAGGTTAAGTACACACATATACAATACAGTGTCCACACTTACACATTCTGTGCTGGCTGGCTTTGAATTATCTTTTAAAACACACATAATTTTTTTTACATATGACAAAAGCCTTTTAAGATTCCCAAGGAAAAAGTTCTGATCAAATTTCACACTTTAGAATTGCCAATTTCTTAGGAGTGGGAGGCCTAAAAAAAAATCTAGTAGGTTGAATCAAAAATTAACACACTATTTTTCATAGAAGAAACTAATAAATTATCAGATCTTCAGAATTTTTGTTACTAGATTTGGTAAAATAAACATAAGCAGGATTTTCCAACTAGAGTACTCTAATGCAATTAGTTTTGCCTCTTTTATAACCTATAATTCTTTAATTTGGATATTTACAGACATAAGGATTTCTGTTACCTACTGTCTTATTTGTTTACTGTTTAAATCCATGGGTTTATTCTATTGGCTTTGAGAAAGCAACTACTTTATATTTTCTTTAGGTCATTCTTAATGACTTTATCTCAAAGATCATTAATTTTAACTCTAACACTCTGCTTTAGTCTCATTTGAATTGTTATACTTATCTCAACGATAGAGTTTGTGTATTACCATCACAAAAATAACTATTTGCATAATACTTTATGATTTTACATCTATTACAAACACATCACAGGGAGCCATAGGATGCATTCAGTAGCTTGTCATTCACCACTTCAAGACCCTTCAGAATCAAACAAGGGGAAGGATGACATTTTGTTAATAGCAGAAGTTCAGAAATGAATATAAATAATAACCTTGAAGTTTTGAAATACACAAGAAAGAAAAAATACAAAAAGAGAATGGTCCAGGAACACCAACAAAACACAACTTTCAATTTGTAAATTTCCATGTCTTTTAAATAAAGCATGATGTTAGCAGGTTTATGCATATTCCATTATGGTAGTCATTTAATTATCTATCTAAAGTTATGGTTCAAAAATAAAGAGAATCACTATCTTTCCACTGGATTTTTAAAATACAATAAATTTTAAAACTGATTGTTCCTACTTACAGAATTCAGTTTTCTCCCCGCTTTGTGACATAAGCATCAACTCTCTTTTACTTTAGCTTAACCCTATAAATATATATGCTAGGAGTATTTGAGAAAAACACTGACACTAGATTCAAAATTCTGCTTATAATTTGTGATAAAAGAATCAGAAAACTTAGTTTCTAGTTTCTCTTAGTTTCCTTCCATAATTAGACAAAATATGAATACAATTCTGAATGCTTCCTTGTCACCCACAATCTAAATGCTCATAGCTCTTAAAGCTTTTTGTAAACAACATCTATCTCCATGAAATACATATCCCTTGAGTCAATGTCTACCTAAAAATCTTTATGTGTAGTCTCTCAAAGCATAATATAATATCTATCCCCCCACCTTGAAAGGTGCCAAAAAAAAAAAAAAAAAAGACGGAGGAGCGTAGAGAGAGATTGGTGCACGTTGCTGTTTTTCATTCATGCAGTAGAGTGATGTCAGTGTCTGCAGCAGCAGTAGCAGCAGCAGCTTTGGTCAGTGGAAACTAAAACCCACTGATGTCAGAACCTTAGTGAATTCAAAAGAAACTAGTGAAATTGTTATGTCACAGGATAGATTTGAAGTGGCTAAAGAGACAGACCATGATAGTTGTATGTTGTACTTTCACTATGGGCAGAGGAGAACAAGGCAGAATGTGAACAAGCAATATAGCGGTAATACAATCAAAAACTAGGAGCACAAGAGCATGGCTTTCAAAAAGCACTTCGATGTAAGAAACGAACAAAACACCTGATGTTATAAACAGCAGAATACAGCATAGAATGCTCATTCCCAGCACAAGCTGACCCTGCAAATCTGTACTGTGACAGACACAAAACTAAGTGTTTTCATCATGATTGCATTAAAATTGCATTAAACTCTGGTCTGCCATTCTACAACAAAGAGAAGAATTTAAGCCTGATCACAAATTTCATTAAAAGTACTTCATGATGGGGCATGTAATTCCTAAGCAATTAGGGCTTTTGAAGGATGCAGAAAAACAAGTTGCACTATTATCTGTGGTAAGATGTTACTGTTTTATCAACAAAAAGAAAAGAGGTACTAGGAGGCCATTATATTGTTACAGCAATTGCCAAAACTTCTCAAACTCTGCCCACAAAATCCTCTGCATAGGATCTACAATTCTTATTTTTTTTACATCGTTCCTAAAAGAAAAATCCCCCAAACTCCCATTAACGACCTGCTAAAGCTAAATCATTCAAAAATGTCTGTGACTACTGCTGTCTTCTTTTCTTTCTGTTACCTCTCATTTAACACAGCCCCAGAAAATGTGCAAGGGAGTTGCATATGGCATTAATCTGTTAGAAAATGGTGGACTTTTCTATAAAATACAGCCAAAGATGTGTGTTCGGTTGTGGTCATTATTAGGGAGATCACGTTGTTTTCATTCATTCATTCAGGATTTGCTGGAGGATGTCAGTTTCTGCAGCAGCTGGCTTGACCTGGGGGAGGAGTGGGGGAGCAAATTCCTCCTGGTGCATACAGATTACAGGATGTATTTCTTGGTGCTCCCGCACTTATTCCACTGCACTACATCCTACCCAGAGGCTTACCATCAAGGGATCTGAAAGCAAGTGCTTCAGCAACATGCTAATCACAGGTCTAAATTAAAGCTAAAAATACCTAAACTTTGATCTATCCTATTGCAATCCCTTTCTCTAACTCTAAACACCTTAAGAATGTCCACCTTAAACAAAAACCCCACATACCACATAAACATTGTGTGAAGCTTGGTAGTATTTCCCTTCCGAGCAGGTTTTGTTTTGTTTTGTTTTGTTTCCCTACTCCGAATGATTCCTTCCTTCCACAATGCAGCAGCAGCAGCAGCAGCAGCAGCAGCAGCAGCAGCAGCAGCAGCAGCAGCAGCAGCAGCAGCAGCAACTGTAGCTCCAGGCTGCTATCTGAGAATATTAGGTACTCGACTCTCCCTCATGGCCTTTACGTCCCTGTTTTGCCTAATTTTCCTTTTCTCCCCCAGGAGTCAACTAGTTCCTGCACTATGTCCCTAGACATAAACAAAACCAAACCCAAACAGAAAACATTAAGGGGAGCCCACAGCATCCACCCCCTGACCATTACCTTTGACACCTAACAAAAAAGAAAACTTGAGATCCCTACACAGCTCAACTGAACTGGTAAGTATACTTAAAGATGGAAGGGAAAAGTGAACACACTCCACAAACAGGCTTTAAGAAATTCCCCACGAAAATCACCATTCAGGCATAAGCCATTTGTAGTGCAGTAGTGATCTAATGCATGACTATATAAAGTAGAGGAGAGGGGTGCATAAACCCTATGCACTTAAAACTGTCTCCCCTACACAAGCAGAGGATATCCTAACTACCGCAATCAAGTCTCCAAAACACAAAACCAGCAAAACACACTCCAGACGAGAACTTTGTGGAAAAGCACAAAGGCTGCAGAGATTACCACTACCACCTTATTCACCGCTAGAGTTTGTGTGCGTGTTTAAGGGTTTTGCCCCGCTCCTCCTTCCCCGGCTCCAAACACAGAAAGCTAATAAGCTATTAAACCGAAACACTTTTCTTTTGCAGGCGAGGGATGCAAGATAAAATCTGAGTGGCGGTGTGAGGGTCAGATAAAAGTTGATTTTCAGGTCACTCCTTCAAGCCCTGCAGCGACCTCAGGGGGGGGTTGAGATTCCCAAAGCCACTTTCACACCTTCGGTAATGCACTAGCAAACAGAAGCCCGGAGAGGCTGAAGTTTCCACGCAGGGCACCGTCGGGGAGACGCAGCCCGGGAGGACGGGAGGGTTGGGCTCGCTACCTCTGCACACGGGCGAGCCGGGACTCCGTCTCTCAGGTGAGCTGCTCCTCCGCTGGCTCTCGGGGGACCGTCTCGGGCGGCCCTTGGCGCGAGGCGCCTGCTCGGCTGGGGCAGTGGCCGGCGGTGGAGTCGGGCTGGACGGGCTAGGACCACGGGCCCCGCTGGGCCCCGGGAGACTGCCGAGCGCGGCGGCGGCGGCGGGGCGCGTGGGGCTGTGCTGGCTGCCCCGCAGGAGCTGGTAGGGCACCGTGGCGCGGATGGGCTGCAGCAGCCGGCCGGCTCCCGCAGCCGGTGCGCAGCTCACGGCCGGCCCGTCCCGCTCCCGGCAGCGGCGGGCGGGGAGCCCGCGGTGCTGCGCCGCATCCTCTGCGGCGCGGGGTGAGGGTCTGAGAGGAACTGGAGGACGCAGTGGACATGGTGGCTCCGCGGGCGGGCGGGCGGGCGCGCGAGCGTGTGGGAGCCGGCGCGGCGGTGCGTGCGATGTGTACGGGGGAGGGGCGGCGAGGGGCGGAGCCGCGGGGCTCCCCTTCCGACGCGCACCCCGCCGCCGAGGGGGAGGGGACGCCGCGACGGCCAACGTCCAACGGCCTCAACCGCCCCGCGGCGCTCTGCGGGGCGCTCACGGCCGAGCCCGCGTCCAGCCCATGGCCGCCGCCGCCCCGGGCATCGCGCTGACAGGGCACTCGCCGGCTTCCCGGGGCTCCTCAGCCCTCGCGGGGTTCGCCCGCGCGACAGGACCCGGCGGCCACGGGTAGAGCCGGGACTCTGGCCTCTGAGGAGAGAAAGGGGCCTCGAGGCGCCTCGCGCTGCGCGTAGCCCGCGCCACCGCAAACGCCGCCGCCGCAGCCACCTCGACCCGGTTCTCACTCGGAATGGCAACTAATCCTGTGTCGGCGCCCCGCCTCCGGCCACGCCTCTGGGCGGTCCGGACCCGGCTCCTGCGGCTGCAACTGATCTGATTGGCAGAGCCACACTACTCCGGCGTTCTGAGGATTGGTTATGCAGCCGGAGTGAAAGGAGACTTGGCCAATTACGGTACGAGGTTTCCGCTCTGGGGCGGAGCGTGAAAGTGGATGAGAGAGGCGGACCTGGCGCGGAGGGGAGGGACAGAAGAGTTGACAGCCTTTGAGGTGAGGGTCAGGCTAGAAAAGTGGGTCCATACGTGCACTACGCGTGCTCTGACGCCCAAAGACAAGCGCGCCCTAGGATAAGCAAGTTGCAAGGGCTCCACCCTCCAGTGCTCTCTACAACCTGAGGCTGAGGACACTGAAGCCAAACTAACTTTACAAATACACCTGCATCCGGTAAGATGTTTTAGTTAAAGCTGAATAAAGGATCCCTAACCCTTTTAATCATAGAAATGTCTTTAAGTGTCTTAGTCGTCTTGTGAATAAAAACAACTTCAGGAGTAGTGTATGGAACACTCAACAAAATGCACCTGCCATTACAACCTGTCTTAACGTTTGTAGTTGCAGAGTGGGGTGGAGAACATCACATTCTGAATTGTAGATGTCAACAAGAAAATTTACATCATCGCATCATCAGATTTATTAATGGAGGGCACCTAGTTTACTACCCAGGAGCAGATGGTCTCTTGGGAGAAATAAATACTAGGCATAATGTAACAATTCATTGTGGTCATTTCCTCTGTGTGGTGGGGGTGGGTAGTTATTCTGCAAGGAAAATGAGAAGTACAAAGATTATAGATGGGCGAAGGAAAGTATATAAAACCCTAATCAGGAATAATTAAAGCACTACATCAGATACCTCCTATTAATGCTCATGAGATTAAAAAAATATGGTTTTACAAAATAAAGAAATGGGATGTCAGAATGGTGTACTCCTGATGTCTGCCCACACTGAGAAGCTTCCTGATTCCAGCCACTAAATGGTCAGTTTCTCGGCTTCCTTGTGTGGTCAGAATAAAAAAAAAAAAAAGAATGATGCCTAATATAAAAAGTAGCATCTTGTACTATATCCCACTACATTAGTCATAGTTCCACACTTTATCACATATGAAAATACTAGCTAATATTTACTAAACATTCACCACGTGCCAGCCACTGTTCTAAGGACTTTATTATGTGTTAACTCATTCATTCTTCACATAATCCACAAGGTATGTGCTGTTATTATCCTCGCTGTTTTCCCATCTGGGGCACAAAGACACTAATTGTCTTGTCTGAGATTACTCAGCTACCTGGAAGCTGAGAGCTGAGTCCAGAGGGACCAAGGCAGGCATCTGAAGAAACCCTGTGCTCCAAGCATAAGATGTATGTGCTCGGCAGACACATGATCAAGACACTTTTCTTACTTTCTAGAACAACATATATTTTGACTATATATAGAACAAAATGACCTTAAAATTTGACATAATTTGTCTATTGTATTAGATTTTCTATCTAAAGATTAATGTTTTCATATTAAGTTATAACCTTTTGTGAATAAAAACAATGGAATCTTTTGGTGCTTTTTTTGGGGGGGAACAGCAAGAATAAGATTATAACAAATTTATACTAAAAATGTATAAAGTTTTTAAACTACTGGCAAATGTCTAAAGTTGGTGATTTGATTACAGCACAGCTTCATCATAGAAATGTCATTTCTGGTCACTTCCATCCAAGTGTGGAACAACTTCAGCGCGTTAGCTTATGATGATTCTAAAGTCATAGGAAGCCGCAGTTGACAATGATCGGTAGCACTTCATTTGGAGCTAAAACAATATAGCTGGCCATGATTTTAGGTTTCATGTTCATTCAGATCGAACATCATAAACTTAAATTGTAATATAAGTGAGAGAACTTGTATGAGTTTTTAAGTGCCATTTTGTTTTGCATCTGATGCTGGAAATCGAACCCAGAGCCTTACATAGGCTGCACGAAGTGTTGTGCCATTGAATTAATTACACACCCAGGTACTATCTGTTCTTAACAATAGTATTTTCAGTTTCCGGAGAGTCATCATGAGTTATTTGAAAGTCCAGGCATTTTCTCTTTATTCAAGAAAACATGGTTCCCTCTAAAAACTTTATTCTCGAGAATTAAGGAGTGATGGTCATACCTAAGAATTTAAATGCAGCACCTGCCTTCAAATGCCTGTGAGTTAAACGTGTGATAATTTATTCATACTGATGAGGGTAACAAAAGCCAAGAGAATATAAGCATTAGAAAAAGTAAATTTTAAACCCTGTAGCCACAGTATGGATTGCTGGGTTTGAAATCCACTCTAAATATTACTGTAGCATAGACAGGCCCAGCACAATTTTCCTGTCCATTGAGTGTGAGTGCAATGACCCCTGAGCATTTTACATAAAGCCTAACGTTAGTAATAAACCCATTACTACACTGCTCTGTCTTGAAGAAGTAACAGCACTCATTGATAACTTTAGAAACACCTCTGTTGGCTGAGTGGGTAAAAGCACTTTGTCAAACCTGACCACATGAGTGTCATTCCCCAGGACTCATAGAATACAAAGAGATAGCCAACTTGCCCAAGTTATCTTCTGCTCTAGGGTATGCAAGCACACCTATGCATGCACACACATGAACACATACACACAAAGGCACACACACACAACATCCCATCCAAACTAAATGAGTGTAATTAAAATTACAATCATGAACACCTTTTCCTCAGGCCTCATGTTTTGGATATTTATGGAACAACAATTTGCAAATCCCATGACCATCCGTAGACTAACTTAAAACAGGAGTAAGCAGAACTCTCCAAATACCTGCAATTAACAATACAATACGCTGTCCCTCAGGGAGAGCGAACAAGATGAGAAATTGTGAAGCCCATAGAGCTACCAGTTCCAGCTGCTTGCTTCTGTCCATGCTTTTTCAGCTTAGGATCTCCCACAGATTGAATACGATTTGTCCCCTAAAAGTCACACTGAAATTTATTCCCAATGTGAGATATTAAGAATGGAGAAACTCAGAGCTGGGGAGATGGCCTAGCTGTTAAGAGCACCTGCTTTTCTAGAGGACCTAGATTCAGTTCCCAGCATCCACATGATGGCTCACAACTACCTGAAACCATCACCTGTAATTAGGCACCAGATGTCAATGTAACTTTTATTCTCCTGGTAAACTGTCATCTCCAAGGCTTATTGCCCCAGTCTGCTAATCTAGGCCTGGCCCTGGAAGCCTCCATATAATCTAATGTAGGCCTAGAACGTTTTTCAGTCTCTGAGAGCTGCAGCTGAATAAACACCCCTTTTTTCTAGTTCTTTCTCAAGTTCTTGCTGTTCTGACTCAAAACTCCTCTCCACACTAACCGATTCAAGCCTCCCTCTCTCTCTCTCTCTCTCTCTCCTCTATCTCTCTGCCTCTCCTGAATTGCTGTTTGACCTCAAACTAACACTAGGAATCTGTTCTAATCTTCTGCTCCTTCTCGTTCTCTGGCTCCTGTATTTACCTGTGTCTAGCTCGTTCTCTCTTGAACCTGTGTGTATAAAACTGCCTCCCTCTCTGCTTCCCCCTCCTCCTTGCCTCCCGTCCCCTCTTTCCATTGCCCCTTAGGTAGCTTCCCTTTTCTGTCTCGTGAGAGTTGGGCATGTCCTATACTGTCAAATCTTTCTCTGATTCATCACCTTGTCTACTACCTCAATTAGACATCACTTCCAAGCATGGGCGCTTTCTTCTCCAAACTAACTTTACCTTCATTGTTTGGGTACTCAGGACCTGTCATTATTCAAGTCAGAGGGATTAAAGGTGTGTGTTAATGGCTGAGCCACACGACACTCAGGGTTCACAGTGGGAACTGAATCTATCCTGCAGAAATCACCCTATTCTGTTCTCTGAGGGTACAAGGCACACGCATGCTACACAGATAAACATGCAGGTAAAACATCTACACTAAAAACATAAACAATTAGTAGTTGTGTTGCTGCTGTCGTTTGTTTGTTTGTTTGACTTTGCTTTCCATTTTGAAAGCACATGGAAACACGAACCAGTGAGAGAACTCCACGGTGAGGGAGCCTGGGCATCAAGGCTGAAAGCTAGAGTTCTAGCCTGGGAACCCAGCTGGAGAAAAGAGAGAACCAACTCCTAAAACATGTCTTCTGGCCTCCTCATGCACACCACGACACACGCAGTCGGTGTACACACATTCACACAAGTAAATAAGAATATGAGGGTATGGAAATTGAAACTGACTGTTTGCTTCAGAAGTAAGCACGTCTGGGTGGAGCCCTGTGATTCAATCTGGTGATCTTATATGCCTTATAAGAAGAGGAAGAGAGACTAGACATACATACACAAAGGCTTCCTGTCTCTTGCTCTGTGATGCTTTACACCGCTGCCAGAGTTACCAGCGACACTGCCGACAAAAAGACTATCAGTAAGAGACCCCACCACCACGCCCCCGCTGCCACTGCCACCATAGATTTTACATGTCCCAAACAATGAACCAGCTGTGCCAATTTACCAAGTAATCTGCCCCAGGTACTTTGTTTCGGGAATGGAAAACAGTCTAATGCAGCATTGCAGACTAACCCTAATCTGAGTAGCATCCAGGCTGCCCAGATTAACAATGAGGTCATAGCTGAGAGAGAACGCTGAGCAGATCTGCACTAATGTTCACCTTAATCTGATTATATGCTCTAGTAGTGGATCCCTAATAACAGCAACAAAGCCTTGCCTGGTTTTTACTCCTGGCAGATGCTTAAAGTAAAATTCTTCATTGCTGGTGTTAGCCTTTCTCTGTATTGGGCATTGCCTTAGTTTAAAATGGTTTTGCTCCACACTCCGCTTCCTATCAGTTTTCTGCTCAAATACCTCTTTAAACCTGGAAGCACCCTTTAGGCTTCTTCTACTCGGTCATAATTTCTCAACGTACCTATAACCATCCAACCCATTATATAATATTTTTGTTGTGTCTACAATAAAAAAGTCTTAAAGATTTATCAGATTTACAGCCTCCCCAGTGCTCAGGACATAAGAGATGACAATAAATATTGTTCAATGGTGAGGGGGAAGTGGCAACATTTAGTCATTCATGAACTAAAAATTGGGCCTTGCAAATGGTTGTTGAAACTTACAAGGAAAAGAAAAGAGAACAGAATTGACGGAGAAAGGCAGCTGAGGAAGATTAGTTAATATGTGACATCTGCTGACTGGTAGGTGGCCCTATCTGGTTTTATAATAGCTATTCCCAAGAGTCAGTGTAAGGGAACTGAAAAATCTTTAACTCTGGCACGACCATCACCTTTAAATTAAAAAAAAAATTAAAAATAAAAAATCCACTTTGTTTGCTTTCTAAAAGAAACTCAGAAGAAATAATAAAAACCAAATATATTTTAATAGAAACCAGATATATTTGTAACCGGTAATATGATAAAATTCACAAATACCCAATGATCCCTGAAAGGAACCACAAGTTCCTTTTCTTTTTTTTCTTTTTATTCCAATAGCAACCATGATTGCCAAGTGGGAAATTGATGCCACACCCAAAGGCATGCAGATAACTAGTGGCTATATTATAGAAACCTACACATGAAGATAACCCAAGGTGGGGTTAAAACGTCAATATTCCCTTCTGCCCTGGAACATTGCTTCTTGTTTAATTCCCAAGGACACGGGATCTGTAATATATTAAAGCAATGGTAGTCCTATGAAAGAAATCTGTTTTGTTATATTTTAGATGAGAGTGTATAAAGATTACCGTGTGCCTCTAAATGAATTTCCTCATCTATCACTGAATTTTTTCAATCACCAAAATGTGTGTGTGGAAGGGCTGTTAAAATGCACTCAGCTTCCAGAGACTGGCCCCTCGGTTGAGCACGTGCTGCTCTCTCAGAGGATGTAGGTTAGATTCCAGAACCCACATAACAGGCTCACAACTGTCTGGAACTCCAGGCCTGGGGGATCCAGTTCCATCCTGTCCACTCCAAGGGCACCAGACACACAGGCAGACAAACCATCATATGCACGAAATAGTAAAAACAGAAATAAACACTCGTCAGCAGTAATGAAGTTTCTTTATTATTCTAGGCCTTTGATACCATGTCCACTCAGCATTCTACTGAAGAGGTCCATATGGATGGGTCTAATAAGCATATAGGGAGGCTTAGTAGCAATAATACCACACCAAGCCACAGTAACTCTTCATGAGGTTACTTATTAAATATCTTTGAAGTGTCTGACCTCTATTCTACAAACTGCACACTATACTCATTCTCACACTTTGGCAAATTTAGATCTATTTAGGGTCAAAGGGACATGGCTCCAAGATAAAGAAGATAGAAATGAGGTATCATGGAAACCATGGGAGAGGAAAACTCCCTCTTATGGAAAACTTTTAAGGCATGCATACAAAGCAGTGCATGGGACCTGCCTGAAGACTGCAGTGTGCCTTGGCTGACTGACAGTGGAAGGTAACATTGCATCAGGGAAGGCTCTAGCTGCCCAGGAAGACGTGCAGAGAGCACGCACTGAGAAACTCTTGGAGATTTTTGAATACATGCAAAAACGTGTGAAGCTATACTTTAGAAAGATGAAAGTAAGAATAATTTACATGAATTGGACAGCTAGGAGACCATGTAGGAGGTGCTGAGGGTGGTCTGTTGTGAAGTCAGTGGGCTAAGTAAGGAGAATGGCAGAGCCCAGGGAGAAAGGTGCAAGATGAAAATGGTACTTCCTGGCTGCTGATCCTGTGAGCCTTCAGAGAAGATTGGACAATTCTGAGGCTCCAGGTTCGGATGCCTGAGAAGACAGTGATGGCTTTAATAGGAGTGTGCAGCCATGCTACACACTGCATACTCCCCTCCCCCACCTCCTCCTCCTCTTCTCCCACCACCATCACCACCACTTTCTCTTCCTCATTAGAATTGAACTTGAAAATGGCAGATGTATGGATTTGGTAATTACCCAGGTACACAGTATTGTATTAAAAGTCATACAGCTAAAGTTGGCAAAGCAGAGAAGCATAACAAGGAAGAGAGTCAAGGAAACAAACTGAAAGTTAGACATGGATGGGAAGACTACAGGAGGAGGAAATGGGGGAAGGGGCAGTGAGAAGTATTCTTCACAAAGCTGATATTTGTGTTAAAAAGAAAAAGTAAGTTTAGTAGATGTTTTGTAAGATAGCAAGTTAATGTCCTTCTCCATGAATCCTCTCCCAGCACAGAAAGTTTGGGCCTGGTTGCTGTATTTGTACCTAGTAATCTTGCCCCCCTGACTATAGTTAATTTGACTTATTTTTAATGAGTGACTAAAGCTGTGGCAATCATATCTTCTCTCCTGGGAATTTCCAACTAAGAATTGAAAGATAAAGCTATACCACTTTAAAGTATACACCCAAAACAACCAGGCACTTTGCTTCAGAGATACCTGCATGAACATATTTTTGCTGCATTATTCATAACGTCACCAGCTTATTGAATCAGCCTAAGTGCCTATCAATAGAATAATGGATAAGGAAAATATGGATATACACAATGGACTTTATTCAGCCATCCAGAAGAAAGAAATTATGTCATCTCGAGAAAAATCAATGGAACTGGAGATAATCATGTTAAGTGAAATAAGCCAGACTCACAGAGACAGAGACATGGTTTTCTCTCACGTGGGTCTGTGCAGGGGGAAGGAGAAGAACATGAAAATAAAAGGAAGACAAGATGGGCTATGGAAGAGGAAGTGGCAGATGGATGGCCGGGAAGAGAAGATAGAGTAAAGGGGCAGGAGAGACAGCT
The DNA here is from genome assembly GCF_011064425.1 of Rattus rattus. Lineage (NCBI taxonomy): Eukaryota > Metazoa > Chordata > Mammalia > Rodentia > Muridae > Rattus > Rattus rattus. The sequence continues at coordinate 129,892,011 of NC_046159.1, forward strand.
TGGCTGTTAAGATAACCAGTTGCTTAACCACCTCACCTGACCAGTATCCTGTGGCTCGTACAATACTGAACTGACAGTGAGCCCCAGCTTAGGAAACAGGGCTGTCCTACATATGAATGTTGAAAGCATGGGAACAGCCTAGAAACAAGTAAAAGAGAATCCAATGATATTGTCTCAAGATTGTACTAAGCAGGGGTGGGGAGGGGGAGAGTGAAGAGGAGGGAGAAGAGGGAGAGGGAGAGGGAGAGGGAGAGGGAGAGGGAGAGGGAGAGGGGATAGAAGAGAGAGAACCTGCTGTTCTTGCAGAAGATCTAGGCTCAGTTTTGAGCACCTACGTGGTAGCTTACAACCATACATAACTCCGTTTTCAGGGGATCTGAACCCCTCTCCTGTAAGCATCAGGCACACACATGGTGGACATACATACAGGTAGGTGAAACACTGATACACATAAGAAAAAAAATGAATAAATCTAAAGAGGAATTCAAAGAAAGAGTAAGAGGGAAATATGATAAAGTCCATTGAATGCATATATGGGGGCATTACAGTGAACTCCCTCTGTACAATTAATACATAGTAATAAAAAGAAGCAAAAGGTTAATCTATTAAAGATTTGGGTTAGGTAAACACCGAAATTTGTGTGTAACATGTTCACTTTCTATTACAGGTCCAAGGAAACAAAAGCAAACTCTAAAAGAATGAAGTGACTTGTATAAAAGGAGAAATGAGGCCAGATGTTAAGAAAAGGAGCTTGTGATGACTGTTTGTGTCTTCCCCACTCCCTTCAGTCCTGTCAAACCACTAGCATCCCACCTCCTCCCAGTAGAGAAAAAGGTTTTCATGACATTTCTTTCTATCATTATTCAGAATTTGATGATACTCTAGCAGCAGTACATCTCCAGAGAGATGTCTATTCTTCGCTTCCGATTTCTTACCCAGACTGGCTTCTTCCCACTCACTCCATGTCACTGACAATCACTAGATAGTATCAAGAGAGTCCATCTTTCGGGACACAATGGATATCATCAGCCCTGATCTTACTCCAACCCTCAGCCATTTTGCACACAATTGGTTGAGCTCAGCTCGTTGGAAGCATTCTCTATTGTTGAGATCTAGGACGCCACAGTTGCCTAGCCTGTCCTCTTCTCTAACCACCACTACTTGATGCCTTCAGGGAGTCTTTCTCTTCTGTGTAGCTGTAGAAATTGAACTGAAGTCTCTGTTTTTTTCTCTATTGCTCATGCCCCTGTCAATCTCAGCTTTAAATACTGTAAAATGCTGGCACCTCTTAAATCTATTTCTCCAGGCCAAACATTTCCTCCAGGTTCAGTATTCATACAACCAATTGCCTCCATGAATGTGAAGTCTTCACCAATGCCTTAAATAAATATGTTCACAATAGAAATAAGTTTTTAACAACCGTGTTCTTACGTTCTCCCAACAACCCTAACAGTTTCCTGTCTTCATTTTTCTTCTAATTTTCATAAAGGGGTTACTATCTTTCCAGTTATTAAAATGAGAAACTTGGACAATATTGATTTGTCACGCTCCCTCACTTGCCATCTCCAGCTCTCAGCTAAGCGTCTTTGTCCCTTATACATAGATATCTAACCCATCCACCCGTCTTCATCTCTTCTGCTGCTACTTTAATTCCAAACAGCATCATCTCTTACCTAACTGATTGTTACAGTTCTACAGCTGCAGGTCCATGCTGGTTTCCAGTTATCAATCATTAGTAAAGATGACCTTGAAAGTATGCTGGACAACCCCTTCCAATAACTTTGCAATGAAATCCAAATTCTCTAACATAGTTTGTAACAGTAACTTTTATTCACCAGATGTATTTGCCAACTTGGAGGTATATTGCTGAATAAGCTCATCCTTTCTAGTTCTTTCTGAACTCTGGCTGGCTGGTTCAACTCAACTGTTCTGGCTCAAACTGCTTTCCAAGCTGACTGATTCAATCTGGCTTCTCTCAGTTTCTCACTGCATTGTTCTGCTTAGCCTCAAACTAATTCTGATCATTTGTTCTAATCTTCTGGCTCCTCCTTATTCTCTGGCTTCAACTGCCTCTGCTGACCTGCACTGAGCTGCACGAACTCAGGAACAAACTCAACTCTAGTGCACTGCACTCACTGCTGACTCCCAACTGACTGAACACATTGTTTGAATCGTCTTCACGCTCTCTGCACTGCTCTTAAATAGCTTTTATCCTGAGAGTTGGGTGTAGCCTATCTCTGACTCATTCTGTCATATCTTTCTCTGATTTGTCCCTTTGTCTGCCCTTCAATTAGGTTGGGACTAAAAGTGTGTACTACAGCATTCCAGCAAGAGGGATTAAACGTGTGTACTAAGGGCTTCTTTACCTTCTAACTAGATCATACAGGCCTAGAAGGTCTTCGGTTGTGATCAGAGCAGTCATGTTTCTGGATTAAAATTCCTCTACAATAGCTCAAAAAAGGCCTGGTCTGTTTCTTATTCTACCTCCCTCTTCACCTGATCTTGCTGTACCTCTTCCTCCCCTGTGGGTTCCAGCCACCATGGCTTCCTTTCACTTCCTCTGAAAGGACTCTGCAGAGCCTTTCACAGGTGTGTCCTCAGCCCACTCAAATCCTGAGTGTTTCCCTCACATTTATCAAGTCTCAAAAGCCAGATATCTAAAATGTCCTTTCTGAGTCCTCATTTGTCACTAATAATTCATCATTAAGTCACTTTGTTTCAACCACAGTTCTCATTACAAGTTATAAACTTGCCATGTATTTGTATTTCTCTACTTCCCCATGAGATTGTAATGTCCCCAGGGGCAGGGACCTTGTTCTTGCTATTCATTAACTGATCACTTAAGGCTTACACAGTGACGAAAATACAGCAGGTACCCAGTAATAACTGAAGGTAATTGTCCTGGTTGTTGATAGTTTCTCAGTTCCTTATAGTTATTTCTACACTATTTACTGCACTTTCTGTGTGAGCTCCTCTGTCAAGAGATCACATCCACGGACCTTCTAGGTCTGTGTGGCCCAGTTGGAATACAGACACTTTTAATCCCAGGAGACAGAGACAAGCAGATCTCTGACTTCAAGGCCAGCCTGGTGTAGAGCCAGTTTCAGGTAAAGGAAAGTTTGAGTCCAGGTTTGGTGGTATAACACCTTTAATCCCAGCACTCAGGAGGTAGGCGTAGCAGATCTCTGAGTTCTAGTTTGGTTGAGTCAGTGAGTTTGGAGGCAGTGCAGTGGAATGGAGTTCATGGCAGTTCAGCTTTTGGAGTTCAGAGGCAATTTTTACAGGGACAGTTTTATAGAGGCAGGATGAGGAGAGAACAAGCTAGATGGGGTAAAGACAGAATGAGCCAGAGAAGGAGACCAAGCCAGAGGATTAGAACAGATTGCGAGAGTTAATTTGAGGCCAAACAGAACAATTCAGTCAGAAGCTAAGAGAAGCCAGTTTTAATCAGTCAGCTTGGAGGGGAGTTTAAGCCAGAGCGGCTTGGGTTGAACCAGCCAGCCAGAGTTCAGAAAGAACAAGAAAGGGTGGGCTTATTCAGCTGTAAGTGTCTGAGACTACAATTATGTCAGACGAATAAAAGTTACTTAGACAGGCTCATGATTTCAGACATTTCAGTGTAAAGACAGTGGGGTCTATTGCTTTGGACAGAAACCAGCCGCACATCACGGTAAATGAGGCATGAGAGAGCAGAACTGCTCGTGGCAACCAGAAGGCAAAGAGAAACATGGATGATCAGGGGACAAGATACATTTTCTGCATGATTGTATACCGTACAGACTTTGTTCATTAAGCACCACATGATCCCCTTTACTACATCTTTAAAATGTTATCATATTTGATTCCTCAAGGAATTAATCCTTTACTTAGCTTAGAGTCCTCGTGATCCAGTTGTTTCCCAAAAGCTATCAGCTGGTAGCCAAGCCCTCCTCAGCACAGGACCCCTTGGGGACACATCAGATTCAAAACATAACAGTAGGTTTCTGCTTTTACATCAAAAGGCCTCTCTCTGTTTGACCAAGATTTTAAAAGGGTGAGGTGGTTGGCAGTGTCCTATGATGTTGAACAGTCTCCATGTTGACTTTTACTGGGGAAATGTGAGTACCTATTTTAACCCTGAGAAGGTACCAAGCACAAGGAAATGATTCCACGCAAGTCTGCATCAGTGAACCAATAAACTTGTAGGAGCATGGCTAAAAGATCATCTCCAGAAGGACAGGCAGCATTTAAAAGGCCACCCACCAAAGGAAACTACACTACTACAGAGCAGCTGTTTGTGAGTATTTACCACCTTGTGAGCCTTCCCTCTTGCTGCACAAGGGAATGTCAATGGACTCAATCTTATAAGGCTCTCATGTGGGTAGTCACAGCTGACCTGGTTTTAAGGAGTTGGTGCCACAGGATTAAGCAAGCTCTCTCGGAGATTGGTGTGATCAGGCAACCGGGAAACACTAGTTTGGAAATAAATGTTTTTCAAAGACCCGAATAGCTTTTCTTTTTCAGTCAGTTGCACATAAGCACTGATATATGCTATTTAGTTGTGGAAACTGCCAAAAGAAAGCTTCCACAAAGTTCTACCTGGCTTAGTACAAAATAATCTAAGGGGTCTGGTATTTCCTGCAACTGGCGTCTAATCATATGGTTTCAAATAAACTACAGTGATATTCAAAATAGAAATCAGCAGTATAAAAACCTCACTATATTTCATTTTCTGTGCAAGGGTGATTTGCTTGCATGTATGTCCATATCACACGCATGCCTTGTGCTCTCTGAAATCAGAAGTGGGTATCTGTTCTCCTGGGATTGGAGTTACAAACAGTTGTAAGGCATCATATAGGCGCTGGGATTTGAAGTGCTCTTAATTGCTGAGCCATCTCTCCAGCCCAGGACAGATGTATCTTAATTACATAGAATTTCCCCGAGGAACAGGTAAATGGGATGGACTTCCTAACAGTTATTGTTTGTAATATGATAATGACCCCAACATTTTTAAAGGGTGTCCTGCTTCCACATTGTTTATATGCCAGATTAGTAAACTTAAGTATAATAAAATCCAGGGCTGTCATTGGCCTCAACCATTCCTGAGAGCCTAAAACACAATCTTTAGCACCCGAGCAGTAGTGATGCCGTGAGTAGATCAAGTCCGTGAAAACAATTTTTCCTCCCTTCGGAAAGAGTGCTTTGCCTCGGTGTGGGACCACTGTAGCCCAGTCACTTTCTGGGATGATAGAGCCACTCGCTGATCTTTCCTGGTTTTCTTCTACTGTAGCTTGTCTCGACCAACAGCTATAAATGAGTGTTAAGTCAATATTAGCTGTTATTTCCCTAGGTGTAGGAGGTGAGGAAACCCGATCTCATGAGTAAACTCAGCCTTCCTGGCTGCATGGTTACAGCTGTTAGGTTGGAGTACACTTTAACTGTAGTTTCTAATAAAGTCATATGTACTATTCTCCAGGAATGGATATGAAAAGACTCTACAGAGATGTTGGGTGTCACAAGGGAAACCTACCTTAAAATGGTTTTTAAAGCTAATTGAAGAAGGGTCCCTAAAGTAAATTGAAGAAATCCTCTAATCTTCTGGCTAAGAACTTAGAAGTTGCCAATGACTGCTGCAAAAGACAGATAAAAGAGGGCTTAAAAAGCACAACTGGATGACCTCAAGAAAGGGCTATTTTCAGAGGGCCTGGATGGACAGCAAAGAAATCAAGCCAACCCCTTAAATAAAAATTTATTGACAATAAATAATTTTATACATTAAAAAAGAACCCTTAACACACACACACACACACACACACACACACACACACACAAAGACTTGTTATACTATGTGTGTATGTGGCGGGGAAAGGGGTAATTCTTTTCTTGAGAAATCTTATGCCATTCCAACTTGTATTAACCAGGTAGGCTGGAATCAGTGGTCAGAATGAATTTCCACTTAGAGACTTTCTACCAGCATTCTCGTCTCCTGCACTTCCTATTTCTTCCTACCCCAACTGAATCATCTGCTCCAACCCCCCTTTTCTTCCTAGACTGCTTACTTATGGCCAGGGTTGAGTGGGGGAGTCAGGGTGACTGAGTTTACACACATACCAGCTCTGATTGCTCACCTTGGGTGGAACAGTGTCCTAAATAAACTTTAGTTTTGCCACAGCACCATTACTCAACAAAGTATTTGCAGAAGTGTTGCTTAATAATACAAAAAAATACACAAGGCCCTTAAAGTTATTACTGAATAAAGAGGTGTGAGCTGCCTTCTTTCCTTCCTCTCAGACCAACCTTACTACACTTGTTCTTAGAAAACTCGCATGGGGGAAACTTTGAAGAAAGTCAGAGTGCACAGGCACACTGGGCCAGCTGTAAGTGGCCTAACCCCTTGTAAGGATTAGTCCCTTTGTTAATTTCCAAAGGAAGGTATGACTCCTTTCAACACTTCTCAGTCAGAGCTATTCACAGTATAGCCATGCATTTGATGTCACCATAAATATCACACACATATATGCTCAGTACTTAGCCACAGATGGAAACCGAAACTATTCAAACATACAGAGAAGTGAAGCTCTCCCTCACTTCCCCCTTCAGTCTCCTGGATCTTCTAGGAACCTCATGGGACTCATTAAGCACTCTCAAATCTATGATGTTTTTATCACAAGGTAGGCCAGGAACACTCTCTTCCTTATTCAGATGGGGAAACAGACCTACCACCTTGGCTGAGGTCACAGTTAGCACACGGGAAAATGACTACAGCATAGAAAACAGGTCTGCCTGACCTAAACCAGCAGCTTTCCTTCTTTTAAACTGTCTGTGTAGCAAGAGGCAGGGAAGTGATCCTTACGGGGCACAGGGGCATGTGCCTTTCCCCCTGGACTCTGATGACCTATAAGTCAATAACACATGGATAAGAGACATGAACACAGAAAGAAGCACAGCCCAGAACAGCAGTCATCAGTGTCATGGTGGTCTATTGGAGTTAACAGGACCAAGGCTTCGGTTAAAAACCAAGATGTTACTAGAGTCCAGTGGCCACACACTGCAATGTCCAAGATCCAGTGGAATCTCTCACCAGGTCTATCACCAGCCATAGCAATTGTAATATATTTATCTAACTTGGTATCCCACAATTCTGGAGGGTCTAAATGTTTGGAAAATTATAAAAGCAGACTCTGGGAAGAGTCAAGTGGATTAGGTCTCACCTTGGAGAAGCAGTCAAAAATGGACTTAGTTCATAACCCTCAGGTGTATTTAGCACCCTAGATATTGGTGTCTGAAGGGAGTTCATTACAGAATGACTGTACAAAGATGTTATAGATCTAAGAGAGACAGGAAAATGGAAGAAAAAAGCAAATGTTTAACACCTGCATGTACCAGGGACATGATGTACTCTATTCTCTCTCTCTCTCTCTCTCTCTCTCTCTCTCTCTCTCTCACACACACACACACACACACACACACACACACACACACACACACACACACCCAATACCAAAAATCAAACAAATAAAGCAAATGCCTCCTGCAATACAGAAACTGAGAATAGAGAAGAGGGAAGTAAAGTTAAGGCCAAGGTCAAAGGTCAAAGGTCAAAGTCCTTTATCTTGTATTAGTAATAAGGACCGTTTATCTTCTAAGCCTGTGCTAGCACACCTAGTCTCTGTAATATTGCATTGGGCAAGTCAGTGGAATCTTTTTCCTTCATTAAATGCAAAAACATTTTCTAGAGACAAGTACCTTAAGTAATGATCTAGGCCAGTCTCGAAACAGAAAAAGGAGCTGAATTCCTATGAGACCAACTAACTGCCTTAAGCCTTGTAATCTTAGATTAAAATTCAAACCAACACAGATGTAGTCCAAGGTTTTTATTGAGCACACACTTTATTTATTTTAATCAATAGAGACGTGAAGCCTACAGCATGAGTAAGATTTGGACATTTCTGTCCAACATTTTCTCCACCTACTTAAATATCTGAAATAAGAATTCAGTCCAATCAATTAGAGCATAACAAAACAATGGGCTTCTTCATTATAGCTAGATTAGTGTGGTAGAAATTTTAATGACTTATGCAAATGTTTAAAATAGTTTACCAAATGAATCAAAGCTCAGAAAAGAAAACCAAACTATTAAGTGTCTCTTAAATACCTATCTACATATGCATGTATGAAACCACTGGGCAAGATGTAGGCCAGAACATTAACAGTGGTTTCTTATGGGTACTAGAAAATCTGGGACTTCCGTCCTATACGTTTGTAAAATGAACATGTCCTTACATATATTGTTAGAATGCTTTACGCACTGCACAAGCACACACAGTGTTTCCTGCAAATGTCTTGAAATGTATAAATAGGATAATAGTGTATTATGAGTATGATTATAAAGGAAAGTTTATTAAATGGCATGAAGCCCGTAGTTGGCAGCAAACGTGAACTTTGCCCACACTGCAAATGAAAGTGGCACCCATGTAGTTTCTTAGTATGCTAGAATGACCATATGTAACTGCCAGGCGTCCTTTAACTTTTGCCTAAATTCCCTCTCCTCAGAGTGCACAGAGAAAACACAGCACAGCTTACAGTTGTACGAGAATTGAAATATTCATACCTAGCTCATCAAGTTTTCTTAAAATATCAAAAGGAAAACAAGACTTCTAAAGCCCTTAGCCCGGTGCCTGGACCGTCGTAATGTTCAGCAGGTGTTAGCCGTTTGGGGAATTATGCGGTTACTGTTGAAGACTTCAGCATCAGAGAAGGGTTGCTGATCCAAGAAACTATCAGCCGCCTACTACACATACTTCTTTTAAAATAGCCTTCAATTACTAAAGGCGGAGTCCAAAGGAATCTTTGACACATCATAATTATATAGCTCATTTTATTCTCCATACTTAATGAGTAACAAAAGCAAGAAATTAAGCCATGACATAATTCAGTTTTTCTTCCTCTGACTTATGTTTGTAACAACAACAACAACAACAAAATTAGAATTAAAAAAGCATTAGGGTTAAGATTTGATCAACGGTTTTGATTTAGATACAGCCTTTAAACTTACTTTTTAAAACATTATTTAAAAATTTCCATGAAAATATCATCGCCCATCTGAGGACACACACTTGCTAAATGTGTTTTAATCATATATGCTTAGTTAAAAAAAAAAGAAAATGTTTAGTCCCACATTTTAACTGAAGACTATAGATTAAGGTAAGTATGGTTAATACCGATGTCACTTTACAGGTTCTAGAATCGCCTAAGAGACAAACCTTTGGGCATACGCGTGACACGATTTCTAGTCTGGGTTAATCGAGGTAAGAAAATCCATCGTAACTGTGTCTCCACTCCATTGCTTGAGTACAAACGCGAAAAAATGAGCTAAGTGCTCTCATTACCCCTTTCTACTTCCTGACAGAGGATATCATGTGACCAGCTCATATCATGTGACCAGCTCACCTCCGAGCTTCTGCCCGCATTCCTTCTTGGCCAAAGTGGACTGCGTCCTTAAAATGTGAGGCAAAAGAAGCACGTGCTTCCTGGTGCTTCCTGCCGTTAGCTGCCTTCCTTTTCCTCTGACACCATCTCACCGTGTAGCCCTGGCTGGACTGTAAGTCACTGCATAGACCAGGCTGTGCTTGAACTTACAGAGATTCGTCTGCCTCTGCTTCCCGAGTGCGCCACCGCATCTGTCCCTTTAGTCGCTCGGGTCATGCGTTTGGTCACGGCAACAAGAAAAATAGCTCCTATGATTATTATCCCATTTCAAGATTAGGAACGAAAGCCTCACTGCCACTTCCTTAACCTAGGATAGCTTCTAACCGTACCCTAAACACTGACACCAAGAGGTAAGTACAGCTCCCACCCTCACCAGAGGAGCTTCCTTTGACAATGGTCCACACCTGGCCACAAGGCAAAGAAGAAATAAATGATCAGGAGTATGCCCCCCAGTTGGTACACGTACAACATAACCCCCATACCTAAGGCTCAGGGAAAACTGGGGAGAGTGACAAGAAAGACTGTGAGAGCCAGAGGAATGAACATGCCTGCTGGGAGATACTATCTTCTAGATGTGGTAGGGACTGAGTTCCCAACAGCGTGCTTGTCTAAATAAGACCGGCATAGTGCCATTACCAATTGACATGCCAATGCGGATAGGGGAAATGTCACAAGGCCCCACTCCTAGATGAAGAGATACAGGCAATTACAGTGGCTTCCGAGAGAGGTAGAACCAGTTTTCTTCAGGGCCCAGTCACCTGATAGGTCATCCAATCAATCCCAAGCCATCGGCCCTACGCACATGCAAATGCAATCAATGCTAAATAGATTCAGTCAGTTTTATATATGTATAGATGTAAGTCACATGTGTGTGCGTGTGTGTGTGTGTGTGTGCGTGTGTGCGTGCGTGCGTGTGTGTGTGTGTGTGTGTGTCTTCACACATGTGTAAGTGCCTGTAGCAAACAATAATTAAAGAAGAGGCCATGAATTTGAGAGAGAGTTGGAGCGGGAGAAGGACGGGTAGAACTGCTGTAAATATAGTCTACCTCTATGGCATTCTCAAAACATGAAAAAGTTAAAGAAACAAACGTACAAAAGAATAAAAACTCCACTTACCTAGTGAAGGTGACATCGTCATAGTTGATAAAATAGTTCCACAGAAATGCGGGGTGATTTTGAACCTTTAAATTTACTTTTATTTATGGTTTTCCTCTGGGTAGGGAAAGGGTAGGGTAGGGAAAAAAAGAAACAAAACAAAACAACCAAATGACTAGATGAAAAATAACAATCTCTCCTGCCCAATGGAACCATTTCAAATACGCAATTAGGAGTCAGTCATGGCAGTGCACACTGCAATCCCAGCACACAGACGACTGAGGCAGGAGGATCGTGAGGTTAAGGTCGGCCTGGGCTAGAGAGTGAAGTTTCAGCTCAAGAATGAGAGGCTATACCCAGCATCCCTACCCTTTCCTGTCTCCTCTCCTCCTCAGAAACTCTGCATTCTCCTCCAGGACCGATGTTAATGAATGCTTTTCGAGGTGAGATCCACCTTCCTGTGGTTCAAGAGCCCTCTCCTTTCTCCCGGAAGAAGTCCTCCTCGGTGATGGATGCCAAAGCTTGCCCACGCTCATCTAGCTTGTTTACTAGCCAACAGGTTCATTTTGCGCGCCAGGAGGCAAGATATTGAGGGAAGAAGGAGGAGAAGACTGGAGGTCCCTCAGCTTCTCGGCACCATTCAGGATGAAGTTGGGGAAACAGATGCCAACAGGTTCCTGTATTTCTTGTATGTGCTCAGTAGGATTAAAAAAAAAAAGAAACTTCATCCAAATTTCAGATTTTAAATATGTACCTTCATGTTCTTTTCTATCCCTATCACGTAACTTACATGCTATTCTAAGCATGATGTCATGTGACTTTGCATGATACACAATACCATGTAAAGCAAGAAATTCTAGATCAAATTCAAAGGGAAAAGGACGAGAACCTATGGAATATTATTTCACACACTACAGCTGCTTTCTATGATTGCCTGGTGGTTCTGGGTTTACAGTCCAAGTACTGTAGAACTCTTGTGGATAATGGGCCCTCTCACTCCTTCCCTTCCTCCCTCTCCTCATCCCTGGGGAAGCTGTATGGCTCTACCTTTGGAAAGCAGACAGCAGCAGCTAACAGGAGGGAGAATACTTAAAAGAGCACGGATTTCCATTTCAGAGGACCTGCCAGAGACAGACTTCTCCGGGAAACAGAAAGAAGGCATTTGGCCCTGTAAGATTAAAGGCCCCTTCAGGAGGACCAGACTTCTGTGGATAGACTTTCCCAGGACCAAGAGCCCACCTCAGTGATGAGAGACACGTCAGATGCCTGGCTTGACTTTCTTTGTTCGTCTCAAAAATCTGAGAATTAAATTGGTTTAGCAAAAGACATAATATTCATAATTGGGATGAGTCTGCATTTCCTATGCCTGATGAATATTTTTTAGAACTACATTAAGTGGCTAACTGAAAACTTGAAGATCAAAGAAAAGGACCAGTCATGCTTCTTGAGGTAAAAGGGTGTCTGACAGAACCTGCTGTCTCTGAGGACAGGAATATAAAGAAACGGGAATCACATGATGCCTTTCATATTCTACTCTAAGAAAGCAACGGAAGGCATGGTAAAACCATCTCTACAGAAACATAAATGTCAAAATGTGAGCATTTTGCCTTTTTTTTTTTGGTCTAAAAATCAATAAATAAAATGTCAAAGAGTCCCGTTTTAAGTTGAACTTCTCTGTACAGAGATGCATATGTACCGAGTACTGAGAAATCTGTTCACAGACTGTGACTGAATATTCCCCGTGCGATGTGTAGGTGTGGAGCAAATTGCTACAGTTGGTTTACTCTAAGATACTGGTTCACATTTCCGTGTCTCTGAGAGATGGATAAAGCTCAAAATGAACAATTCGTTCAGTAACAGCATTGTTTTCTTCATTCCCCTTTAAATGATGGGATAATCTGTAAGGCTGTCTTAGATTTGAGGGAGCATCCTTTCAAAGAAATGAAGTGGTTGATAAGCTTTCCCCATGCAGTCTAAACCCCAAGCCCCTGTTTAGAGAGTCCCTAGGGCTTAACACTGGAGAGTTAACTAAAGAGCTTCCTGGAAAACACTAAGGAATGCTTCCAAGAAGATCCCCTGCTGGGGACACAGGTGGCAAGCTCTGTCAGGGGATGTTGGGAGACACAATGAGCTGAAGTATCTTTTTTTTAATTAGATATATTTCTTTATTTACATTTCAAATGTTATTCCCTTTCCAGGTTTCCTGTCCATAAGCCCCCCATCCCCTCCCCCTCCCCCATAAGGGTGTACCCCTCCCCATCCATCCCCCTTACTGCCCCCACCCCCGACATTCCCCTGCACTGGGGGTCCAACCTTGGCAGGACCAAGGGCTTCCCCTTCCACTGGTGCCCCAACAAGGCTATTCATTGCTACCTATGCGGTTGGAGCCCTGGGTCAGTCCATGTGTAGTCTTTCCGTAGTGGTTTAGTCCCTGGAAGCTCTGGTTGGTTGGCATTGCTGTTCTTATGGGGTTGCAAGCCCCTTCGAGCTGAAGTATCTTGCTGCACCTTTCAGTCTTGTCTCTCTGATTCACTTACCGAGCTCCAGAGAGTGTTGGTATCTTTACACTGGACCAGAGATTGTCCCTATGCTGGAACCCGTGGATGGTATTTGTTTTCCCCAAAAGTGTTCAGAATAGTCCAAATTTATCCTAGTTTTGGTTGTAAAGAGGTGTCCTACACTTTTAAAAGATCTAGAAACGTTAAAACTCTTAAAAAGGAGGTGAATTTTGTAAAATGCTTAGTTAACACCCCAACAGCACAAGCTCTTCAGAGAGATTGTAAGGGAACAAACCAGAGTCTCAGTAGTATGGAATACCAGAACACGCTGGTTTGTATTTTTAAATTTTATTTATTTATTTGAAGGAGTGGGAAATGAACTCAGAACCTCTTGCACACTAGGCAAGTACTGTATCACTGTGTTATAGCCCCAGCCCCAATAATATGTTCTTTTTCAAATGCTGAATGTATGTATGTATATATATATATATATATGTTATGTATGTATAAAATATTTAGATGCATTGGTGAAGCTTAGAAAGTTTATCATATCTGCATGAAAATTACTGGAGTTTTTATTATCTTTCTAAATTTAGTCACAATAAACATGTACTTAGTGTATCATATAATTGCATTATATAATTACAAGAAAGGAGCAATAGTGGTTTGGTTTTCAAACAATTAAATATTGAATGCTATAAACTACAGCTGACATCTTTAAGGATGCAGTTATTTCATTAGTTCTCCCTGAGAAGTTACAGGTACCATCCAGTAAAGCCAGAGTCCAACCACACTGAGTCAAGCGTGAGACCACGGGGCCCACAAGCTGATGCAGGATGACCTCCACATGCTTCTGTATTGACAGCAAATATGGACATCTGCACCCTGCCTGCCCCAGCCAGCCCACAATTTTGTTCCAAATGCTGGAACAAAATTTTAGTCTTTTATTTGAGTGTTGCTTTTATACCTTAAAGCATAAGACCGATTTAGTAAGGCCGTCTTCTTTTTTTTTTTTTTTTTTTTTTTTTTTTTTTTTTTTTTTTTTTTCAGAGCTGGGGACCGAACCCAGGGCCTTGCGCTTCCTAGGTAAGCGCTCTACCACTGAGCTAAATCCCCAGCCCCGTAAGGCCGTCTTCTTTGTCGCAAATTCATTTGTCCCAAATTTCAGATACTGATAAGCACTAGGTGACTAGAACTGAGACGCTCTTCTCTGTGGGGCCAGCAGCGTGACTCTGGAATACTGTGCTTCCCGTACCAGATATTGGGTATAAAATTACATGTATGCTTTGTATATTCTCTAAACATAAAAGTTGATATTTTGTATATTATTCAAACATAAAACTAGATAGTTTGGGTTGTTTCCTCAAATCATGTTCCTAGCAATTGTTGAAATACACCTCTGTGCTTTCTTCTTTTGGGTGTATATAATCTCTCTAGCTTTGCTGAGAAGGCAGACACCCTTAGGGTCTGAACTGGTATTTAAAGAGATATGCTCACTTTTAGTCCTGGCCAACAATATTACATTACTGTTTAGAAAGAGATAGCAGGTTATGTCTTATAAATTTAATATACTCTTTCTGTCATCAAATAACAGTTAAGCTATTCTATTGATAAACACCAGGGCTCACATCAAACTCTGCTTATGTCTAGATTGCTCCGTGTTTTTTGTTTTTTTTCTTTCCCCCAGTGAAGAGTGGAGAAAAACATGCCAACCCCAGCATTTCAGGGACATTAGCAACCAATATGCAGTTAGTAGCTCTTCACAGATTGTTCAGAAAACATCTCACTAGGGGAGCCGAAAGGGCTCAAGGGAGAATTTATTGGCTATTTGCAAAACTGATAACAAAACCTCTCTAAGCCTCCCTGGTAAGTAAAGATAATCCCCCCTTCCATCACGGTATCAACTGTTAAATAGGATGGTGTAGTTAGGAGACAGTTTGTAAGCCCGTGCTGCTGTTATCACCTTTGGTCAAACATCAACACTGAGCATATTAAAGCAGGCCTCGTTAAACCCAGTGCTTTAGCTGTGGAAGAGAGGGCTGCAAAGGGAACACACTGCGGACCATTAACACACTTGAGCTCCAGATCCACTTTGCTTGTGGCGGTGCCCCTCCTGGTCTTTCCAGGTAAGGTGTTTATTCTGCCTGTTCTGCCTCTCAGCGAAGGAGCTCCTCCCTTTAGCAGGGGTACCAAACAAAGCTGATGTCCGCCAGTTGGACCTCCATAAACAGGATTAGTAGGAGAAAAGATGTTGGTCATCTTCTGAGGGCAACCAGGGAGGCTTTTTTTCCCCTTCAACCAGACATTTATGTGGGCAGCAAACTATGATTTAAACGACTAACAAGAGTTATCCGTGTGCCTCTAAAACAAAGGCTGGCCTGAGGAAATACGCATCAAGTGCTCCTGTATCTAAATATACAAGGGACTCCCATGAGCTCAGCAAGTGAAGGAGTTGAAGGCCACTGCCCTGAGCTATGATACTCTCAGAGGCGCAAACGCTCTGGCCTGTTTTCGGAAATCTGGGAGTCCACTACTCCTGTCCACAGAGACAGCAAAAGGGTTTTCCTGAGCGGTTTGAGTGAAGAAGAAATGAGACCAAATGTGGAGAAATTGATGGGCGTTCACTGAAAAGCACCGAACATGATTTATAAGGCCGAAGGGACTGCCTTCGGGAGGCAGATGAAGACAATCTCTCAGCATGACCACCAGGGGCCAACCGTCAGGGACTGGCTCATTGGCCACAGCCAAGAGTACTTGAGGGGCGTAAACAGCACGGATGGAGAGACGTTATTTAGTGTGGTCCAAGGGGACAGGAGGAAGAGGGATGGAAATGAAAGTCAAAATACAGATGATTAAGGTGGCAGAGCAGGTCACACGCCTTAATGGAGGGGTCTATTATTGACCGTGCGGCGCTGTCCCCGGGGAGAGGCAGAAACCCTTTCTCTTGCACTATTTGCAATTGGAAAATGCACTAAAAAGTAGCCAGGCATACCGGGGAGGGCAAAACCACCATGTGCCCTCAGAGAATCACTGAGATGGCTTAATAGGTCTTTCCTATCTCAAATTACTGTGATGTAGCTAGTGTACACAGGGACCTGAGTCGCCTGAATCATTTTTCCACCACCCGAGAGCTGCTTGCTTCTTTGTTACTATAAAGAGCCGGTGAAGAAACCATCACAGGTAATGGAAACAGAGCCTGGGCTACAAAGAGAGGCCTACAGATCCAGACGCTGTCGTGCAAGGATGGGACTAGGATTCATTTCCCATTGTGATGTAAGCCTTCAGAAACATGTCTACCAACCGAGACCTGGGACGACGCGCTCATATTGATCCCGATCTGAGACAAAGAGGATGTTGGCTCCAAAAATAAAAAAAGAAAATCAAATAGATGGCTTTCTAATCTAGAAGAAAGACTTGTGGTTTATCTTTTCAAACGCCATTAAAAAACGGTGCAGAAAGCAATTACTGGGTAGAAACTCGGGCACTCACGTGTTGAATGCGCGCATCCGACGTCTCTGTTTACAGCTGCAGCTGTGACGAGCAACTGACACATCCTAAAACCTGTGGTGGCCCAGAAGGGCATAAGCGGGCACGGGCTTGAATGCACCTGGGATGATGGCTGCAACCGAAAGGAATGAGTACAGCACGGTCCGATGGAACCTGGACCCGGCAGGCAAGCCCTAGTGTCATCGTGATTGTTGGAAGGAAGGCACACGCCTGTGACCATCGGGGGCCCCCTCTCACCCAGAGAATGATGAAAGCAGGAGGGCAAACAAAAGAAAGCAAGAGGCTAACAGGAGGGAGGGGGAGTGAGAGACGAAGCAAGAGAAGTTAGAGCCGGGGGAAGCCCACGGATGTCAGCATTTCACAGGTGTGGGGTATCTCACTTCCTGATAAAATCATGGTACTGTGGTAGGTACTAAGCGAAACTTGGCGTTCTAGAAGACTGAAGCTTCTACAAACAAATTCAGGGGTTGACCTACAGAGGACAGATATAGGTCAACCCTCATCCTGCTGCTCGCAGCAGCTGTGGCCAACGAGAGACACAGCTGCCTCGCACATTGAGTTAAGCTGCTGCTGAAATCAACAGAAGCCATTTCCTGCCTCTTTGCTGGCTTCACCAGTCTGGTTAGGACCAGTTTAGGTACAAGCTGCTGGCTTGCTAGAATTCCTGGAACACTTTTGAGTGGCTTGGCCTGCTGGCCTGCCTGCTCCTATCTCATTCACCTGAAAGATCTGTTTCTGTCTTTCACGGAGGCTGAAGATGCGACAGTTCCTCATTACCCCACCTGCGAGCACAAATGTGTAGAACCCGGGAGACTTTATTTTTACCTCAAAATAGTAGTTGGAAAAAGGGGAGAGTCGACACAAGGACCTATTTCTGAAGAGGACATGGCAAAAATTGTTAGGTGGCTGATTCCAGATTACCCAGAAAACACACGGTTAAGACAGAAGGAGAACTAAGGGAGTGGATCTGGGAATCAGAAAATTATGAAATCAGATCCAAAGACAGAACGTCACTGGCCCACACTAGGCTAATTAGCTGTTGGAGATCGTAGCTCGGCTCCACATATTCCTACAGGCTGGCTGATTACGAGGCTGGCACTCCTCTAACAGGAGATTTGACCTGAGTTGGTACTAAGTTGATTAGATAAGGCTGAGAAGGAATACTTTCCAATGGCTTCCAGGAAAGGAACTCCCCTTCTCTGAGGGAGGTAGTAAGATGGCATTCCAGCACCTGTCGCTGCTGGCCACCATCGGGGATCCTGAGAAAGAGCCCTTCTGGGCTTCTAACTACATAAGCTAATGGTTTCCAGGGCAGGAGAGATGGCTCAGTGGGTAAAGTGCCTGGCACATAGGCATTGAGGATCTGGGTTCAGATCTCCAGCATTCGTGTAAAGGTCACAAGGCAGCACCTATCTGTAACTCGGAGTTAGGAGTGTGGGAGGCAAAGAGTCAGGACCTGTGGTCTTGCTGGCCGGGCATTCTGGCCAAGTGGTGAGTTCTAGGTTCGGTAAAGAACCTTGTCTAAAACAAAGCAATGGAGGAAACGCTGCTCCCTCACTCCACACGTCCTCCATCCCATATCACCAGTTCAATTCCTTAGTGACTACATCAGCCTGATCGGCTGACTGATGGCTCTACATTTTATAAGAATCTGTCATATTTATTTTTTGTTTCTGGGGGTTCTTGTTTTATTTCTGCCAGTCCCTATCGATAATTGTCAATAATGCAATAATTTTACTATTGATAAAGGACTTTGTTTGCTTTGTTTTATTTTTCTCTTTGCTTTGTGACAGGGTCTTTTTCTAAAATCCAAAGATCCCCAAACTTAAACTCACTATGTAGCAAAGACTGGCCTGAGATTCAGGTAGTCATTCTCCTGCTTCAGACTTCCAAATGCTGGGACTATAAGTACAGGTATAAATGACCACCCCAGCTTAAGAACTCTGACAATGCTCGTCTTTAGATCTCCAAGACAATTGTTTCTCTCTTTATTTTTATTCAGCATAGAAAAAGTAATTCTAGTCTAGTCTAACAAAATCACTAACACCCCCCCTCTCTCTGTGTGTGTGTGTGTGTGTGTGTGTGTGTGTGTGTGTGTGTGTGTGTGTGTGTTTACAGGGCCTGCAAGCCAGACACTAAGAATACTAAGCTTAAAAGAATGGTCTGCCCTCATGAGTGTACAGCCTACAGAGAAGTGAATGTAGGTCAATCACTAGCTACAAAGCCTCATAAATGAACCTGAGCTGCTGGTGGATGGCTCACACACAGGAAGGTACACAGCCTATGAGACTTTTAATAGAATGAGTAGACTTAACCAGGAAATTCAGAGGAAGCTGCCTGAGGAGGCAGTGTCCACAGTCTGAATGGTAAAAAGGGGTTGGGTAGTTAGGGAAGACCATAGCAGAATGTGAAACTCCTAAGTGCAAAGACCTAAGAGGCAAACACAGGAAGCATGAAGGCCTTTAAAGAGTGTGAATTCAGATCAGCTCCCAGAGGGGGAATTGATATAAAGTAAAACTGGAAAGGTCCTCTGGGGACGCTGACAACATAGGTAGGGTAAGTGCACAGATGCCTAAAGTCTACAGGAAACCTTTCAACACATCACAGGGACAGTCACATTACCTTCCCCTTCAACGGTCAACCCAACCTGAGTATTATGGATTTTCTTTTTTTTCTTTAGTTCCTTTCATCCCATCCCTTCCTTCCTTCCTTCCTTCCTTCCTTCCTTCCTTCCTTCTTTCCTTCCTTCCTTCCTTCCTTTCTTCTTTTCTTTCTTTCTTTTCTTTCTTTCTTTCTTTCTTTCTTTTTTCTTTCTTTCTACCAATGCCCTCTAGTTCATTTTATTGATATTATCTCCTCTTATCATACAGCCTCTATGATGATACCTTTGTGTACAACTACTCTTGCCCTCCTCCAGGTCATTCCTACATGAGAATACAGAGCCAGCACTGATAGCATCCAGTGACCTAGAAAAAGGGGTAGCCTAGAGGACATTGCACTGCACATGAGATATTTGCTACAAGAGCAGATTCTAGCTACTTTTGACACATATACACAAAATAAGTAGCCATGTGGCCAGGTTGATTTGCTTAAGTATAATAATCTCATGACTAATATGTATATCAAAACATACCATACAACTTAAATATCTATGCAATGTTTTTTCATTCAGGAAGATAATTTGTGTTGATAAAATAAAGGAATTGCTGAAAGTGTGCTTTGGAGTTTTGTTAGTGTTTTGCTTTTGTTTGTTTTTAAGAGGAAAGCCTTTGGAGCAAGTACCTTGAGTTCAGTTTTGAGCCTGTTGACTTCGGTATGCCCTAGAGAAGGAAGAGAGTGGGAAACGAAGGCTATGTTGATGTCTTCTGCTGGCTGACTTAAAGCTATACTCTTTGCTGCTATGTCCAGAGAGACAGCCTTTCATAGAACAAATGGACATCCCACTCATCACTAGTAGTCCATTCCCTTATCTTTTGACTTCTAGTTCGGTTCAGTCAGTAGGAGACAGAGTGAAGGAAAGGGTGAAGCTGGGGTATTTGGCCCCATGTTCTTAACAGACTGCATTCTTTCCTTCCCATCTTCTCTTGTTTCCTTTCTCCACCTCCTGTCCACCACACTCTTCCTTTGTCACAGGCCATCCTTCTAATCTCCCCTTCTGCATCAGCAGTCCTCTCCACCTCAATATTTTGTTTTTACCTCCAGGCTCTTTCATAATTAAGACAATGATTGTTCCCTGAAATACTGTATACTGTCATCATTGGATGCTCTGGAAATGATCTCAACTAAAGCATGTAGAATGTGCCACTGTTTCTCTGCCTGGAGCCTAATACTGATATTTTAGAAATAGCTGAGTTGGGGTTAAGTCCGTGAGTCACCTGAGTAGAGGTAGTAATTGGAGCTCTGCATAGGTATGAGAATACCTCAGGAGACAGTGTAAGGAAGGAATGAGCCCCGAGGAACTCAAACACATGGGTCTTTAGAAGAGGCAGATTCTGCAAAAGTACTAGGGACAGAGTAGCCCTGGTGTTAGAGGGAAATCAATAAGTAATGAAAGCAGAAAGAAACAAAGGGTTAGCAGTCCAGAGTCATTAGAAAGTCACACCATTCTAAATCTACCACACATTTCTTGCACTCTTTCCTATTTATACTACTTTCTCCCTTTAAATTTCTTTAACTTATTTAGAATTTACTTTGGAATACTTTAGGTAAAAAGACACTTGCCTTTAAACAGCCGTCACTACGATGTCATTTTAGTAAATGATTCACCAAATTTTTCACTGTATTCATTTCACCACACACTTTTAAAACACAATGATCCCACCAGCCCTGAAACCCACAGGCCACAATAGCATGGCAGGATAACCGTAAGGGTGCAGCAGTGGCACAGATATCCTGCTCCCTAACTGGACGTAAGGCCCCTAAACAAGAGGGAACCCATACCTAGTACTAGACACATGGTCAATTACCCAAAGCTAGTGAAGTCATAGATCATTGAGGAAAACCTGCAAGCACCACTTTACTAAACTGGCATAATTCTTTACTATATTCTACACATTCGTTTATATGCCCAGATAAGTGTCGTTCTCACCATTGAGCAAGAAAACTTCTCTTTGCAACAGACAGAGACCATTACAGAAATCCCAAACCAATGCAAAATGCAGAGTTGTGGAACCCAGTCCTAGTGGCTGCATCTACAAAACAATGCCCACACCTAAGGCTTGGGAAACATTGTGCAAGAGTGGGCAGACAGACTAAACGCTAGAGGACCAGTGAGTGAGACTGTGTCTTCTAGTAATGTCAGAAGCTAAGGTCTCACCAACAGGACTTCCTAGACATGAGTTAAACAAGGTAAATAATAATAAACATGCAAAAGTAGAAAATGGAAAGCCCAGGAAGCCTCAGCCCTGTACAAAGAATCATAGGCAACTAGGAACTAAGTTGGGACTGAGCTGAGAGTGGGACAAAGCGTTTTCCCAGAGAATAACACATTAATTATTTATTCCACACGAAAAGGCAAGTCCTGAAGGCATACATACAAGTAGCATTATGCAGACTGAACAGGCTATATTAAGGAATATGCATGCATGCAAACATACATACATGCCCATGATAGCAACTAATGAAAAAAGAAGCCACAAATTTGAAAAAGAGCAAGGAGAGGTATATAGGGGGTTTGTAATAAGGAAAGCAGAGGGGGAAATGCTATGGTATTTCCTTAAAAACTTTAAGGAAATTTAAGAAATACAATGAGATGTGCAGCTTTCATTGATGCATAAGAACTTCCTCCTTGAATTATGATGGAAAATGATTACTGCTTTGTCATGTATCTTAATATCTATAAGAACAAATCTCACCTTGTAATTCCTTAATTTTCAAAAATATATAATTAATAGTCTCATTTTTATTCCCAGATAGACTTTAGAATCATTTTATCAATTAGAAAAATCAATTGCAGTTTAGTTTAGAATTATTAAATTATGTTGAAAAGAATTTAACTTTATTAAACTTAAGTCTTTTTAGCCAGAAACTTATTGTACACTGGCATTCATAAACACCAACACCAACACACACACACACACACACACACACACACACACACACACACACTCCACTTCCTACTAAGTCTTATTTTGTATCAGCTCAAATAATTCAGTGATTTTTCTTCAAGTAATATACTAATAATGTTTTGTGAAAGTCATGTCTATATATTTTATAGTTATATTTATTCTAGTTTTGATTAGCCTTAGTTATTTTTGTCTCCAACTTGTTTTCTGGTATACAAGGAGCACATGTCCATGGTATAAAAATAGGAGAAATAAAGAATAAAAACATATATGTAGTCATAATAGACCACACTCTGAGTTCAATATCATTAACTTTTTGGTGTGCCTATTAAAAAGTTACAGCCTTGATTACATGAATCTATCTTACTGCACAGAAGAGAGGTCAGATGGGATGGTGCATTACTCTACAATTGGTCCTTTTCACCTTCCCTGGGAGACCTGTCTTTTCATATCAGTACATGCATATCTGTATATCACATTTCATTGCTGAATGGATTCTTTTTATAGAGCCATACTTAATCTATTTGAGCAGTCTTGGGACCTTTGTCATTTCTGACTTTCTAACATAAAAAAAATGCTGTGATCTTATTTTATTAAATATTGACTATAGGAGCCGGGGCGTAGCCCTATAGTGAAGCACATACTTATATAGGGAAATGCATTTTCAGAATATTGACCTTTTAAATTACATTTTTAGGAATTATAATGTATATACATTTTCCTTCAATGTCTTTACAACTTATCATTCCACAATGATCCCGTGGTTTCTGCAGTCCTTATAAAGGAGGTATAAATTTTTGTGCTGTCTGCTTTTCTCCTATCTGACTGAAGCTGATTAGTGACATTCAGCCACTGTCATTTCTGTTCAGTGTCACTCACAGTGTTCCTGGCTCCTTAACTGTGGGCTCAGATTTCTATGGGAACTCTTTGAAGCCTGTGCTGGAGGGTTCATTTAAAGAGGATTTGCATTTGTTCCTGCCCAGATGCCAATGGGTACTACAGAGGGAAGGCCACTCTAAACTGAATTCTCAGCTGGACATTTTTTTCAGACCACCCAGAGAGTGAGATTCAGGGAACAAAACACACATGAGTGCTGGCTTGAACTTAGAAACTTCCGGGGAGGTCTTTCTCCTGTTTTTCCCAGTGCCAAGTTTTGAGTTTTTCTTGTTGGTTACTGTGGGGGACAATTTTATGTTTAGTGTATTCTCTTGAGTGTTACAGAGATTGTTTCTCTATTTTCTCCCTTCTACCCCATGTATCTCTGTGTGTGTGTGTGTGTGTGTGTGTGTGTGTGTGTGTGTATGCATGCACATGTACAAATGTGCACATGTGTGAATATGCATGTGACAGACAGAGGACAGCCTCAAGTTATTCCTTAGGTGACATTCACCTATTTAAAGACGGGGTCCCTCAGTGCCCTGGAGCCAGCCTAGCTGGCTAGCCAGGGTTCCAGGGATCTACCTGTCTTGACCTCCCAGTCAGACATAGTTTAGAATAACAAACTATGTCACCAAACCCAGAATTCTTTTTTTAAATAGGAGTTTTGGAGACTGAACTCAGGTCCTTTACTGACTGAACCAGTGCCCACCCTAGGCTGTTATCTCACACCACCTTCTCTGGCCTGGTTCCGAGCTTGATGATTTATGCCTCTCTGATGGCATCGAAGACTGGAACTAAAAACCACCTGTATCTGTTGGAAGGACTAGGTGCAAAAGGACAGCAGTAACTTGTCTCCCTAGAACACTGACTTGAATTCATTTCGACTTGACTTTGTTGCTAGTCCGTGGATGCATTTAAAAAATGTGCTTTGGTGGAGCTTGTAACAATGTTCAGAGGTAAGGTTTTTTGCCTAACATATTTGAGATCCTAATTACTAGCCACACTATAAAATATTCAAATAAATAAATAAATAAATGCATTTTGCCGTATTCATAATTTAAAATTGTTCAATGGAAGGGTTAGTATAAGAATCAAGCTTTTCACTAGAATTTCATCCACTCTACCCCCACATACCCTAAAAGTTTTAATTTCCAGTACCTGTTTTAATTCCTAACCTCAATTTCAAATGTCTACTCTACAACTGTCATTTCCTGTCCTGAACAGTTCCTATTTAGCAAATTGTCACCCCAGATGAGACTTACGTTTCAACTACTCCAAATGTTTACAGTCCACCTTTTAAAATCATATGGGGTCATTAGGTGGCAAAATCCAATGTAAATTGTGTCTTCTGAAGCTGTTCCATGCAATAGGACTGACTTTGTAGCCCAGCATCTTAATCACACCTGATGCACACCTCTACCCTTATGTCTTTTCTAATATCTAATCTGACAACAATTATTGGTTGAATTAAAATCTATCTCTTTAATGTGTACACAGATCTGGAAGAAACTGACTGGTTTTCTCCTAAATTTGTGTGGCTTCAGTATGGTCACAGTTCTACTGTTCTTCACTAACCAATGGTGTGCCCTTCAAAGCAAGATATTCACACCTTTCTGTAAATCACAACGCTTCCCTGACCTTCTTCTGCCCTGATTGGTTGATTCCCTTCCTGTTTCATTAAGAAAATGGAATTTGATACTTGAGACCTTCCTCATGTACTCTCACCATACCCACAGACCTGGGAGACTTGTCATCTAATCTCTTTTATGACATGTGAACTTGGTGTGGATCCAATACCATTTTCCCACATCTATCATTATAAACTGTGCTCTACCAGCATTTTCCTCTGCTCTGAGTGTATGCACTTGCTGTCAGATGTCTTAAGACATGACAGGTGATGCTGCTTCTGGGAGAGGAACTAGAAATGCTTTTCCTTGCTGCTACAACTAAGAGAAATGGGGACTAGAAATGCTTTTCCTTGCTGCTACAACTAAGAGAAATGGGGAAATCCTGGAAATTACATATAAGAAAATAGACAGGTAAAAAGAAGACAGGCCAGTTGGGAATACTGGGGGAAACCCAGTGGCTAAATCCTTTGGCTTTTTGTTCCTTTTGTGTATGTGTCCTAGAAGCTGATCAAAATAAGTGAGCAAATTGTCGACTTACCCAGCAAAGTCGAATGGCCATAACAGAGCCTGTTCTGTTTTGCCAAAGAACCAAAAAAAGATCAGCCTAGCAAAAACAGAAAGTCCATAGACAATCAAGACTCTACTTTGGTGAAAACTACAGGGGAAAAAAATGTGGCGCCTCTTCCATTCACACCATTCACATTCATGTTGGGGAGGCTAGACCAGAACCTTCCACTATGCTGTAATGCACTCAAATATGCTTGCTGAGAAAGTGTGAGAGAATGCTTTGTAGATTTCCTATACGGCAGTAGAGACCCATTCTGCTCTCCAATGTGCGAGGAGACAACTTGGGGAAGCTAAACTTCACACAGAACGTGGTAATGACAGTTGCTCCTCCTTCCCTGTTCGGGCGCCATCAGAGGAGGCCTTGTGTTTTCGCTATGGCCCAGGAAGTTTGCCTTTGGGTGTTAAAAGGAAGTTTCTAGGAAAGAGGATGAACATTGTATCTCTGTTCCAATACCAAAGAGTGGGGTCTGGGCCCATGTCCTTACTTAACTCAGTCCTTTTTTGTGTCAATCTCTTCCTTGGTTAAAGAAGAAAGAGCAGAAGAGTATTTGCCTATAGATCATTGCATGTCTAACTATGTTGATACATATAAAGCAATAGGCCAGTGCCAGACACTTAGATATCAATCTTTGCTGCTGATGTCATGTAGGGAGCTGTATTGGATTTGGGCCTGGCCGCTTTGTGACTGCATAGCTCAAGGTGGCTATGTGACTCTGGGCTGTATGGCCACAGATGCTCACCCCTAGGTGGCTGCTGTAAGATTATGAGATTGTTGGACAAAAGCCTCTCCCAGGAAGACCCCGGGAGCAATCACAGGATGTTTCAGCCTGAGCAAACACCGGATGTCCCTGAGCAGATTCCTGAGAAGGGTTTGACCTTTTCTAAGAGCATGTCCTCGGAAGACTGTTCCGAGGAGGATATCTTGCAGTTTAGTGATTCACCTTATATCCTTGGGCACTTCCCAATACTCCCCCACCCTAAGCTTCAATTCCTGCCTCAGAGCTTTAAATGCTGTACATTCCTCTCAATAAACGAGACCTTGACAACAGAACTTTGCTTGGTCTCCTTCTTCTCTTCACCCCCTTGGCCCACAGGTAGAAAGCCTCTTCAGGACCCTGAATAACTGGACCCGCTGGACGGGTCACTGTCATATTTCCCTTTTTGATATGTGCCTTACATGTAACGTTAGGCATATCCCATGACTTTGGATTTGTAGTGTTTTCATTAATCTTATTTTCTATAAATTTATAATTGAACCATATACTGTAACACTATACCCAAGAGTGTGTAGATGAGTATTTTTAAGTTTCCAAGTGAATAGGAAATTTATGTTTAAATGTTTGTTCTTAATTTGTAGCTTTATTCTGTAGTCAGAGAATGTCTTTTTCTTTGTGCTATAAAAGGTTTTATTGGCCTGTCCTTTATAGTCTAGTACACAAACTATTCCTCTCCATTTAAACTAATTTCTCTTTTCTTCATTGTAAAGTCCATTATGCATTGGATTTAGTCTGTAAACATGATTTCCAATAGACCAATTCAGACAGTTAAGTGAAATAAGAGTTCAATCCTGTGGAGTTAAATGCTTTGTTCCTGTTCAATCTGTAGTAAGTACAGCTTGTGCAGTTGCTGACGGGGAGTGGTGTGGAGCAGGCATTTTAGCTTTCAGGGATGATGGGCCATTTCCTCTACCTGCAGAGTTCTTGCAAAGGTTACCTTTATTCTAATTTAGCTGAGTGTAATTTTAGAATGGGAATACATAACAACATTGTCCCAAATGCTTTTCTAGGAACCTCAGGAAGCTAAGGCAAGAGGATTATAAATTTGAGGGAAGGTTTAGCTACATAAGACCCTATTTTCCTAGACAAAGACATCTACTACCTTTTCCCTTGAAGTTTGGAGCATCTTTATAACTACAGTAAACAAGGGGTTAAGACACATGTGACATGTGCCTTCCAATGAGTCAGAAGTTGCAAAATGGCCTCGATTTTCTTCTCTGTCTTGTGCTGGTCATTCTTGGAAGCCAGTCACCATATTGTGAGGAGGCTTTACAAGGAAAGGTGTGTGTTCAGGCTCCTAGTTGGTAACAGTTAGAAAACATGGAAGTGAGCCTTGAGTTGATC
The DNA here is from genome assembly GCF_011064425.1 of Rattus rattus. Taxonomy (NCBI): domain Eukaryota; kingdom Metazoa; phylum Chordata; class Mammalia; order Rodentia; family Muridae; genus Rattus; species Rattus rattus. The sequence goes on from NC_046159.1 coordinate 129,919,337, forward strand.
TCAGCTAAGGCACAGAGTAAAGATCAGAGCTGAACCATCCTTGAAGAGCTAGCTATGTGCTATTGTGATGCACAAACTCAGTGGGCTAATTTATTATTCAGCTGTAGCAATCAGATCACTATAAAATGGAGAAGAATCCCCCAACTTACCAGAAAATTCATGCAGGATGAGGGTTTATGATGAGAGAAACATTGGACATATATTGTAGGTTTCATTAACTCATAACTCCCTATGGTCCTTGAACACCTTATGTAGCCTTTCTGAGTTTTATCTATGTTTCTCAAAACATGGAATTTGGACCTTTAGGCCCTTCTGTTTCTACCATTAATGGCTCCATATAGGGTATATGACTTTTAGGACCCTTCAACGTCTATCATTAATGGAATATATATATATATATATATATATATATATATATGTGTGTGTGTGTGTGTGTGTGTGTGTGTGTGCGTTTTCTTATCAGAAAAATTTAAATATATACTTTTGATTAATAATATTTAAATTTTTAGCTAACCCTGGGAGGTTAACCTTCTTACCTAATATCTTACCTAATATCCAAACTATTCGGAATAATATTCCAAAATGTTGACAGTACAGGATAGGATCATTTTTTTATGGGCTCAGTTGTGGTATAAATAAGTTAGAAAGCTAGTTAAGGATCCAGTGTCAGCTCACAGTAATGTAATCATTTTGATTAATGATTTTTTTGTTCTTTTTGAGACATATCTCTCATAGACCAGGCTGGCCTTAAATGTGCTGTATAGCAAAAGATGGACTTGAACCTAGAATCCTCTTGCTCTCATCTCTTGAGTACAAAGATTATAGCTATACACCATGATTCCTAGTTTATGCAGTGCTGAGATTTGAACCCACTACCCTATCACGGCAGGCAAGCACTCATCAACTGCACTACATGCCGGCCCCAATTCCTGACCTGTATGTTGCCTATTTGGGGAATTCTTCTTCCGTTACAAGATGAGATGTTGCCAAATATGTCACTAAGGTATCATTGTCTCTGTCTACAAATTCTGCAGCTTAAGAATTTTGTGTGCCTTTTATAAGCCTAAATCTGTTGTATAAGAAGCCAGGCCAGTTTCTCAGAGTCACACCTCTCTGAGAGCTGCAGTGTTCCCAGGAATGATCTATTATTCCATACACCACATTCCAAACGAAGCTAAAGTAAGTGTTTACTGCACGGTTTCCAACATCCAATCCTCCCAGATCCCTAGAGGACGATGACTTGAGACAGCTGCCTTAAGTCACTATTCAGAGGACCCAGTCCTGCTGCCAGCTTTGTCAGTGACTCAAAGGGCACAGCTGGGGCCTGTAAGAGGCTTGCAGGACCCTTGATGACAAGCACTATTCAACCTGAGCCCCCTTCCTGAATTTTCCAGAATGACTGTTTTTCCCTTTCTATTTTAACATCCTGAACACAGAGGGAAGCAACAAGGTTGCTACTCTGATAAAAACTGGATGCTCCCGAAAGCCCTTGTCACATGTCCCCATCTGTTTGTGACAGTTGGGCTTTGTGATTAGAATGATGTGATTTTATTAAATATTGTACAAATAGATGAAAGATGAAAAGAGCTGTTTCCATGAGAATCATTTAAGAACTTGGCAAAATACCTTGTCTAAAAAAGATCTCCTGCCTTTGTCCCTAGGCAAGTCTCTCGTCCAGTGTCTAGTTTTTTCCAGTCCTTCCCTTAAGCAGTATGTATCAGACACCTGTCACGTGTCAGGCATAGTCCTCATTACACACTGTGTAGGAGACAACAACGTGTGGTTATTCTTATTGTCAGAAACAGAGACACAGTATCAGCAAAGAATAGTGGCCATTTGTCTTTATTGCTGATAAACTTGAAAACTGATGAGAAAATTCCCATGGTGCTTCTGCCTAGGGAAATATGTTTCACTGTTTGTGTTGTATATTCATGTATGTATGTATGTATGTATGTATGTATGTATGTATGTAAATGGTATATTTAGTATATGTAACATTTCAGCTTTATTTAGGGGCTGGCAAATCTTTTCTATAAGGATCCAGAGATATTATTATTAATATAATAAATATTATTGTTTAGTGAGTCATAGGTTTCCCACAATTACTAAATTATGCTGTTGTACCATGAAATCAATTGTGAGTAATGCATAGAGGAATAGGCAAATAAATACGATTTTATTTGCAAAGCTAAGCAGGAGTTCCAATTTACTGGCTCCTAGGATCTATCAAAATCCCTTACTGGTTCCCTTATTCCTAATTAAAGTTGTACAAATAGCTTCCCAGTAGATATAATAATATTAATAATAATAATAGCAGCAACAACAACAACAACGACATTCCCCAACCCTGTGAAAATCCATGCACTTCCTATCTCTTTGCCCTTGCTTCTCACTTATTTTCAGAGCTAGACAGCGTGACCTCCTTGCTCTCTGCCCACTAAAGTCTCTCTTGTCAAGGTCACACGCAATCTCCATGTTGCTACTTCCCTGAGAGATTTCAGTCCCTCTTTCTTAATCTCTCTACAACTTTCAACATAGCCAGCTACTCCCTTCTCCTTCTGGAAAGCTCTCTCCTCTTAACTCCTGTGAGCACTCATGACTGCTTTTTCCTCCTAGCAGCTACTCCCCGCTCGTCACGTGTTTCTACTCTCAGCAGTCACTGAATGTTGGCAAGGCCAGGGGCTACGCCTGGGTTCTGTTGCTCCTCTCCCCACGGTTTCCTTGGGAGACCTCATCTGCTCTGTCACTTTAAGTGGCATCTTTAGGTCCCCAAGTTTATGTTTCAGCTCGGCTCTCCCCCCCCCCCTTGTTCTTTACTCTTATATCAAATGCCACTTGTATGCCAAGTCTCTGGATGTCTTAAACACAAAATGGTAAGGGAATATTATTGAATACATAAATTACTTTACCCCATTGCTCCAACAGGAACCAGAGCCTAGCCACTAAGTTCCCCTTTGCTTCTGCTTCCATTGCTAAGAGGCAGGCTTTCTCTTTCCTGTTTATCTCCTTAGTTTTTCCCAAGATAGCTGTATTTTTTCCCCCAAAGGAAAATATTGAAATACTTCTAACACTGGTTACAAAGAGCAGCTGGCCCAAGTCCCTGTCATGCCTGCTCCACCTCTGGAGATAGCCTGGTTCTGCAGAGGCCAGCAGATTCTGCCCTGGTGCCCAGGCCAACAGCCATTCTAATGGGTCAGTTCTCAAGCCAAAAGGGTTGTTAAATACTTGACCATACTTCCCCCTCGCCTAATGCTGCTGCCGCCAAGAGATTCCGGCACTCACACATCAACTCTCACCCAGTCGAGTGGAAAAGCCATCTAACTGCTCTCCCTGTCTGCTGCCTTGTTCGTCTCTGCGCTCTGCTTTGCAGCCAGAAAGGCATGTCTGAAACAGCAAGCTGACTCCGTCTCCCCACTGCTTGGAACCTTTAAACACCGATAAGCCCAACATAAAAATTCCTGCTTCCTGATAAGTCTCAGACCTTCAGGATCTGATCCTGTTCCTCCCTTTGGTCTCATTACCTAGACAGGGACTACCCTGACCCATGCAAGGAGGTCCTTCCTGGTTGTTATCTTCTAGAACTTTGTTTGTTTCTCTACTGGGTATTTTGAACCTGAACATTGCTGCGTGGATTATCTTTCAAAATCCATTTGTCTTACTCAACTATAAGCTCTCTGAGGGCAGAGAGCATGTTTTGCTTGAACATTGGTTCCTACCAGCTTTAAACTTTTTATTATTGTTTGACCATTTCTCTGTCTCCCCTGCCCCACCTCATATACAAACACATACATCAGCTTCCATTACCCTCTAACGACCATCTCTTATCCCTCCCCCTTTCCCCATCCCTCCTCCCTCCAAGTCTCCCTCCTACAATCAGTAGTTTTATATTTGTTGTGTTACTCACTGAGTTTAAATAGGGCTTGCAGCATGAGCATGGTGTGGAGTTAGCCACCTGAGCATGGGCGAGTCACAGTGGCTACATCGCCGGGACAAGAACTCCCAGTTCACAAGCAGCCACCAATTGCCAATAACTCACTAGGGAGGGGCCAGGCTTTAAAAGCCCTTTCCAAATCCATGATGGAATGTTGATGTGTTCAGTCTTGTGTACAACCTGTGCAGACAACCGCAGTTGCTGCGAGTTCGTGAGTATGCGACCATGTTCTAGCCAGAAGAGAGCGTCTCAGTCAGCCTTTCTTCCCATTGAATGGCTCTCATGTTCTCTCTGCCCCCTCTTCTAGCATGTTCCCTGTGCTTTGGAACAGGTCATATGGATAGCTCCTTCCTGAATTCCTAAGTGCCTTCTAGTTTGGTCTCTCTCTACAGTTTTTCTAGTCATTGATGTTCAAGGAATTAATATTCACTTAATAATGTGAGTATAGACTATTCTCATTTCTTAAACATGCATACTGACTACTCTGGATATCTTAAACACAATGTTTATGTGCCTGATATGTTGTACTTCACGACCTTTCACCTACTGAGCTTCCAGAGGTCACCCAGTGATATTCCATTCATTCCGGGTATCCACACCAGGAAGCCTTGACCTCTAGCTTCTCCATGGTAGAACTCTTCAAATTGCAATCTAAACATCAGATTCATTTCTTATTTTTATCAATTATTATGAAGTAAAAAACTACATAAACTCTTCTTTTTTAACAGGCGTACTGGAAGCACCCGTGTTCTGATAAAACTTACTGAGTTCGGAGGAGTCATTGACTGGTTGGTATGATTTGGTGTGTCTTTTCTCTAGTAATACAGTTGCCCTTACCAAAGTGCTTCAGTGATGGTCAGTGGCCCCACTTGTAAAGTCACTGCTTTGCTATAAGGACAGAAACTGACTCATAAATCACTCGATTTATTTATAGCTTTAGTGAGAGATGCAAAGTACAGATTAATGGAAAGATCTATTTAATAAAAGAAAAAAATCTGTTTTAGGGGTAGCAAGATGGGTTAAGGCACTTCATGGTTAAGTTTGAAGACCTCAGTTCAATACCAGGGACCCACTTGGTAGAAGGAGAAAAACAGCTCCCAGAAGCTCACACATATGCACTCACCCATGCACCCCCCCCCCCATCCCCCCCCCCATCCCCCCACATACACACAAATAAATAATCATCATTCTCAACTACCCCAAAAGAAACTAGAAGGCATTACAGAAGAATGGTAGACTCTCCTCCCACGGTTTTTGTACATGTTCATCATAAGTCAGTGTGATTTAGTAAAAAGCAGAACTCCTTCCTTCTGGTTGTAGATGGCAGTTTTTATGGTCTCTTTCTGCCAGGTGTATAAATATGTTCCAATGTAAACAAGCCCGTGGTGTAATGAATCATTTCAATCTCATTGTGTGTATGGTTTTACTACAAGTCTGGGGGGGGCGGCTATTTGAGTACTGCATTTTAAAATTATGCTAATGGCAATATTCATTATGGTCCTCCTTACTCTTTATGATGAATTCAAGATGTTTAAGTCCCCAGTAATACTTGGGATGATCCTGATTCGTGCTTGAGACCCAACCAAGGCATTGCTGATGAAGTTCAAGTAACATGTTAAAAAGTTGTATGTTCAGAAGATTTGATTGCCTAGATAAGATTATATAAACTAATAAAATAAACACAAATAGAATTACCACAGGTTTTTTTATTCTTCCGCCAAAAATGTTAGCTGCTTTAAAATGCACTTTTACCAGGTTGGCCAGGTTATTGTTTTCACAGCAAAGGCATAACAACAACAGAGCAAATTGCTATTAATGCTAACAACATGAAGTCACATATGTTCACGGTAGCAACCAGGCTAATGTACGCTTCAGGACAGATTACCCATTCCTGTATTTTGATGTTGTTTTGGTTAAGGGAAATTAAAAAAAAAAAAAAAAGAGCAAGTGACATTTTGACTGGTTATTATGACCCAAAGCCAGATTGCTGCTGCTGTTTTTTTGCACAAACTCCAGCTCGGAGAGAGAAGTGGAGGTCAGGAAGAATAGGAATGTATCTCCTTAGAATCTAAAAGCAGGTCAAGACACTCAAGACTTGGCAAAGAGTCCAAATAATAAGATCCAAACCAATTGCCTTGTGATCTCAGGATACTATTCCATTTGCAAAGAACAAGAAGGAAACTCCTTTGTTTTGAGAACTGCACCCAGGCAGCTAACCCCAGGGACAACTTAGCATACTGTTGAACTCTACTACACAAAGAGTTTTGTAATAGTTAAAAATTAA